>NC_137154.1:77688120-78058841 GCF_951394435.1 Stenella coeruleoalba
ACTATTAAAAGTTGTCACCAGAAGAGGGGAGGAGACCAAGGCCAAAATATGTTTCTGTGTCCATCTGTCTTCAAAGTTGTGCATTAAAAAAAGTATTCTTAGTGCTACGGGGAGTATATTGCATTTATTTTGATTAAAAACTTTTCTAATTAGTTTTGTTGACAAATAGCTGGAATGAAGCTGTATTATCTAAAGTGTAAATCACTTTTAGAATTTACTGAATAAATTGAAAAGAATATAAATTGTATTCATCGTGAAAATAGTTTTCTAAAATAGCGTTTGTTTTTTCTTTTCAGATATACAGCCCTGAAGAGTCTACTTTTTCCCCCTCATTTTTTCCCCTGCAGTAATAAATCCTATTATGGAGACTCAGAAACTTTATAAAGGGATATAGTTTGAATTCTGTGGAGTGTAATTTTGTGTATGAATTATACTTTTAAAATATGAAGGGTTTTCAGAAAGAAGGCTAGTAGAGTTAATTACTGGTTTATTATGCATGAGCAGTAATTTTGTTGGTAATACAGTACCTTAGGCATTTGTGATAACACTAGAAAGGACAAGCTGTATCTTGATAAATTGATTTACCTTTAATTACAAAATGAATGATATTATAGATGCATGATTCTTAAATGAAAGACAAGTTATTTAATATTTTTGTAAGAAGTTTCAGCTGTGGAAATTTTATGGTTAACTAGTTTATGGAGAAAATACCTTCATTTGATCAAGTATACTAAAGTGGTAGGCAAAGTTAGGAAGAAAGACAACATAATAATGATGCTGCAGGAAATGGAAACAAATACAGACAATATTTAACAAAGAAGAGTTAGCAGTTTGTGAGTTTTAAGCAAAATTCATTTCATTTGACACTGTACGCAGTATAACTGGTTTAGGTTCAACAACACTTGTAGGTGTTGACATCTCCAAAAGTTGTTAGCTGAAGCTAGTTTAACCTTCTTAAGTAAATACTATGATGATAAACTTTGTGAAATTGGCCTTTAGATAATGTGACCATATGAAAACTTTAATTCTTCTTGTTTACTAGAATAAAAGAAGATTAAAAAAAAATGTTAAAGTGCTCATAGGGAAAGAAGCCCGCATATAGTTTTTTCCTCTTGTAGCATAGTCATTAATTGGCTTGATATCCCGGCTTTGTAGCTTGTAACCGAAAGCAAATTAAAGGCATAATTTAGGTATTCTATCCTTGTTTAGAATTTTTGGAATATAAACCTCCTTGAAAAGTCAAGGAGTCTTAGCATATTTTTGGAGGTGTGTCAACTTCTTTCAGGCTATTAGGTCAGTATTACGCCAAATAACGAGCAAATAACATTTGAGTTAATATAATCCCAGAAAGTATTAAATAGTATCTTCGTAATTTAGGAGAGATATTCATCCTACCTGAGTATCAACTCAGGTATAAATCCAGTAAAGAAGGTGTAGTGAATTTTCCATAAGTAGGGGCCTATCATTTGATTCTTTTTTATGGAAAAAATCTAATGTGAAGGGAAGAGAATTGTCATGTGAAGGGTTTTAGCAGTCAAAAAGTAAAATGACTCATGCACAAAACTACCTCCCAAAGACTTTTCCCAGATCCCTTGTATCAAAAAATTAAGAGTATGATGGAAGATAGCACGATCTTGTCAAATTGGACAATCGTCAACAAACAAAAAATGAAATACGACTTTTCATGTGAACTCTACCGAATGTCTACATATTCAACTTTCCCCGTTGGTGTTCCTGTCTCAGAAAGGAGTCTTGCTCGTGCTGGTTTTTATTACACTGGTGTGAATGACAAAGTCAAATGCTTTTGTTGTGGCCTGATGCTGGATAACTGGAAACAAGGAGACAATCCTATTGAAAAGCATAAACAACTGTATCCTAGCTGTAGCTTTATTCAGAATCTAGTTTCTGTTACTAGTCTGGAATCCACCTCTAAAAATGTTTCCTCTTCAGTGAGAAACAATTTTACACATTCATTATTACCTACTTTGGAACATAGTAGCTCGTTCAGTGGTTCTTATTCCAACCTTTCACCAAACCCTGTTAATTCTAGAGCAGTTGAAGACTTTTCCCCAATGAGAACTAACCCCTACAGTTATGCCATGAGTACTGAAGAAGCGAGATTTCTTACTTACCAGATGTGGCCATTAACCTTTTTGTCACCATCAGAATTGGCAAGAGCTGGCTTTTATTATATAGGACCTGGAGATAGAGTAGCCTGCTTTGCCTGTGGTGGGACTCTAAGTAACTGGGAACCAAAGGATGATGCTGTGTCAGAACACCGGAGACATTTCCCCAACTGTCCATTTTTGGAAAATTCTCTGGAAACGCTGAGGTTTAGCATTTCAAATTTGAGCATGCAGACACATGCAGCTCGACTGAGAACATTTATGTACTGGCCTTCAACTGTACCAGTTCAGCCTGAGCAGCTTGCAAGTGCTGGTTTCTATTATGTGGGTAAGAAAATGTATAGCTATACATTTTATCTAGTTCATTTTGATTTATATATTAGGACACGTATGTATTCAGCTTTATTATTGTGTTTTCTTTAGGTCGCAATGATGATGTCAAATGCTTTTGTTGTGATGGTGGCTTAAGGTGTTGGGAATCTGGAGATGACCCATGGGTTGAACACGCCAAGTGGTTTCCAAGGTAATTGTTTTGAAAGGTATTTCTACACAAATTCTGTGCTTAAAAGGAGTAGGCATACTTGAATGATTAAGTTTACATTTCAATATAACAAAGCTTCTTTATACCATTAGGGAATTAGCCTTTTTAAAACACCAAATTGTAACGTTAATTGTTTTGGTACAAAATGTTGTAGAATGTTGTATGATTTCTTTTGTAAGCCATGTATTCAGGATATAATTTAACTTATTCTTGATGAGTCACAGTTATGGCCATACGTTTCATTTATGTTTTCCATTTTGCTTTAAAGAAGACTTAAGTATTATAAAAATATGTAAAATAGAACGAAAAGGAGATAAGTAAGAAAAAGATAAGAAGGAAAAAGGAAAATAAGGGACATGAAATGGATCTAGGAAAAGGATAAATACAAAAATGCATATAATAAAAGCTGATTGTACAATCAGTATTAAGTCTGATTATAATTGTAAATTATTTTTTCTCTGTACAATTTTATCTTGTCAAGGGAGATATGTCAAATATCTCCCTTTAGTCACTCTGTTTCTCCCACTATGTCCTATTTTTTACTATAGCCTAGAAAGAATTTAGAGGCAGTGCTGTTGATGGAAATAGAATTAGAAATTAATTCTGTCTTTGTTACTGAGTAGCTATGTGAACTTGGACAAGTCATGTGACACCTTTGATCCTTTCCTCATTTGTAAAATGAGGGAGTTGAAATAGATAATATGGTCTTTTAAAAAAATTGTAAAATGTACCTAACATAAAATTTGCCATTTTAACCATTTTTAAGTATACAGTTCTATGACATTAAGTACATTCACATTATTCCTCATTCATTACCACCATCTATTTCCAGACTTTTTTTAAATCTTCCCAGACTGAATCTTGTACTCATTTCATTAATTCCTCATCCCTCCGTCCCTGCAGCCCCTAGCAACCACCATTCTGCTTTCTGTCTCTATGAATTCGACCATGCTAGGTACTTTATATAAAAGTGGAATCACATCATGTAGGTAATGTTTTGACTGGTGAGTGCCTTTCACAATAATGAGGAATCTCTTGAACCTCTTTAATATTCATAATGTATCAAGATAAATTGTGACTTTTTAATTCTCAAAAGTGATACATATTTTGTTTACTTTAAATTATTATTGTAGGAAAAAAGCATGTTCCATTGTCAGAATTGTATTTTCTTTTCTTTTTATATTTTTGGCCCCACCACATGGCTTGCGGGATCTTAGTTCCCCAGCCAGGGTTGGAACCCAGGCCACAGCAGTGGAAGGGCCGAGTCCTAACCACTGGTCCACCAGAGAATTCCTGATTGTCAGAATTTTAAGTGATTTGATTGTGCTTGGCTCTATGAGAGTATGTACATATAATTTGAAATTTAATACTGTATTAAAAAGACAGAAACAGCTTTCCAATTCCAGTGTTTCAGTTGCTACATTTTGTCCTTTATAAAACAAAACCAAACAAAATCTTAGTTTACTTCTGTAATTTGTGTTTTGTTTTAGATGGTTAAGTAAGGGAAAAGGCCAGTGGTGCTTTTTGTAAGCAACAGATTTCAATTGTGGATAATCTTTAATCTCAGAAAATGAAAAACCAAAGTGGATAATCATTATCACTGTATTTTAACACAATTTATTCATTAATTAAATATTTATATGCCTACTGGATACTGTTTTATTTTATTTTTTCCCTCTTAACATTTTTAGTAATAATCATTTGGAAGAAGAGGTAATAGGGTTTACATTTCTATATACAAAGGAATTTCTGTTTTTCATCAGTATTGGTATTTACACAACAGTGTGGAATCAAATAAAAAACCAAGCCAAAGCAAAAGAAAGAAGAACCAAATTAAAGTGAAAGGCAAAAATTGTGGTACCATTGCATATGAGGTTGAAAGTGAAATGAATAGGCAGACAAATGCAGATTTTGCAGCAGACCAGGAAGAATACTGGGTTTCATTTCGATTGAGCATGATAATTCATGACAGTAACAGCATTGTCTGAAGGCAAGAGTCCTAGGAATAAGTAGTTGAAAGTAATGATGGGAAATCAGACATCATCATGAGGATCTTTTTTTCCTTTCTAATATCTTTTTTTTAAATTGAAATATGTGACACAATATTATATTAGTTTGAGGTGTACTACATGGTGATTTGATATTTGCATACATTATGAAATTGTTACCATGATAAGCCTAGTAACCATGTGTCCCCATACAGAGTTATTGCAATATTATGACCATATTCTTTATGCTGTATATTACATCCCCATGGCTTATTTATTTTATAACTCAGGTTTGTACCTGTTAATCCCTTTCACCTATTTCCCTATATCCCCCTGATCACTATTTTAGATGCTGGGAATATATCAGTGAATAAGACAGACAAAAATCTCTGTCCTCATAGAATTTATTGGAGAAGGGGGAAATACGGGGCAGCCAATGTTCATTATACTTCCTGTCTTTAGTCGTTATGAATATAAGTTAGTCAGTCCCAGGATAAAAATACTTTAGAACTATATTAAGATCATGAACAATGAAAAGCTGTATTCTCTGCATGATGAACTTGAGTCTTGAGCATGCTTACATGATCTCTACTAAATCTAACCATTTACCAGTTGAAGGACATTTGGGGCAATAATGAATAAAGGCACTCTAAACATTAGTAAACCTTTGTGAACATATGTTTTTGTTTTGCTTAGGTAAATGTTGTACTTAGGAGTGGGATTAGTGGGTTGGATGGCAAGTTTTGTTTTCTATTGTAACTTTAGAAGGAACTGCCAAATCGTTTTCTGAAGTGGCTGTACCATTTTAAATTCCCACCAGGAATGTATGATACCTCTAAGAATTCCAGATTCTTAATGACACACGGTATTGTCAGTCTTTTTGATTTTAACCATTCTAATTGATGTGTAGTGGTATTTCACTGTGATTTTAATTAGCATTTCCTTAATGATTAATGATGGTGAGCTTCTTATTTGCCATCTATATACAGTTGTCCCTCAGTATCAGTGGGGGATTGGTTCCAGGACACTCCCAGGGATTCCCCTCAAGAAACCAAAATTCATGGATGCTCAAGTCCCTCATATGACATAGTACAGTCAGCCCTCTGTATCTGTGGGTTCTTCATCCTTGGAACTGTATTTTCTTTGATGAAGTGTCTCTTTTAAATTTCTTTTTTTTTTCATTACTAAGTTCCGAGACTTTTCAATATATTCTGGATACAAGTCCTATATCAGATGTCTTTTGCAGCGTTTCAGTCTGTGGCTTGTCTTTCCTTTTCTTATTAGTGTATTTGATGAGCAGAAGTTTTTAATTTTGAAGATGTCAGTTTATCAATTTTATCTTTTATGGATTGTGCTGTTGGTCTCTTAGCTAAAAAATCTTTACCTAACCTAAGGACAGAAAGATTTTCTCCTAGGGTTTCCCTGGTGGTGCAGTGGATAAGAATCTGCCTGCCAGTGCAGGCGACACAGGTTCAATCCCTGGTCCAGGAAGATCCCACATGCATGAGCAGCTACGCCTGTGTGCCACAACTACTGAGCCTGTGCTCTAGAGCCCGTGAGCCGCAACTACTGAAGTCCTGTGCCTAGAGCCCGTGCTCCGCAACAAGAGAAGCCACTGCAGTGAGAAGCTCGTGCACCGCAACGAAGAGTAGCTCCGGCTTGCCGCAACTAGAGAAAGCCCGCATGCAGCAACGAAGACCCAACACAGCCAAAAATAAATAAATAAAATAAAAATTAGAGGAAAAAGAAAAGATTTTCTCCTGTGTTTTCTTCTAGAAGTTAAATTGACAGGTTTTGTATTTAGGCATATGATTCATTTTTAGTTTGTTTTTGTGTATACTATGGACATAAATCAAGGCTTGTTTTTTGCATATTTTATCAAGTTGTCTAGCACCGTTTGTTGAAAAAACAAAAGGGAAGAAACAGAAACATGTTATATGAACTTCCTGGAACACCATTGAGAAATTCTAGTAGTTTGAAAGCAAGTATTTGGGAAACACTGTCACATGTATAGATGAAAATACTTGATTCTCTATTTTTTAGAGAGAGGGTTTGTGTTAAGTATAATGGTAGAGTGGACAATGGAGATAGATTAGCAGATATTTTGTGAAAGATCACATTTTAGGAATAGCAAATTAAAGTTTCTGCTATGTTAAGTCCCCAAAGTAAATTATCTAGAACAGTATTTTTCAAGCCTTAGCTTGTGCTCCTTTGAGATCCAGACCTTTTTATTGTTGTGATTGTATTAATGCAATCAAACAATATCACAATGCATCAATGCATAGTAAGAATTTGTAATATTGTATGAGAGTTTTGTTCCTGTTAGATGTGTATATGTACTAGGTTGTGATGTAAAATGTTTGTACTTTGGGATACAATCAAATAATTTGAAAGCCACTTTTCTAGAGTAATCAGATTATATTTTTGTTATAAAAGAACTTAAAAATTTTTCCTTTTACGTTTTAGGTGTGAGTTCTTGATACGCATGAAAGGGCGGGAGTTTGTTGATGAGATTCAAGCTAGGTATCCTCATCTTCTTGAACAGGTAAATATGTTTTTATAATTGGCAACATTGAGTTCTCCTAGATAATAATTACAAATATGATTAGAAGTGACAATTACATCTGTTTTCTCAATTATAGTTACATGTTTTGTGTCCATCTTAATGGACATGTTTGTTCAGGGGCTTTTAAAAAATGACTCTTTTTTCCTTTTTTTTGAAAAATCACTCAACCTGCCACTGTACAAATTTGTGGTGGGGTTGGAGAAGAGCTTTAGTGTCTCCTCCGTATTTTTGAGAAAAACAAAATAACTTGTTAGCAGTTTGGAGTCTCTGAGTGTGATTCAGCTGAAATATGACTTTCTAAGTGGGATGAGAAACCATTAATACTTTTTCCTGTTTTCTTGAAACTAGAGAAATACTTGAATTCTAATTTGGAATTGGGTGATGTATAAGGAAATGTTTTATGATGATTAAAGTAAAACAGCAAATTGAAGTATGTTTTCAAAAGCGTGTATACAGTAATTAAGATAAACTTAATGTTGCTATGTTCAGGTTGTTTGAGATTTCTGATTTTATCTATTATTTTTTTCTACTGTTTCATAGCTATTGTCAACTTCAGATACTCCTGGAGATGAAAATGCTGATCCACCAAGTATGTATGAAAATATTCCAAATATAGGATAGGATTTTTTTGTCAGAATATTAAGAATGAAAGTATGTAAACAAAGGACTTCTGAGGTCATAGAAAAAAGTGCTAGAAAGTTAATAAATATTATGTATCTACTAAGATTCATGACATTTTTAGAGGATTCTTGGAAGTATTCTAGTTTTTGTTCTTAAAGTGCTGACATTCTCACTGGAGAGACAAGACAAGTGCAAAAGAAAAACAACTTCAGGGAATACCAAATGAGAAGAGCAAATAATAAGCCCTCCAAAGAGGAAATGTTTGTATAAGCTAGCATGTTTGGAAAGACCCAGTTCACATGGTTTGAAAATTGGGCTAGATATTAGGTATTTGCCAGGTATGTAGTAGTTTAGTGCAAGGATAGGAAATATGTCTTCTGGTTATAATTTAATTTTAGCCACATCTGGCATTTAGTGTATAGTGTTATTCAGGTCTCCTTTTTCCTTATTAACTTTCTGTCTGGATGATCTAGCCAGTCTTGAAAGTGGGATATTGAAGTCCCCTACTATTATTGTATTGCTCTCTATTTCTTCCTTTAGTTATGTTAATATTTGCTTTAAATGTTTAGATGCTTCAATGTTTATTGCATATAAATTTACAATTGTTTTGTGTACTTCTGTGTACTTTTAATGAGTTGACCCCTTCATCACTACATACAGTGATCTTTGTCTCTTGTCACTGATTTTGACTGAAAGTCTATTTTATTTTATGTAAGTATAACCATTCCTCATTACTTTTGATTACCATTTGCATAGAACACCTTTTATATCTTTTCATTTTCAACCTTTCTGTGTCCTTAAAGCTAAAATGATTCTTTTATAGGCAGCATACTGTTGGATCTAGTGGGTTTTTTTTAATCCATTCAGCCATTCTGTGTCTTTTGATTGGAGAATTTAGTACATTTACATTTAAAATAATTATTGGTATTGTAATTATTGATATATAAGGACTTTTTATTATGATTTTATTAATTGTTTTCTGACTTTTTTTAGTTCCTTCGTTCATTTCTTCCTCTTTTGCTCTCTTCCTTTCTGATTTATTTTCTGTAGTAGTGTGCTTTAATTTCTCTGTTGTATTTTCTGTATGTACTATAGGTTTTTTCTTTGTGTTTACCATGAAGCTTATGTAAAATATCTTAGATACAATAGTCTATTTTAAGCTGATAACAACTTACCTTCATTTACAAAAACTCTACAGTTTTACTTCTTCTCACCCCATGTTTTACACTATTGATGTCATACATTTTATATTCTGCATCCAGTAACAAGTTAATATAGTTATAGTTAATAATATTATTGTTTTGTGTTTTTTATTTTTATGTTTTTTTCTATAAATATTTCTTTTTTCTTTTAATTTTTATTGGAGTATAGTTGGTTTACAATGTTGTGTTAGTTTCAGGTGTACAGCATAGTGATTCAGTTATACATATACATATATTCGTTCTTTTTCAGATTCTTTTCCCATATAGGTTATTGTAGAATATTGAGTAGAGTTTCCTCTGTAAGTCCTTTTTGGTAATCTATTTTATATATAGTTATGTGTGTATGTTAATCCCAAGCTCCTAATTTATCCCTTCCCCCCACATTTCCCTTTTGGTAACCATAAGTTTGTTTCTGAAATCTGTGAGTCTGTTGCGTTTTGTAAATAAGTTCATTAAATCAGTTTTTAAAAAATTAGATTCCATATATGAGTGATACCATATGATATTTGTTTTTCTCTGACTTCTCTTAGTATGATAATCTCTAGGTCTATCTATGTTGCTGCAAATGGCATTATTTCGTTCTTTTTTATGGCTAATATTTCATTGTATATATGTACCACATTTTCTTTATCCATTCCTCTATCAGTGGATGTTTGGGTTGCTTCCATGTCTTGGCTATTGTAAACAGTGCTGCAGTGAACATTGGGGTGCATGTTTCTTTCCAAATTATGCTTTTCTCCAGATATATGCCCAGGAGTGGGATTACTGGATCTTATGGTAGTTCTGTTTTTTAGTTTTTTAAGAAACTTCCATACTATTCTCCATAGTGGTTATACCAATGTACATTTCCCATCAACAGCATAGGAGGGTTCCCTCTTCTCTACACCCTCTCCAGTGTTTATTGTTTGTAGACTTTGATAATGGCCATTCTGACTGGTGTGAGGTGATACCTCACTGTAGTTTTGATTTACATTTCTCTGATAATTAGTGATGATGAGCATCTTTTTATGTGCTTTTTGGCCATCTGTATGTCTTCTTTGGAGAAATGTCTATTTAGATCTTCTGCACATTTTTTGATTGAGTTGTTTTTTTTTGACATAGAGCTGCATGTGCTGTTTGTATATTTTGGGAAGTAAGCTCTTGTCGGTCGCATCATTTGCAAATATTTTCTCCCATTCTGTGAGTTGTCTTTTCATTTTGTTTATGGTTTCTTTTGCTGTGCAAAATATATTGTTGTTTTTTAACTTATGCTAGAGATACAGTATAGGGTGTTATGAATTTGACTACATATTTACCTTTACCAGTAAGTTTTATTTCATGTTGTTACTTAGCATCTCTTCATTTTAACTTGAAATCACTTTAGTATTTCTTCTAAGGCAGGTTTAGTGTTGATGAACTCCCTCAACTTCTGCTTGTCTGGAATGTTTTTATCTCTCCTTCATTTCTGAAGGACAGTTTTGCCAGTGTTCTTGGTTGGCATTTTTTTTTTCTTTTAGCACTTTGATATATTAAGTCATTCTCTCCTGGCCTTCAAGGTTTCTGCAGAGAAATGTGCTGATAGCCTTAGGGGGTTCCTTTGTATATGAGGAGTCATTTTTTTCTTGCTGCTTTCAAAATGGTTTCTCTGTCTTTTAATATTTTGACTATAATGTGTCTTGGAGTAATCTTTGGGCTGATCTTACTTGAGGTTCCTTGAGCTTACTGTTTGTGGATATCCATATCTCTCCCAAGATTTAGGAGCTAAAGTTTTCAGCTATTATTTCTTTAAGCTTTCTTCCCTTTTTTCTGTCTTCTGGGATTCCCATGATTTGACTGTTTATTCATTTGGTTGTGTCCTATAATTCATGTAGGCTTCCTTCACTCTTTCATTCTCTTTTCCTTTTGTTCCTATAACTGGCTAATTTCAAATGATCTCCATTTGAGTTCTCTGATTCTTTCTTCTGCATTAGCAAGTCTGTTGTTGAAGTTCTCTATTGATGTTTTTCAGTTCTGTCCTGGTATTCTTCAGCTCCAGGTTTTCTGCTTGATTCTTTTTTGTGGTTTCTGTTTCTTGATTAAACTTCTGATTTTGTTCATGCATTGTTATCTTCATTTCATTTAGTTGTTTATCTTTGTTCTCTTGAATTTTGTTGAGTTTTTTTAAGGTGACTCTATTGAGTTCATTGTCAGGCAAATCATAGATCTTCATTTCTTTGGGGTCAGTTCTGGATCTTTATCGGTTTCTTGTGATGGTGTCATATGTGCCTGATTTGTATGATATTTATATGTAGCCTTGCCTTGGTGTCTGTGCATTTGAGGGAGCAAACGCTGCTTGCAGTCTTTATTGACTGGTTTTGGCAGGTGAAGACCTTCTGCTTTCAGTCTTGATGGATACTGAGCTGTTTCTGGGTTTGTAGCTGGGACCATGGTCAGGGATTCAGGTGCCTGGTACAGGCCAGTCTTCTCAAAATGGCTCTCCTTGGTCTTGGAATACACTTGGGTTTCATAATCTTATACCTAAATCCCAAAGCCTCCCACAAAAGGCACTTTTGTCCTTGGATGGATTCTAAAATGTTGTTGTGTGGGGTACAAGTTGGGGGCAACTTAACCGGCAATCTTGCTATCATAGTTTCCTGCATCCTTCTTAAGGTATGTTCCTCACTTGGCTTCCTGGACACCACATTCTTTTTTGTTTTGTTTTGTTTTTTTTCAGTACGCAGGCCTCTCGCTGTTGTGGCCTCTCCCATTGCGGAGCACAGGTTCCGGACGCGCAGGCTCACGGGCCCAGCCTCTCTGCGGCATGTGGGATCTTCCCGGACCAGGGCACGAACCCATATCTCTTGCATTGGCAGGCGGACTCTCAACCACTGTGCCACCAGGGAAGCCCTGGACACCACATTCTTGGTTTTCCCCTATTTCCCTGGTTGATCATGAACAATTTCCTTTGGTGGTTACTCCTTTTTCAAACCTCTAAATGATGGAGTACCTCTCAACATTCAACCCAAATGTATTTCTCCATTTCCTGAGCTGCCGACTGTTTAACTACCTGTTTAAATCTCTACTTGTTTATACTGGGTGTCTCAGAGTTAATATAACCAAAGCAAACATTTTCTCCCTGTCCTTCATCCTTCAAATTTGCTCTTTCTCTGGTCTTCCCAACTCAGTTAATGGCACTCACTTCCTAAGGTCAAAAGTTGACTTAAGTTAGACATCATCCCTGATTCCTCCTTTTACTTGGTATATTTAATCTGTTAGAAGTCCTTCCATCTCTGCCTTTATAATATGTCCCAAATCTTACCACTTCTCTCCATCTCCACCACTATTAGCCTGATTCAAGCTGCCATGAGTGCCATAACGTCATTTTATGACTTTTTGTCATAAAATCCTAACAGGGCTCCCTGATTCCATTTTACCTCATTAAAATTTATCACAGAGCTGCCAGAATCATCTTTTGAAAAAACAAATCAGGTTTTATCAGTACCCTACTTAAAACCCTCCTAGAATATTGTAGCAAACTTAGAATAAAATATAAATTCCTCAAAAGGCTCTACATCATCCAGGCATCACCCTCATTTCTGACTTTGGATCACCTTTTTGTTTCTTAAATATATCAAGCTTTTCTCTTGACTTGAGGCTTTTATACTTGCTGTTCTCTTTGCCTGAAAGACTTCTTTCAGATATTCCCATAGCTCACTCCTTATCTTTCAGGTGTTTGTTCTGGCGTGTTCTCTCTTCAGACAGGGTTTCCACATATGTTTGAGCAAGGGAGCACATGCACATTGTATATTTATTTTTATTATAAAACAGTTTTCCAGCAGGTGGCAGTAAAGTGTCTTGAAGAATTATGTCATTTTGTAATTTTCACAGAAGTGCCATATTGGCTAACATTGACCCTGTTCTCAGAAAATGCTTCTCTGATCACACTCATCTATCCACCTTTCTAGGTCTTGTCCATCCTTTAAGTTCAAACTCTAATGCCATCTTTTCCATGAAGTTTTTGTTGATTTCCCCCACTTTTCTAGCTGAATTAAGATAATTTTTCACTTCTAAATTTGTGTAGCATCTCAGTTTCCAAAATTGACTGTACATCAGAATCATTTGAGGAATATTTAGAATATTCCTATGCCCCATCCCGAAGAGTCTCTAATTAAGTAGATCTAGGATGTGGGAAGTGGTATTTTTTAAAAGTACAGCCTATTACTACACTCTCATTTGATGCTTATCAGGTTCAAACATTTGTTGGAGTTATAGGTAGTTGGTGTATATAGCTCATCTCCCTTACCAGGATATAATCTGTACTAGAGTAAAGACTGTATCATAGTCATTATTCTCTGTATTTTTATATTTATGGAATTTATACAAATACATGTCTTTTAAACTAGTTGTTCATTTTGGACCTGGAGAAAGTTCTTCAGATGATGCAGTCATCATGAATACACCTGTGGTTAAAGCTGCCTTGGAAATGGGCTTTAGTAGAAGCCTGGTAAAGCAGACAATTCAGAGTAAAATCCTAACAACTGGAGAGAATTACAGAACAGTTAATGATATTGTGTCAGCACTTCTTAATGCTGAAGATGAAAAAAGAGAAGAAGAGAAGGAAAGACAAACTGAAGAAACAGCATCAGGTATTTGGGAATGTTAGTCACCTGCGTTACTTCCATTGAGGGCTCATAGGACTGTCTCACATGTTGCAGGACAGTGAGCATCCCCGTCTGTCCACTAACTGCTAGTGACAGCCACCAGTCATTTCCAGCCTCACATCCCCTTCACTGTGGGTAATGTATCACCCTAGTCGAGAAGCACCGACTACAGTTGTTTTTGTTTTTGTTTTTGTTTTTTTGAATGCTTATTTTCCAAGAAGATTGCTGATTTATGCTAATCAGAGGATTTTAGCATAATTCCTTTCTTGAGCTATATTGCATTTCTTCCTCATACATTAACAAATTTAAACTATTTTGAAAAAGCAAGATTTTATAGTTGGGTGCCTGTCTTGTTTCTACTTTTTTTTTTTTTTTTAAGTTCCTTCAAATCATATTCTTAACATGGTGTTTGACTGTCTAATCCTTGCTTAGTGATCCTTATGCAAAAAATAGAACCCATGATGAAATCCTAGGCTTTGATGAGAAGCACCTGCCCAGTCCAAAGATAGTAGAGAACTGATTTTGGTATTCATCCAGTTTTATGTTAAGCCTCAGACTCCCAAAACAAGTCTTTTGAGTAATCATTCCTTTAATAAATGTTAATTGAGGATGAGCACCTGTGCCAAATAATGTGCTTGCTATTCATGGTGCTTGCTTTCAAGGAGCTTATAGACTAGCTGTGGAAACTAGTATGCAGAAGATAGGGTTAAAGGACCAGCAGAGGTGAAGGTTGCATATATAGTGTAAATTGGGGCATTTGGGTTGGAAGACACTTTCTCAGTTTAAGCTTTTAAGTAATGTTAGGAATAGTTTGAGAACCTCATTGTTTGGCCATGTTACACAGTGTTTGAAGTCTGATTTGTAGTTGAGACAGGTTTGTGTTTAAACCCTGGCTCTGTCAGTTACCAGGTTGGCAATTAACTTAACCAGACCTCAGTTTTTCTCATCTGTAAAATGGGGATGATAACAGTACCAATTGCATGGAGCAGCTATAGGAATCAAATGAGATGTTACAAGTAAAACAGTTTAGCACAGTGCCTAGAACATCAAAAAAAAATTTTAAGTAGATTTATTTGGGAAATGGGAAGGGCTTCGTGAAAGAAAGGGCCTGAGGAAAGTGAAAAGATTTTAAGATTGTTAACCAGTAATAAAACACAGGTTAAATGAAATCACTGTAATAAAACTGGTCACCATAGTTTTGTGACTTTCTTATTCTTCGTAAGGTTCAACGAATAGTCTTAAATTATGGATTTTTTGTTGTTTGTTTTGTTTTTGGCCAAGTGGCATGTGGGATCTTAGTTTCCTGACCAGGGATCGAACCACGCCCCCTGCAGTGGAAGTGCAGAATCTTAACCACTGGACTGCCAGCGAAGTCCCTTGAATTATGGATTTGAAATTGTTTCTTAATAAGCAAACAAGTCAGAAAAGGAATAGGGAGGAAGAATTTAGGTTACTAATAAGAGAAGATCATTGAGACACCTGACTACATCTAGACTAGAATGGGAAGTAAGCAAAGCCAGGAGACAACTCTTGTGTTAGTAGTTGGGAATGACATGGAGATTGAAGAACAGATGTTAGTAGTGAGGTGAATTAGTAAGGTAGAAGGATATAAGTTGTGGTCAGAGAAGGGAATTCCATAATTTTGAGATGAATAGAGCGTTTGACTTCTAGAAAGAAGTAAAAGGTGAAGGAAATGGTCTTTCTTTTTCCCGGAACTTTACAATAGACTTCTTTTTTATTTCTCATTAAACTTGTAAATATGGAAATGTACTTTTTTTTTTTAAGGTTGAAAGCAGGCAATTAAATATTATGATCAACAGAAGAGGAACTTTTTGAAAAATACTGTAGGAATTTATGCCCATACTCCATAAATGTAGGAAATTTAACAATGGATTTCGTGCTTTTTAAAAAAGATTAGGCTTGATTCATACGGAGTCTTTTTTAATTGCTATAAACCTAGACCTTTATTATTTTTTATTTTATTTTTTTCTGCGGTACGCGGGCCTCTCCCTGCTGTGGCCTCTCCCGCTGCAGTGCACAGGCTCTGGACACGCAATCTCAGCGGCCATGGCTCACGGGCCTAGCCGCTTCACGACATGTGGGATCTTCCCGGAACAGGGCACAAACCCGTGTCCCCTGCATCAGCAGGCGGACTCTCAACCACTGCGCCACCAGGGAAGCCCAAACCTAGACCTTTATAAGACAATATTGGTAGCTAATTATGTGCCAGATATTGTGATAAGTACTTCACATGTATCTCATTTAATCCTTACAACTCTTTGAGAAAGGTACTATTATTATCTGCATTTTACAGATGAGGAAACTGAGGTGTATGGAGGTTAGGGCACATAGCTAGTAAGTGGCTAAGCCAGTGTGGAGCTCTAGGTCTGTCCTAACTCTACAGCTCAAAGTCTTCAACACTGCTTACTGCTTCTTAAACATGGAGTTGAAGACACTAATCTAGGAGACCTGATTCTATAACTGATTCTTTCTGTGACCTTGGATAGGTCACAGTTAATGATATTGTGAGTCTGTCTCTCCCTATCTGAAAATGAGAAGCAGTCATACCTGCCTTGTTTAATTGATAGGATCTTTTTATCAAAGGAGACAATTCATATGAAAATGCTCATAAAAGTGAAGTGATATAATGCAAAAAGAAGTCAGTAGTAATTCCATGGGGGCAAAGTACAGAGGTTGCAAATTTATACTGCCCTCTAAAATTCTCTGCTTAGTCTCAGCAGGATAAAGCAGGGTTCTAAGACAGGTAAATATATAGACTTTAATAAGTTAAAAAAACAGAGACCATGTGTGTACTTATATATAATATGCCTTAGCTAAATCTTCTGAAAGTTTTCCAAGTGACAGACATTAAACTGCAGAGGAGTAATTTTGTCCTTCTTTTTCCAGCTCCTATTTATTTAGTGTCTGAATTGTTCATAGGGTTGGTTGTTAGTATATGAGTGTAGTTGGAGCAGTTTATAATCTAATGGATTTTTCTTTCTTTTTTCTAACATGAAGATGATTTGTCCTTGATTCGGAGGAATAGAATGGCTCTCTTTCAACAGTTGACATGTGTGCTTCCTATCCTGGATAATCTTTTAAAGGCCAATGTAATTAATAAACAGGAACATGATATTATTAAACAAAAAACACAGATACCTTTGCAAGCAAGAGAACTGATTGATACCATTTTAGTTAAAGGAAATGGTGCTGCCAACATCTTCAAGAACTGTCTTCAAGAAATTGACTCTACATTATATAAGAACTTATTTGGTGAGTTTGTTGGTAAAGTTATTTTAGAAATTCTTGGGATTATGTTCATCTTTGTGTTTGACAAACAAAACGAATCCAATTAGCAAACTATACATTTAACTTGTTCTAAAAAGTGAAGTCTTTTATTACCCAAGTAGCATGGCTAAATAATTTCTGATGATAAATAGCTAGAATCTGTGTTGTTCAGGATATAGTAGGTGAAAAATAATAGGTAGTAGATGAAGCAGTCTTGTATTTGGTAGAGTGATGCCTTAAAAAAAATTTTTTTAATTGAGATATAGTTGATTTACAATATTATATAAGTTCCAGTTGTACAGCACAGTGATTCAAAATTTTTGTAGATTATACTCTGTTTATAGTCATTATAAAATATTGGCTATATTCCCTGTGCTGTACCATAAATCCTTGTAGCTTGTTTATTTTATACATAGTAGTTAGAACCCCTTAGTCTCCCTATCCTTATCTTCCCCTCAACTTCCCTCTCCCCACTGGTAACCACTAGTTTGTTCCTTATATCTTTGTCTTTATCTTATTTGTTATATTCACTAGTTTTATTTTTTAGATTCCACATACAAGTGATAAAATAGAGTATATGTCTTTCTCTGTCTTATTTCACTAAGCACAATACACTCCAGGTCCATCCATGTTGTTGCACATGACAAAATTTCATTTTTTTATTAAAAAAATATTTTTAATGAGTTATTAGAGTGATATCTTTGTTATGTTTTTCTTTCTTCAGTGGAAAAGAATATGAAGTATATTCCAACAGAAGATGTTTCAGGTAAAACAAAATTAAGACTTAGGACCAATATGAAATATTACCCTTTCATTTTTTTTAATGGAAATTTCTGTTGTTACTAGGTCTGTCACTGGAAGAACAATTGAGAAGGTTGCAAGAAGAAAGAACTTGTAAAGTGTGTATGGACAAAGAAGTTTCTATTGTATTCATTCCTTGTGGTCATCTGGTAGTATGCCAGGAATGTGCCCCTTCTCTAAGAAAATGCCCTATTTGCAGGGGTATAATTAAGGGTACTGTTCGTACATTTCTCTCATAAAAGAAAAATAGGCTATATGTTGCCTACATATAAAAGTATTTAAAATACTGTTTGAACATTTGAAGCTATCTGAAGTAAAAAAGGAATTATTGGTTCTTTAATTAGTAACATTTTTGTTCTACTCTGCTTTCTTTGGTACTAGTAATCTTGTTTCCAAAAGAATACCATATATAATATTTAATCTTAACCTCTGTTTATATGAAAGGTAAGATTTATGTTTGAGCTATATTACTGTACATGTATGAACACAGGAGGAGTTAAAGGAGCAATCTTAATGCTATTATGTATCATTTTAGGAGTGACTAGGTTTGGTATTCTTTCTGAAAGCTTTGAGTACTACTTTAGAATGTAGTTGAAAGAAATGGAAACCAGGAGCTCTGGAGTTTATCTCAGTTATATTGCCAAATTCTCATTGGTGTTTTTTCAGTTGTGTTGTAAAATAAGGATTTTTCTCTTACAGGTAAAAAAGCTTTTCCCTAATTTGTGAGAAACATCTTAATAAAGGTCTTTAAAAAGACTACACCATCGATTTTTTTCCTCTGATTTAAAAAGTAATTTCTGTAAGCCTTCACAGGGTTATATAAGGATGAGATAATGTACATAAGCATAGTATCTGTCACATTGTAAGCACTTCAGATGCTAGTTATTAAGTTAAAAAATTGAATTCATGAAACATTACCATGAAGTGTTTTTTTTAATAGTAATGGGATTTATGAGAATTTCCTTTAGATGGTAATATCTGTCTAGTTGCTTTGTATATTATAGATATTATTTGAATTAAAAATCCATATCAAAAATTATTAACAAACAGAATTATGTAAATCTTCATTGGAATTTAAAAAAATAGTTTAATCATTTTGTTGTTGAGTAAGTGTTGGTGGGATGAGGAGGTGGAATACAGGCAATGGTAAGTATCTTTTTTTGGGTCCAGTCATATTTGACCTTTCCCAGGTCTGGGTCTATGGCAGACATCTGAGGCCAGGTGGAAAGGAGGTCTAATATTAAAAACTCTTCTTATCCTAAAACTCCTTTAGATCCCTTTAAATAGAGAATATAGTAGGAAGAAAGAAAATTTATCCTTTTTTTTTTTTTTTCCCCCACAGAGCATAGGTGCTCTTTAATGACGGTTAAATAAAAATAGGCAGGAGTTCTATAGAAAACAGTATCCATAAGGCCCTGGCATGCATCCCAAGGGCCATGGGGGTGGGTCCTGTGCCACCCTGGCCGCAGCATGGCCCCTTTCTTCTGTGACTTGTGGGACGCTCACCACTTTTGGCCTGGGCCTGGGTCCCCAGAAAGCCCGAATCCTCTGCTGGGCAGAGAGCTGCCCTGCAGGCTCCACGAAACTTCCATGGGCCCAGGCCTGGCCTTATAAGAAGTCTGAGGCTCTGTGTCTGTCAGGGAGCTGCAGCAAGTTTTCCATGATGCAGGAGAGGTCCTGGCTGATGGGGGTGTGTGTGGCAAAGCCAGGAGCAGGTGTGCTTGTGAAAGTCTGGGGCCCACCAGCTGGACTCTTGCTTTGTTTCCATCCTGATGTGTTGATGCATTTATTTAAGTCCAAATGCATATGTCTTGGTGCAAGACCTTATATCAGTGAGAGAAAGTTTCTCCCTGCCATCATAGAGGGAATCAAATCATTTTTGACACTGGTATTTAATAAAACCTATATTGAGGATTCACTGTGTACCAGGCACAGGGCTACTAGATTCTTTTAATAATTAACATGTGTTGTTAGCTGAATTGTGTCCCCCAAATTTGTATGTTAAAGTCCTAATCCTGAGTATCCCAAAATGTGACTGTATTTCAAGATTGGGCATTTAAAGAGGTAATTAAGGTAAAATGAGACCATGTGAGCCCTAATCCAGTACTGTATGACTGGTATCCTTATAAGAAGAGATTAGGGCACAGACACACCCAGGCAGTGGACCATGTGAAGATACCTGAGGAAGACGGTCATCAGCAAGCCAAGGTAAGGACTTCCCTGGTGGCACAGTGGTTAAGAATCCGCCTGCTAATGCAGGGGATATGGGTTCGATCCCTGGTCTGGGAGCATCCCACATGCTGCAGAGCAACTAAGCCTGTGCACCACAACTACTGAGCCTGCACTCTAGAGCCAGCGAGCCCCGACTACTGAGCCTGCGTGCCACGACTACTGAAGCCCGCGCACCTAGAGCCGTCTGTGCTCTGCAACGAGAAGCCACCACGAGAAGCCCATGCACTGCATTGAAGAGTGGCCCCCGTTTGCGGCAACTAGAGAAAGCCTGCACACAGCAACGAAGACCCAACATAGCCAAAAATAAAAATAATTAATTAATTTTAAAAAAATCTTGGGAAAAAAAAAAGCCAAGGTAAAAAAGCTTCAAAAGAAACCACGTCTTCCAACATCTTGATTTCAGACTTCCAGCCACCAGAACTCTGAAAAAATAAATTTCTGTCGTTTAAGCCACCCAGACTTAGTACTTTGAATGGCAGCCCTAGCAAACTAATACAAGGTGCTAAATAATTCAAAGCACGTTAGCTATAATCCTTCTGTTTGGCTGTACCCTGCAGGCCTGCAAGCCCTTTACTTGCCCCACCTGTAGACAAAGACCGAAGAAAAAGCCCAAAGTCAGTGACAGAGACATCAACGGTTTAATGCAGGGGTCCCCAACCCCCAGGCCACAGACTGGTACTGCTCTGTGGTCCATTAGGAACTGGGCCACACAGCAGGAGGTGAGCGGCGGGCGAGCGACCGAAGCTTCATCTGTATTTACAGCCACTCCCCATCGCTTGCATTACTGCTTGAGCTCCACCTCCTGTGGGATCAGTGGCAGCACTAGATTCTCATAGGAGCATGAACCCTACTGTGAACTGTGCATGCAAGGGATTTAGGTTGTGTGCTCCACATGATAATCTAATGCCTGATGATCTGAGGTGGTGATGCTAGTGCTGGGGAGTGGCTGCAGATGCAGATCATCATTAGCAGAGAGCTTTGCATACAGACCATAATAAATCAGTTGCTTGCAGACTCATATCAAAACTATCAGTGAGTGGCAAGTGAAAACAAGCTGAGGGATCCCACTGATTCTGCATTATGGTGAGTTGTATAATTATTTCATTATATGTTACAATGTAATAGTAATAGAAATAAAGTACACAATAAATGTGCTTGAATCATCCCAAAACCGTCCCTCCCCCCACCCCCGGTCCATGGAAAAATTGTCTTCCATGAAACTGGTCCCTGGTGCCAAAAAGGTTGGGGACCACTGGTTTAATGGATAGGGGGATTTTCCATGTCTGAAGTAAGGTCCCCCTGGAGTGACATTTCACTGTCTGGTAGAAGGGGACGGGACATGGCATCAGGTACCAGTTACAAGGCGAATTGATGTCAGGTTGGCTCTTCAGTTACCAGGGAAACCAGCAGAGGTGCCATGCCCCTCACTGCCCCTTTGATAAGCTATCTTAGTGGAGATGTTCTGATCTAAAGTCAGAACAATCATTAGCTGGGACATAGTGCAAGTAGGTAAGGTCAGTAAGGTGAGTAGGGTGTAGGTGAAGCAGGCACTGGTTGAGCAGGGGATGTACAGAGAGCAAGAGAACAGCCATCTTGAGGGCTGGACCATGCACCTTTAAACAACTGCAAAATAAAGTTTGAACATGGGTCTACTTTGACTCCTTAGCATGTGCTTTTTAGGCAAATTGTCCAACTAAGCTGTATTAATATTTTTGAAAATTTCATGTGCTACCATCCAGCATAAAAATTAACTTTCTATTTGAGTTTGAGAGTTTATCTTGTTTGGCTTTATTCAGCTAGTCAGTTTTTTTATTTTTTATTTTTTATTTTTGCGGTACGCGGGCCTCTCACTGTTGTGGCCTCTCCCATTGCGGAGCACAGGCTCTGGACGCGCAGGCTCAGTGGCCATGGCTCATGGGCCCAGCTGCTCTGTGGCATGTGGGATCTTCCCAGACCGGGGCATGAACCCACGTCCCCTGCATTGGCAGGCGGACTCTCAACCACTGCACCACCAGGGAAGCCCCAGCTAGTCAGTTTTAATAATGTATAAAAACATTTTTGCATTCAGTAAAAATACTGCATAAAGTATAAGTAAATGGTAATGTAATTAATATGTTATCCACTAGCCAAATCCTCATATGCACCTAGATCAGAGAGTAGGATTTAACTTCTTGCTGGATAAGTCCCTTTTTGCCCTTCTAATGATAATAATCAGTGTCATTATGGGATTTATTATGTTGAACAAATAGATGAAATGTCAGATCTTTGTTAGGTTTATTTATTGCCTTATTTAATCCTTAATACCTTAAGAGACTCGTTATCCCTTTTTTTGTAAATGTGGAAATTTAGGCTCAGTGAAATGATGCAGGTTGCCAGAGATATGTGTCTCAGCATGTTCCTCCTTGGGTTTATCTGTCTGGGACTCTGTGCTTCCTGGACTTGGGTGACTATTTTCTTTCCCATGTTAGGGAAATTTTCGACTACAGTCTCTTCAGATATTTTTCTCAGGCCCTTTCTCTTTCTCTTCTTCTTCTGGGACCTCTATAATGTGAATGTTGGTGTGTTTAATGCTGTCCCAGAGGTCTCTGAGACTGTCCTCATTTCTTTTCATTCTTTTTTCTTTATTCTATTCTGTGGCAGTGATTTCCACCATCCTGTTTTCCAGCTCACTTATTCATTCTTCTGCCTCAGTTATTCTATTGATTCCTTCTAGTGTATTTTTGTTTCAGTTATTGTGTTGTTCATCTCTGTTTGTTCTTTAAATCTTCTCTCTTTGTTAAACATTTCTTGTATCTTCTTGGTCCATGCCTCCATTTTTTCCCCAAGATTTTGAATCATCTTTACTATCATTACTCTGAATTCTTTTTCAGGTAGATTGCCTATCTCCTCTTTAGTTGTTCTTGTAAGTTTTTATCTTGCTCCTTCTCTGTTGTCTCATTTTGTCCGACTTACTGTGTTTGTGGTCTCCTTTCTACAGGCTGCAAGATTGTAGTTCCTCTTGCTTCTGATGTCTGCCCCTTAGTAGGTGAGGTTGGTCCTGCTGCTTGAGCAGGCATCCTGGTGGGAGGGACTGGTGCCTGCCCTCTGGTAGGTGGAGCTGGGTCTTTTCCCTCTGGTGGGCAGGGCCGTATCAAGGACTGTGTTTTGGGGTGGCTGTGAGCTTAGTACAACTTAAGGCAGCCTGTCTGCTGATGGGTGGGGGTGTGTTTTTGTATTGCTGGTTGTTTGGCTTGAGGTGTTCCAGCACTGGAGCCTGTAGGCTGTTGGGTGGGGCTGGGTCTTGGTGCTGAAATGGGGACCTCTGGGAGAGCTCATGCCAATTAATATTCCCTGGGGCCTCTGCTACCAGTGTTCTTACCCCCACAGTGAGCTACAACCAACCCCCACCTCCCTAGGATACCCTCCAAGACCTGTTGGTAGGTCTAGCCTAGGTTCCTATGGAGGGACTGCTTTGTGCTGGGTCCCAGTGCATGTGAGACCTTGTGTGTGCCCTCCAAGAGTGGAGTCTCTGTTTCTCGCAGCCCTGTGCGGTTCCTGCACTCAAGCCCCACTGGCCTTCAAGGCTAAATGCTCTGGGGGTTCTTCCTCCCAATGCCAGACCCTCAGACTGTTTTGGAGGGCTATTTTTATGTGGAAATGCCCCTGTGTAGGTTTTTTTTTTAATTTAATTTTACTTCATTTTACTTTACTTTTTACTTCACTTCACTCCACTTCACTTCACTTCACTTCACTTTTTTACCCTCCTTCCTCAGTGTATGCTGGCCATTACCCCTTTGATAGGGGGTGTAAGTGATGTTGTGGTGACCAGAGCCTGCACTGGACGTTGAGTGGGGCCTTCCCTTTGCTCTTGGTTGTCACTGCCCTGTCTGGGGTGGGGCCTACTCCCTAGTTGTTGGCGTAGAGGCCCCCAGATCTGTTTCTTAGCTGAGCTGTGCAGGCAGCTCAGACTCTGGACTGGCCCAACACCTGCATGTACATGCCCACAAAGCCTACAGCTGCTAAAGCCACACCCATCTCAGCTACGGGAGCACTTGTCTGGGTGTTCCGCAGGCACTGGATTTATGAAGCCATCAGCAGAGGTGTAACTCCTCAGTTTGCTCATCTGCGAGGAGAGATTTCAGCTCTTCTTCCTTAGTCACACAGTCCCTGGGGCTCAACTGTGGTTTCAGCCCCACCTCTGCGTCTGCTCCCAAGGCTGCCAGAGCATGCAAGTCCATCAGGTGGGAGGATGCTGGGGCAGCAATCGGGGGAAACAGGCAGCCCAGGTGGGGAGGGGGTAGAGGAGGTGATGGCCAGGGGTGTGTGAGCCTACTCCAGCGGGAGCCGTCCCCAGTGTCTGTGGAGGCAGGGGCTGGTGCATGGGGAGAAAGGCTGCAATGGCGGCCTCACCCTTTGCACGTCACTCAACAATGGCACTTTGCTTCTGTGGTGCTCTGGGCTTCCTTCCATGAGCATTCCCGGTTGCGGAGCTCCTCACTCCCGTTGTTACTGGGCCCAAGCTCGTTCTGCTCGACACATGGCAGGCCAGTAAATCAGGAGACAAGTTGTTGGAACAAGGAATAATGATTTTGATTGGAAAGCTAGCAGACTGAGAAGATGGCGGACTAGCATCTTCAAAAAACCATCTTACCTCAGGCTGAATTAGGGCTCCTTTTATACAGAAGAGGGGGAGGGGGAGGGTCCACTGTGGCATTGACCAATGGCTGAGCAGGACCACTAGCTGTTGCTCGTTGACAGTTGCTTGCTTGGGGGAGGGGCCCACTGTGGTGCCTGTCAGTGGCTGAGTGGGACCGCTACCAGTGGCTCATTGATGGTCGCTCACTTCGGGGAGAGGCCCACTGTGGCACCAACCAATGACTGAGCAGGGCTGCTACAGCTCATGCCTGCCCCGCCAGTATTACTATTACCCACTGTCAATGTCCATTCCACAATCTTGTGGGAAAGGAGGCAATGAACTTTCTGGCCAGTTCCTACTGAACAGGGGCAATGAGGGAGTGATTGTGAAATGGAATTGATCAGCTTTGGGTCGGGAATACTCCTTAAAATTTTTAGTAACCAATACAATTCTCTTTATCTACAACTATTTGAATCTGAGGAAATTACTTCTACAATGAAATTTTCACCTCAATACTTATGCTTTTTGAAGAGCAACCTTAACCCTTCTAAGGGTTCACAAACCCATTGCTCTCTAGGCCTCTCAGGAGTTATGTCATTTTCTGATGACAGTGGTGCTGCTTTAACCCAAGTGTGATGAATCCATGGCTTTACTCCAGCTAACTTGACAGATGAGTGTGTGGTAAGTAATATCACTTGTGGTCCTGTCCACCTTGCAGTCAGCTGGTGTTCAGGCCCTTGCTCTCTCCAGGTTTTAAGGAGAACTCAGTCTGTAGGCCAGAAAGGATATAAGGCTACCTTAGTTGGATAGCCAGACCTGCTGGAAGCAAACTCATGAACAAAGGTTAGTATAGTGCCCAGAGTTTTAACAGAATTGGCAACTGCTAGATCTTTCAGAGCATTTATATCAATAGATTCTCCCACCTGGGCAGACACCCGAATGGCCTACCATAGAATATTTCAAAGGGGCTACATTTAAGTCTCTTCTGGGAGCCACTCTGATCCATAGCAGGGCAACTGGCAAAGCCTTATCCCAAGTTAAATTAGACTCGACTTATTTTAGCAATGCTCCTTTTTGATGTATAATTCATTTTCTCAGCTTTTCCCATTGATTGTGGTCTCCAGGATGAATGTAGCTTCCAATTAATTTGCAGTGCTTTAGACACTTGTTAGGTTATGCTAGAGACAAAAGCAGGCCCATTATCACTTTGAAGGGAGTTAGGCAGTCCAAATCGGGGGATAATTTCCTTAAGGAGGACTCTAACTACTTCAGATGCTTTTTCTGTCCTGGTGGGATATGCCTCTACCCATCCTGAAAGTGTCCACAAATACAGGTGTCTGAAATTTCCTGTGGCTCGAGGCATTTGAGTAAAGTCTATTTGCCAGTCCTCAGTGAGGTAGGTTCCTCTGTGATGAGTCCCCATCTGGGGAAGTCTGATAGCAGTCTTTGGGTTATTTTTAGCACAAAGCATGCAATTTTGAGTGACTCACTGGATGGCCCTTTGTAAGTTAGGACCTATTATATATTTTTGAATCCATTATAAGGTGGCATCTCTCCCGTAATGGGTACTATTATGAATGTGCTGCAGCGCAATGTCCAAGAGTGCCTCAGGAATCAAAACAATTCCTTGTGCACTACATTTCCAGCCAGATGAGTTGTGATCAAGAGGGAATCCCTACTCTTTGGCCCTCTCCTTGTCCTTTCCTGAAAACACTGGCTGGTATTTTGACAAGTCAATCTGTGGGAGAAGTGACCCTATCCTGACTTGATAATCCCCTTCCTTTGCTGCTTTCTTTGCAGCTTGGTTAGCTAACCAGTTGCCTTTTATTCTATGAGTTTCGCCCTTTTGGTGGCCTGGGCAGTGCATTACGGCCACTTGGGAGGGTTTATAGACTGCTTCTAATAGTGATAGGATTTCAGAAGCATGTTTTATGTCTTTATGTTTTGAAGTGAGGAGTCCCCTTTCTTTCCAGATTGCCCTGTGAGCATGCACCATGGAGAATACATAGTGAGAGTCTGTGTATATATTTACTCACTTGCCTTCAGTGAGTAGTAAGGCTCTTGTCAGAGCAATGATTTCTGCCTTCTGAGCTGAACTCCCTGGGGGCAGAGCTTTTGCTTCAACAATCTTTCTAAAGGTTACCACCAAATACCCAGCACATCACCTACCTTGGTCCGTGAAGCTGCTTCCATCAGTGAACCGTTCCATATCTGGCTCAGCCAATGGCTGGTCCGTTAAATCCGGTCTGCTAGAGTACGCTAGCTCGATGACATGTAGGCAGTTGTGCTCTGGGGATTATGCAGCATCAATTGGGAGCAATGTGGCTGGATTTAGGGTTGAAGAGACCAGGAGCCTTATATTGGGATTGTTTAAGAGAATGGCTTGGTACTTTCCCATTCTCCCAGAAGTTAGCCAATAGCCCCCTTTTTGTTCCGGTAAAGAAAGGACATGGTGAGGGACATACACTGTGGTGGGTTGCCCCAAGGTAAACTTACGAGCTTCCAGAAGTATGTCACAATTAGCTGCTACAGCTTGAAAGCAAGTTGACCATCCCTTAGCAGTCTGTTCTAGTTATTATTTTTTTTTTTTGCATTTGCCATATTCCAAAAATGTTTATTAGCTCCATGTAGCTATTGAATACTGCATTGCACGGTACAGATATAGAATATTTTCATTATCACCAAAAATTCTATTGAGCAATACTAAAATTATACCCAGATATTCACAGAGAAGGCAACCAAGTCTCAAGGAAATAATATAACTTCCCCAAGATCACACAGCTGTGTTTTTAAAGAAAAAGAAAACGACACAAAGGAAATAGTAACAGAGGCATTAACGAAACCCAGTAAGTTTCTGGAGCAGTCAAAGTAGGGTTTAAAAGTGCATACTTAGCTGTTAGCAGGGCTGAAGCTCTTGATGGTTGGTAAGATCTACCTGCCTGAATTTGGACATTAGCATTTTATGCAATGAATTAAAAGCAAAAAATCATTTCAGCGAATGGCTACCAGCTCCATATTTTTAGCCACTGCCGTGCTTCCAGGTTATGTTTATCACTTTCATATACAGGGCACCACTGTGAGATGTGATGGTTTATCTGACCCCAGAGAAATCAAGAAATCTTGTGGGGGTTATGGCTATATTTGAAAAGGTTGATTTTTAAATGCATCATGCAGACTGGCCCTGTTTTAAAAGGGATTCCTGCCATCAAATAATCAAAATGTAAACTCTCTTCTCACCTTGCAAAAGTCAAAGATAGTCCCTGCATCTTTATTATTTCGTTGAAATCCAAATATTATTTTTCCATTCTCTAACTTGTTTTCCTCACAGTGTGATCAACTATTGCCAAGGAAGGAAAGGTTAGATTTATCAGTCAAAGTTCCCTAAAGGCCCCCTAGGTAACTGAACCCTCAGGAGAAACAATCGTCATGTATTCTTTTTCTGTTGTTTCAGTATCTTCGTAAAGATTCATTTCAGTATGTTTGGTTCTGTAGCAGAGGTTCTGTAAAGTGCTTATCTTCCTCAGAGGTCCAGAAAGCCTGCGAGTCTGGACTTGGGCCTGCAGCAGCACCAAGTTGCACCAAGAGTTCCCTTTATTTTCTCTTGCATCTCTGTTCCTCCTTTTCTCTCTGCTGGATTAGCCATGGGGACTCCCAAGTTCTTCATTGTGTGGTCCTGGTACCAAGATTCTCCAGAGTGCTGGGCTGCCGGCTCCGTTGGTCTGAGCCAGGCGAGGGGCTTTGGGGGGCGTCTGTCTTCCGGCCGCGGCAGCGACGCGGGCGCTCGGCAGCTTCGCCGCTCACCCTTAGTGGCCCCAGTGGTCATAATGACTTTCTTCCATTCAGCCTGCTCTCTTCTCACTAAGAGAGGAAGGTGGGACAGCACAGTTGACACTGGGCTTAACTGTTCTGGAAAACGTGGTCCCAGTAGGCATACACGCTGGTACGTTTTCCCCACCTGTACACTCCTCCAGCACTCCCAACCCAAGCCTCTTCAGTGAGCTTCACATCCTTTTCCTTATCCCGTAGCGCCCATCAACCCGCCGCTCCCCGGGAGACGGGAGACCAGCCCGGGGTCCAAGTCCTGGGCGTGGCAGACTCGCCCCTCTCCGGGCCCAGCTCCAGCTCACCTCGGCGCGGCCCGCCTGGGCGCCGCCATCTTGACCACTCTAGTTATTTTTGAGAAGTAGGCAAAGGGTCGAGGGATATTTCCCAGAGTTTGAATTTACACCCCAAGACTTATGCCTTTTTCTCTCATAGACATATAATTTGAAAGGTTTTTCTAAGTCTGGTAGTCCTAAAGCCAGGGCTGAGACTAACTTTGTTTTTATTGTTTCAAAGGCTGTTGTGCATTCCGTAGTCCAAGTAAGGGGCTCAAAATCATGTCCCTTTAAAGCCTCATAGAGGGGCTTAACTATGAGCCCATAGTTTGGGATCCAGATCCGACAGAACCCTACCATTCCCAGAAACCCCCTCAGTTGTCTGCAAGTCTTGGGTGTTCCAAAGCCTGCAATTGCCTGTTTTCTATCAGGCAAAAGACCCCACTCTCCTTGGGAAATGACAAAATCCAGATACGTGACTTGTTGCTTACATACTTGGGCCTTTTTCTGGGAGACCTTATATCCACAATTACCAAATAGTTCAGGGTTCTTATTGGTATTTTGTAGACACTTATCATATGTAGGGCTTGCGATGAGCAAATGGTCCACGTATTGGAGTAAGAGTCTTTCATCCAATATTAAGTTTCTAAGGTCCCTAGCCAACGTTTCCCCAAACAAGATAGGGGAATTCTTAAATCCTTGAGGTAGGACTGTCCAATAATAACTGTTGGACTACCTGTGTTTCTGGATCCTGCCATTCAAAAGCAAACAGCTGCTGTGATTCTTCTGCAATAGGAAAGCAGAAAAAGCATCCTTCAAGTCCAAAACTGAGAGCCAGCTGTATTCTACTGGAATAGTTGTTAAGTAGAGTGTATGGATTAGGTACCACAGGGTGCAAATCTCGGACTATTTCATTAATGGCCCTCAAGTCTTGGACAAAGTGATACTCTGTTGAGTTTGGCTTTTTGACCAGGAGGATAGGGGTGTTATATCGGAACCTGCAAGTTTTAATCAGTCCTGTTTTCAAAAACTTTTCAAGAATTGGCTGAATTCCTTTTGGGCCTCTTGCCTCAGAGGGTATTGTTCTAGATTAGGTGTCCCAGCGTCCCCTTTTTAACGGGATTAGCATTGGCCTTCTCTGGGGTGCCATCAGCCCAACACTTCTGGCCTTACCTTTTCATAGACCTCGGAAGGGAAAGGGCTGTGTCTCCTTTTCTGGGGTGTCCATGAGTGCTATCTGTAGTCTTACAGTGTGCTCTGGTGGGACCCTGATGTCAAGCTGTCCTGGCGAAAAAGTTACTTGAGCATTTAATATACAAAGGATATCTCAACCCAAAAGAGGGATTGGACACGCTGGAACATATAAGAAACTGTGTTTCAGGGTGAGGTCCCCTAATTGGCATTTTAGAGATTGTAAGAAAGAACGATTTTGTACTTCTCCAGAAACTCCCGTGACCGGGTTGGACTGAGATGTTTTCTGTGCCACCTTGGTGTTTGCCACAGAATATGTTGCACCTGTATCTATCAGAAAGTCAATCAACTTGTTCCCCACTGTCAGAGTTACCTGGGGCTCCTGGGGAAATTGAAATTGGACGCCTCAAATCGAAGGGAGCCCGGGCCTCTTCATCATCAGAGTGTTGCTCTCTTTGTACGATATGAGAGGCTCCTGTCTCCTTTATTGTCTTCTTTCTTATTCTTTAGCCCAGGGCAATCTTTTTTTCCAATGCCCTTCCTCTTTACAGTAAGCACATTGTTCTCTCCCCAATGGAGGCTTACCTCTCCAGGTTACTTGCCTTCCGGGAATCCAGTGCTGCTGCCAGAAAAGCTGTGTTGCGTCTTGCATTCCTTTCTGTCGCTGTTTTCTGTTGTTGAACGCTTTAAAAGCAACATCTACCAATTGAGAAGGGTTCATTCCAAATGAACCATCTAACTTTTGTAATTTTCTTCTTCTATCTGGGGTAATTTGCCCAGTGAAGGTCATGTTTACCATTCTCATATTTTCGGGGACCTCAGGGTCTGCATCAGTTTACCACCTATAAGTTTGATAAATTCTTTCTAGAAACTCTGACGGGTTTTTGGTGTATCTCCTGAATTTTGTTTAAGCTCTTTTGCCTGGGTACTCCCTTTTGAAGAGCCTCTAAGATAAACTTCCTATAACGTTTCCTATCATACACTTCCTATACCGGAGCGGCATGTCTCCATTATGATCCCAGTCAGGCTCAGCAATAGGAACTGCCCTAAAATCTCTGTGCTCCATCTACTCATCCCTCCCTCTGAGCTAACCCCTGGCAACCACTAATCTTTTTAGTGTTCAGTGGTCTTTTTGTTTTCTCTTATATAAGATCTATTGGTGACTCTTGCATTTTGAATGGATCTTTTACCATCATGTACCATCTTGTATTCATCATTTGGAAAATATTTGTTTACTGAATTATGTAGATCTCCCAAATGTTGACACATTTCATTATTCAGTATTCAAATCACGTTTGTTAGTCTCACCAGTACCACCAATATCGGGGCAAATCTAAGTATTGGGAAGCTCTCAAGCTCACAGAGGTAGATACAAATTTTCTAAAATTTTAATTTTTGCTTAAAAGCTTGATTTTTATCATTTAGCTACAACACTATCAGCTGTTTTCTCAGACTCACTTCAAGAGAATGACTGTCAAATACTTAAGACTGTCAGTATTTTTTCAGTCATTCTTTTAAATAAAAATGCTATCCCATGAAAAAAGCAACTAGTTCAGCTTGCAATTCAACCACACAAATGCTTTTCCTTGAGACAATTGTTGTACTTTTGTATGTAGCATGAGGACTTTGTGTTTTTCCATTTCGTCAGTATTAAAATGATGTCTGCTCGAGTCATACTTAAAAATAATTTTACTGCTTCATTGAAAATATTCTTACATGCAAGTTGGCAATTTTTTATACTGTGAATATGTGGCAGTAATAGACCTTGGCTGCTACTACCTCGATTCATGCTAAGGTCAACAGTTTTACCACCATTGTATTTGTACCATCAGTGAAAATGGTAAATAACATCGTAGTATTGTTTTTGAATTTCCAGAGCCCCAAAGAGTTTCAGGAACCCTCAGAGATCCATGAACCATCCTTTAAGAACCAGTGGTGTGTGGTAACCATAAAATATTATTCGCTACAAAAATTAATCCAGAAAAAACTGTATTAAGGGAGAGCATTTAGTCTACTTCTCTGAGGTTTCCTTTGGCATAGAAGGAACTCTCTTTGCCCCTGCAATTACCTTCTTGGTGCCTTTTGGAGAGAAACTTGGGTATGCCTAGTAGCTCAATCTCATCTTCCCTCTTTTTCCTCTTCGGGAGCCAGCCAGACTGCCTGCAGATTTTGTGATTTTTGGCAACACAGCGGCCTGCTTTGGTTTTTCAGTATTTCCAGTAACTGAGTAGTAAAGTTTCATTTTGGGATTCCGTATTAGGAAATCTACACCTAAGTGTTGTCCTCAAAGTCTTTATCAGTAATAAAGATGCCATTTTAATCTATGTGTGATCATTTCTTTTTTTCAAATATTTATTTACTTATTTTTGGTTGCGTTGGGTCTTCGTTGCTGCGCGCGGGCTTTTTCTAGTTGCGTCAGGCGGGGGCTACTCTTCGTTGTGGTGCGCAGGCTTCTCATTGCGGTGGCTTCTCTTGCTGTGGAGTATGGGCTCTGGGCACATGGACTTCAGTAGATGTGGCACTAGGCTCAGTAGCTGTGGCTCGTGGGCTCTGGAGTGCAGGCTCAGTAGTTGTGGCACACGGACTTAGTTGCTCCACGGCATGTGGGATCTTCCCAGACCAGGGATCAAACCCACGTCCCCTGCACTGGCAGTTGGATTCTTAACCACTGCGCCACCAAGGGAAGTCCCATGTGTGTGATCATTTCTTTTACCCTTTATTGGTTCTGCACTCGGGTAAAAGAGGGGTGTATTATTTATTGGGCCCCACAAGCCCACAACAGATTGTATTGCCTGGTTGATCTGTTGGGATATACGTGATTAGCTTAGTGGAAGCAGAAAAACCATGATAACAATTGATAATTATGCGAGGTCCTGTTACATTTCTGGTATAATTGTGTCCAGACAGGTTTTAACCAGTGAATCCTTGGCACTTTTAATCCTTTGCAGCTCTGGCAATAAAAGGTAGTGTATAATTATCTTGTAAGCCAAGTGACTGTGTATTGTGGTATTGTGAAAAGAGCCCAGAATTTCAAATCCAAAGACTTTGTCTCTAAGCTCAGTTCTACCATTTAATAAGGATTTTAGCAAGCCCTTTATAACCCTCTTTGATCCTCGGCTTTTCTTTGCAGATCAATTTCTGCCTTACTTATTCCTCATAAGATTATAGTGGGGTCTAATGTGGGACTGCACATAAGAATTTCTGTGTTCTCTCTTAGCGGGCAGTGCTGATGACAGTGTCATTGGTCTCATCCCCAAGTAGCAAGCATCTTCTTCGATGTCAGACCTGGATAAACTGAGTCATAGCATTGTGTTCCACTCAGTGTTTTTTTTTGTTTTGTTTTGTTGTGCTTTGTTTTTTAAAGGCCAGGTAAAACTTGAATAGATACTTGTTGTAAAAGATTCAGAGTATTGATATATAAAGTAAATGTTTAAGTCCTCCTTAATTTCTCCCCACTGCTACTTTCAATCTCATTCCCAGGGCTTAATCACCCAGGGGTAATCATTAAATTTGCTATGTATTTAATGTGTGTGATTGTGTATACATACATGTGCATAGAAAATATGAATGTTCTTGGGACTTCCCTGGTGGTGCAGTGATTAGGACGCCACACTCCCAATGCAGGGGGCCTGGGTTCGATCCCTGGTCAGGGAACTAGATCCCACATGCATGCCACAGCTAAGAGTTCGCATGCCACAACTAAGGAGTTGGCAAGCCGCAACTAAGCAGCCCGCCTGCCACAGCTAAGACCCAGTGCAACCAAATAAATAAATATTAAAAGAAAATATGAATGTTCTTTAGGTTGCTTTTTCACTCAACAGTATGCCTTGAAGAACTCTACTTTTCCATGTCAGTAGGTAAATACCCCATGATTTTTTTATGAAAATAGAAATCATAATCTTGGTTTCAAAGTTACAAGGAAACTAAAGATTTTTCTCTGTTCTTATCTGGTATATATAATCTCTATAGCATTTCAGATGATTACATTTCAGATGATTGCACGTACAATCTCCGTTTCCACCAGAATTCACTGTCTCTTGAGGAGGCTTATCCATTTTGAAGCTATTGTGATTGCTAAAGTAATTCATAGAACAATGTAATTTGGAATAATTAGGATATGCTTTACAGATGTCAAAGGTGAAAAAGCATGGGGGCAGGTATAGAGACTGGTGATAGGTTTGGCATGTGTAAAGGCACAGAGGTGCAAAAGAATAAGATGGGGTACTGAGGCTCTGAGAGATATATTTTAATTCAAAGTAGAAAATAATTGCTGTAAGAGAGGTTCAGATAAAGTGCTATGGGGATTATTAAGAAGAATTTTAACTAAGGTAGTAATCAATTGGGTATTGAGGATTAAATAGGGTTAGAGTATACAAAGTTGGAGAACAGAGTTATTGGGAAGTATTTTCCAGGTAGAAGGAAAAATATGAAGAAAGAGAAAAATGCATGAAGTAGTTTTTGGAAAAAGTGAGTAGTTGTAGGGTCAATGAAAGTATTTAGGGAAACAAGTTTAGAAAGTTAGGATGGGAACCAGATTTAAAAGGGCTACAGATTATGGGCTTTGCTGTCTAGACATCATTCTAAAGGTAAAGAAGAACTACTGATTTTTTCAGTAGATGAGTTATATGATTGTAGCTGTTATAAAGAATAATGTAGTGGCAGAATTGAATTTCTATATAAAAGGAGTTTGGGAAGGCTAGTTGGTTGGACTTGAAGCTCAATTCATAAACACCATAAATAATACTGAAAAACATCATTTGTGCCAAAAAAGGGAGAAGGGGATGTAGATTATGCAGATGACTAAAGCCAAAAGAGAATCCAGTACCCTTTAAGCAGTCAGTCCCCATGCCCTCTTCCCCATTGCCCCTGGCAAACAATTTGCTTTTTGTCTGTGGGTTTATTTAATTTGGATATTTTATATAAATGGAGCCAAACAATATGTGGCTTTTTGTGTCTGGCTTTTTTCACTTAGCATAATGTTTTTGAGGTTCTTCACATTGTAGCATGTATAAGTACTTCATTCCTTTTTATGGATGAGTAATATTCCGTTGAATGTATGTACCATTTTATTTATCCGTTCATCCATTGGTGGACTTGTGTAGTTTCTACCTTTTGGCTACTGTGATTAGTGCTGCTATGAATGGTCTTCTACAAGTATTTGTTTGGGTACCTGTTTTCAGTTCTTTTGGTTATATACCTGGAATGAGGTTATTTAGGAACTGCCAGACTGTTTTCAACAACAGCTGCACCATTCATTTTACATTCCAAACAGCAATCCACAAAGGATCCCATTTCTCCACATTCCCTGCAACACTTTGTATTTTTTTCTTTCTTGCTCTCTCTTTTTTATACATGTCCTAGTGGATATGAAATTGTTTCTCATTATCGCTTTCATTTGCATTTCCCTAATGGCTAATGACGTTGAGCATCTTTTCATGTGCTTTTTGGCCATTTGTATATTTTTGGAGAAATGTCTATTCCAGCTCTTGGTCCACTTTTCAATTGGGTTGCTTGTCTTTTTGTTGTTGAGTTGTAGTAGTTCTTTATATATGCTGTATATTAGACCCTTCTTAAAAATATGATTGCAAATATTTTCTTGAATTCTGTAGGTTATCTTTTTACTTTCTTGATAATGTACTTGATGCAAAAGTTTGGTTTTTAATTTTGATGAAGTTTGATATATCTAGTTTTTCTTTGGTTGCTCATGATTTTGGTGTTATATTTAAGAATCCATTGCCAAATTCAGGGTCATGAAGATTTACCCATTTTAAGAGTTTTATAGTTTGGCTTTTATATTTAAATTGTTGATCTATTTTGAATTAATTTTTCTATATGGTGTGAGGTGAGGGTCCAATTCCATTCTTTTGCATTTTTGAACAGGGACAACAGGATATTCGTTGAAGAGACTATTCTTTTCCCATTGAATGGCCTTGGAACCCTTGTCAAAAAATCAATTGAACATTGAAGGAAAAACTTAAAGAGAAAAATAAATGAAAAGATACCTTGTATACATGAATTGGAAGAATTAATATTGTTAAAATGTCCATACCACCCAAAACAATATACAGATTCAATGCATCCCTATCAAAATTCCAGTGGCATTTTCCACAGAAATAGAAAAAAATTCTAAAATTTGTATGGAACTACACACACAAACAAAACCCCCAAACCTCTGACTTGCTAGAGCCATCTTGAGAAAGAAGAATAGAGTTGGGGGCATCACACTTCCTGATTTCAAATTATGTTGCAAAGCTATAGTAATCAAAAGAGTATGATACTGGCATTAAAACAGACACATAGGCCAATGGAACAGAATAGAGGGCCTAGAAATAAACGCAAGCATATATGGTCAGCTAATTTTTGACAAGGGTGTGAAGAATACACAACAGGAAAAGGGTAGTCTCTTCAATAAAATGTATAGGGAAAATGATATCCACATGCAAAGGAATAAAACTGGACCCATATCATACACCATACACAAAAATAACTCAAAATCGATCAAAGACTTAAACATAATACCTGAAACTATAAAACTTCTGAAGGAAAAAAAAATAGGGAAAAAGCTCCTTGGCATTACTCTTGGCTATAATTTTTTGTATATGACATCTAAAATTCAGACAACAAAAGCAAAAATAAACAAGTGGGACTACATCAAACTAAAATGCTTCTGCACAGCAAAGGAAACAATCAACAAAATTAAAGGGGAAAAATATTTGCAAACCATATATCTGATAATGTCCAAAATATGTAAGCAACTTGTACAACTCAATAGCAAAAAAACAACTCAATTTAAAAATTGGACAGAGGAACTGAATACACATTTTTCCAAAGAAGACATACAAGTGACCAATATGTAAATGAAAAGGTGCGAATGTGACTAATCATCAGGGAAATGCAAATCAAAGCCACAATGAGATAGCAACAAACACCTGTTAGGATGGCTACTATCAAAAAGACGAGATAAGTGCTGGTTAGAAAGTGGAGAAAAAGGAACCTTGTACACACTTGGAGGGATTGTAAATTGTATACTCACTATGGAGTTTCCTCAAAAAACTACAAATAAAACTATCATGACCCTGCAATCCCTCTTCTGGGCATATAAACAAAGAAAATGAAATCAGTACCTTGAAGAGATATCTGCTCTCTCATGTTTATTGCGGCATTATTCACAATAGGTAAGATGTGGAAACAACCTAAGTGTCCATTCAACAAAGAATGGATTAAAAAATTGAGAGATTTTATATATATAATATATATATTCCAGCCTTGAAAAAGAAAGAGATCCTGCCATTTGCAACAACATGAATGAACCTGGGTGACATTAGACTAAGTGAAATAAGCCAGACACAGAAAGAAATGAAAACATGATCTCACTTGTATGTCAAATCTAAAAAAGTCAAATTTAGAAGTAGAGAGTAGAATTGTGGATGCTGGGAAGAAGAAAGTGGGGGAAATGGGGAGATATTTGTCAAAGAGCACAAAATTGCAGTTATATTGGATGCATACATATAGAGATCTAATGTACAGCATAATGACTATTGTTATTATAGTTAATAATATTGTGTTGAATAATGGAAATTTGCTAAGAGAATAGAATCAGGCGTTCTCATCACAAAAATATCACATGGTAAATATATTTTTTATTTAAAATATAAAATTTTAAAAAATGGGCACTTGCTCTCAAGTGTACAGCACACACACACATCTTAATTGGCCATAGATTATGGGTTTATTCCTGATGTTCAGTTCAATTCCATTGGTCTATATGTCTATCCTGTGCTAGTATCACACTGTTTTAATTACTGTAGGCTTGTAGTAACTTTTTAAATTGGGAACTGTGATCCTCCAACATAGTTCTTATTTTTCAAGATTGTTTCTGCTATTTGGGGGTCCCTTGTAATTCCATATGAATTTGAGGAAAAAGCTGATGGACTTTCAATAGGGACTGCATTAAATCTGTGGATTGCCTTGGGTAGTAGTGCCATCTTTACAATATTAAATCTTCCCATCCATGAACATGGGGATTTTTTCCATTATTTAAGTCTTTAATATCAGCAATGTTTTGTAGTTTTCAGTGTACAAGACTTGCACTTTCTTGGTTAAATTTCCTCCTAGGTGTTTTATTCTTTTGAATGTTGTTTTCTTAATGTCCTTTTGGACTGTTCATTGCTAGTGTATAGAGACACAACTGATTTTTGTGTGTTGATCTTGTACCCTGCAACTTTGTGAATTTATTAGCTCTATATTCCTTGTTGTTTTATTGGGAATTTTTATGTCTAGAATCATGACATCTACAAATAGAGATAGTTTTACTTTTTTTCCAGTTTTGAAGATTTTTCTCTCACCTAATTGCTTTGGCTAGAATTTTCAGCACAATGTTGAACATCAGTGATGAAAGTGGGCTTCCTTAGTGGGAAAGTTTTTAGTCTTTTACCATTGAGTACGTTAGTGGTTTTTGTTTTGTTTTGTTTTTTAATAAATGCCATTTGTCAGGTTGATGAAGTCACTTCCATTTCTAGTTTTCTGAGTGTTATCATGAAAGATGTTGGCTATTGTCAAATACTTTTTCTCCATTGAAATGATCATATGATTCCCCTCCACGTTTGTTTATTAATGTGGTATATTGCATTGATTGATTTTGTTGTGTTGAAACGCCCAGCATTCCTGGGATAAATCCCATTTGATCAGGGTGTATAATATTTTTAATATGTTGTTGGATTCAGATTGCTAATATTTTCTTGAAGATTTTTGCGTTTATATTCGTAAGGGATATTGGTTTGTCGTTAACTTGTGGTGTGTTTGTCTGGCTTTGGTATCAGGGTAATGCTAGCTAACTTCACAGAATGAGTTAGGAAGTGTTCCATCTCAGCTGATTTTTTTTTTTTAATATCCTTTGGTGCAGAGCATTTGAAGTTCCTAGAAACTTCCTTCCTGATCCCACAGCAAAAGCAGCAGGACAGGACGTTTTGAGAATCCTTTTGCTATATGCCCTCCTGTCAACACTTTGAAGCAGCAGCAATAGCAGAAAACACAGAACAGAAGAAAAAGAGCAGGCTTGAAGAAGAGCAGGGGCATGAGAAAAGTTATACATAAAAGAGGTGGCACGTTAACTGGTTCTTAAGAAATTATTAATGATTATGGTATTTTATTAATAAAAATAAGCAAGGCTTTTGAGTAGTCGGGAGGTGATAAAACTAGACATTTTGGGGCAGAAATCTATCTCTTCCTGAAATGGAATGGAAGAGGGTTAGGATGGATGGATGTGTGTAGGGGGAAGATAGGTGTAGTGGTGCTACTGCAGGAAAAGGGCAGGAAGCTGAGTACTTTCTATTCACAGTAGAAATTTTCTAGGACTTAATTACAGATCTCCAACTAGTTTTTCTTAGTTATCAGCTATTTATATCCAGAGATATGTATTAAATTGTGTTCTCCCCTTTACTACAAACTCACTAATGAATCTGTGAATCTGAAATCACACAACAGCAGAGTAAATATAAAATGTTCATACTTATTAAATGTTTCTTTTTATTATGCATTACTTCTTAGGAAATTGTCAGTCACTGCACTCTTACACAAAATACTTGCAGGGATAATAACAAACATTTCTTTTGCCAGAAACATATTTAATGAAAATATACCATATGCTATTTAAATTACACTCTTAGTTCCTTGCATAGAACAAAAATTAATTTTCCTATATTTATTAAATGTAAGCTATGGATTTGGAGAGATATATTTGTACACATATTACTGATGAAAACTTACATCAAGGATATACAGAAAATTACAAATCAACAAAAAGACAGAAAACCTATCAGAAAAATGGGCAAGAGATTCAAACAGGCACTTCCCAAGAGTATAGCCAAATGGCCAACAAACAAATGAAAATGTGTGTAACCTTGTATAAAGAGTTATCAGAGAAATGCAAAGTACACCCACAGTGGGATACCACCACACATCTGCCAGAATGACTAAAATTCAGGACAGATAAATCAAGTGCAGATTAGGATATGAGACAATTAGAACTCTCAGGCTACCATGGGGGTGCAGACTGATTGAATCACTTTGAAAAACTGTTTAGCTTTTTTTTTTATGTTCTTTTTAAAACAAATTTTTAATTTTATTTTTTATACAGCAGGTTCTTATTGTTTAGCATTTTCTACTGCAGCTATACTCACAAATTATCTGACCCAGCAATTCCTGTCCTAGGTATATACCCAAAAGAAATGTTTACAGATTTGCATCGATGGCCATGTATAATTAGTTCATACCCATGTTATTTGTGTAAACCAAATTCTGGAGACCCAAATGTGCAGGAGATAAACAAATCGATATGCTCATAATGGAATACTAAACAGCAATGACCATAAATTAGTGACTGCTTACAATAATATGAATGAATCTCACAGACGTTGACTGAAAAAACCTAGATGCAAAAGTAGCATGATTCCATCACATGAAATTCTAAAACAGGCAATACTAATCTATGACCTTAAAAATCAGTGGGCTTCCCTGGTGGCGCAGTGGTTGAGAGTTCGCCTGCCAATGCAGGGGACACAGGTTCGTGTCCCGGTTCGGGAAGATCCCACCTGCCGCAGAGCAGCTAGGCACGTGAGCTATGGCCGCTGAGCCTGCGCGTCCGGGGCCTGTGCTCTGCAACGGCAGAGGCCACAACAGTGAGAGGCCCGCGTACCAGAAAAAAAAAAAAAAAAAAAAAAAAGTCAAGCAGTTGTTAACCTCAGAGGAGAAGGAGAGAAGTGTGGTTGGGAGGGGGCAGAGAGGGACTTCTAAAGTGTTGGTAATATTCTAGTCTTTGACCTGGGTGGGGGTTAAAGAGGTTTTCTCACTTTGTGATAAACCTTTGTTCACTTTGGGATAATTCATTGTGCTGTATATTTATGATTTATGCATTTTTAATTTTATTGAGATATAATTGACATTTGACACTGTATAAGTTTAAGGTTTACAGCATAATGATTTGACTTACATACACTGTGAAATGATTACCACAATAAGTTTAGTTAACATCCACCATCTCATATAGATACAAAAGAAAAAAAAATTTTTCCTTGTAATGAGAATTCTTAGGATTTACTCTTAACTTTCTTACATATCATACAGCAGTGTTAACTGTTAGTCATCATGTTGTACGTTATATCTCCAGTATATATTTATCTTATAACTGGAAGTTTGTACATTTTGACTCCCTTTATCCAATTGTCCCCTCCCCCTATACCCCACTTCTGGGAAACAAATTTCTTTTTCTATGAGTTTAGGTTTTTGTTTGTTTTTTAGATTCTACATATAAGTGAGATATTTACTATTTGTCTTTCTCTGTCCACGTATTTCACTTAGCATAATGTCCTCAAAGTCCATCTATGCTGTTAAAAATGGCAGGATTTCCTTTTTATGGCTGAATAATATTCCATTGTATATATATGCACCACAACTTTTTATCCATTCACCCATTAGTGGTCACTTAGGTTGCTTCCATGTCTTGGCTACTGTAAACAATGCTGCTAATGAACATGGGGGTGCAGATATCTCTTCAACATAGTGTTTTTATTTCCTTTGGTTACATTCCCAGAAGTGAAATTCCTAAGTCATATGATAGTTCTATTTTTAATGTTTTGAGGAACCTCCATACTGTTTTCCATAGTGGTTGTACCAGTCTACAATCCCACCAACAGTGCACAGGTGTTCCTTTTTCTCCACATCCTCACCAGCATCTGTTATATCTTGTTTTTTGGGGGATGATACCCATTCTAACTGATGTGAGCTAATATTTCATTGTGGTTTTGATTTGCATTTCCTAATAATGAGTGATGTTGAGCATCTTTTCATATGCTTGTTTGCCATTTGTATCTTCTTTGGAAAAATGTCTAAATGTCTATTCAGTTCCTTTCCCCCTTAAATTTTTTTTTTTTTGCTATTGTTGCATGAGTTCATTATACACTTTGGATATTAACCCCTTATTAGATATATGGTTTGCAAATATTTTTACCCTTTCCATTGGTTGCCTTTTCATTTTGTTGATCATTTCTTTTGCTATGCAGAAGCTTTTTAGTTTGATGTGGTCCCACTTGTTTATTTTTGATTCTGTTGCTTTTGCTTTGTGTCATATCCAAAAACCATTTGCCAAGACCCATGTCAAGGAGCTTTGTTCCTATGTTTTCTTCTAGGAGTTTTATGGTTTTTACATGTAAGTCTTTAATCCATTTGAGTTAATTTTTGTGAGGAGTGTAAGATAGGGGTCTAATTTCACTCTTTTACATGTGAATATCCAAATTTCCTAGCACCACTTATCGAAAAGACTTTTTCTCCATTGAGAATTTTTGGCTCCCTTGTCAAATATTACTTGACCGTATATGCAGGGGTTTATTTTTGGGACCTGGATTCTGCTCCATTGTTCTATGTGTCTGTTTTTATGTGTCAGTACCATACTGCCCTGATTACTATAGCTTTATAATATAGCTTGAAATCAGGAAGTATGATGCCTCCTGCTTTCTTCTCTCTCAGGATTGCTTTGACTCTTTGGGGTCCTTGTGGTTCCATCTAAATGTTTGGATTTTTGTTCTACTTCTGTAAAAAAAAATGCCATTTGAATCTTGATAGGGATTGCATTGAATCTCTAGATGGCTTTCGGTAGTGTTGATATTTTAACAATATTAACTCTTCCAATCCAGGAACACAGGATACATTTCCATTTATTTGTGTCTTCTTCAATTTCTTTCATCAGTGTTTTATAATTTCAGAGTAGAGATCTTTCATCTCCTTGGTTAAGTTTATTACTAAGTATTTTATTGTTTTTGATGCTATTGTAAATGGGACCATTTTCTTTATTTCTTTTTCAGATAATTCATTGCTAGTGTATAGAAATGCTACTGTTTTTGAATGTTAATTTTGTATACTGCAACTTTACTGAGTTTGTTGAATAGACCTAAAGTTTTTTGGTGGCATCTTTAGGACTTTTTTATATATAAAATCATGTCGTCTGCAAATAGGGACGATTTTACTTCTTCCTTTCCAATTCTGATGCCTTTTCTTTTTCTTGCCTGATTGCTCTGGCTAGGACTTCCAGTACTATGTTGAATAGGAGTGTTGAATAGGAGTGGTGAGAGTGAACTCTTGTCTTGTTCTTGATCTTGCAGGATAAACTTTCAACCCTTTCACTAATGACTATGTTAGCTGTGGGCTTGTCATATATGACTTTTATTATGTTGAGGTACATTCCTTAATACATAAAATGTTAAGTTTTTTTAATCACGAAGGGATGTTGAATTTTTCAAATCCTTTTTCTGTGTCATTGAGATGATATTTTTTCATTCATTCTATTAATGTGATGTATCAGACTGACTTATTTGCATATGTTAAATAATCCTTGCATCACCAAGATAAAAATCCCAGGGATTTTGGTGAGTGATCCTTTTTGTGTGTTGCTAAATTCAGTTTGCTAATATTCTATTGAGAATTTTTGCATCTATATTCATCAGGGATATTGGCCTCTGGTTTTCTTTTCTGGTAGTGTCCTTTTCTGGCTTTGGTATTAGGGTAATGCTGGCCTCATAAAATGAATTTGGGAGTGTTCCTTCCTCTTTGATTTTTTTGGAAGCGTTTGAGAAGGATTGCCATTAATTCTTCTTTCAATGTTTTGTATAATTCTCCAGTGATGCTATCTGGTCCTGGTCTTTTTGTGTTGGAAAATTTTTGATTACTGTTTCAGTCTCCTTATTAATAATTGGTCTGTGCAGATTTCCTATTTCTTCTGAATTCAGTTAGGCAGTTTGTATGTTTCTATTTTTTCCATTTCAGCAGTGGGCCAGGATATGACTCAGCTTTCTGGGATGGGGGTAGACCAGGCTCCAGGGCTGCTAAGTCTCTTTGTTTGAGGACCCAAATCAGGCAGACCTGCACCCCACTGAGTTCCCTAGTTAGACTGTGTCACCAACTTGATTCTGCAGATGAGCCAAGCTGCTGGCTGGGACTACACCTGCATGCTGCAGGTTGGAACTTGGTCTGCCACATTCTGAGTGTTGGTTATTGCAAGCCCTTCCCCTCTTCTCTGTCAGATTCCTGGTGGTCAAGCCCCACAGACTTCCCTGCAATTCCCATGGGGTGAGACTGGCGTGCGGGCTCCCAAGAAGTGAACCACAATGCTGGGGGAGCTAGATGTCCACTCTGGGCTCTTTTCCAAATGGGGTAACCAGAGGTTCAAGGGAGACCTCTTGGCATGGTGTTGTGCCAGGCTGGGGGGAGGGGCAGTGCAGTCACCATGTAGCCACTCCTCTTACCTTTTTTTTTTTTAAATTTATTTATTTATTTTTGGCTGCATTGGGTCTTCTTTGCTGTGCTTGGGCTTTCTCTAGTTGTGGCAAGTGGGGGCTACTCTTGGTTGCGGTGCACAGGCTTCTTATCGTGGTGGCTTCTCTTGTTGCAGAGCACAGGCTCTAGGCACATGGGCTTCAGTAGTGTGGCACTCGGGTTCAGTAGTTGTGGCTCACGGGCTCTAGAGCTCAGGCTCAGCAGTTGTGGCACACGGGCTTAGCTGCTCCGCGGCATGTGAGATCTTCCTGGACCAGGGCTCGAACCCGTGTCCCCTGCATTGGCAGGCAGATTCTTAACCACTGTGCCACCAGGGAAGTCCCTCCTCTTACCTTTTTAATGTGGTCTCTCTTCGTTTCTGTGGTGCAAGGGGGTGTTTCACCCTCACTCCTGCATTCCAGGATTTTGTCAGTGCATGAATAGTTATTAGCTGTGCTTCTGTTGCCATCTTGGTGAAGACAATCTGCATTTTTTTTTGTATGTATAACATACTTCAATAATTAGCTGAAACTTAAAAGGGTATTTTTTTCTGGACACATGTGATGTTTATTATATCTACACTCATACCATGGTTGACCCAAACAAGACACACATTCAAGCCTGAAGTTGCTGGGGGAGTAACTTTGCCCAGAGTGAAGCTGAAGTAATGATGGGGAGGAAGAATTGTGTACAAATATTGCTGTAAGAGTACCTTTTGTTATATAAATTTTCTGAAGACTGCACCTTTTCCCCTTGGTTACCTTATAATAACATATAAGTTATCCTTAGATATAGTTAAATTATTTCCAGTTGTAAAGGAAAAGAAGTGTTGAAAATACCACACTATACATTAATGCATTTGCAGCTGATTTACATAAGGAATGGTAATTTTTAAATTTCTACCACGAATATACCTGTTTTTTTTTTAAATAAAGTTATTTATTTTATTTTTGGCTGCATTGGGTCTTCATTGCTGTGTGCAGGCTTTCTCTAGTTGCGGCAAACGGGGTCTACTCTTCATTGTGGTGCATGGGCTTCTCATTGCTGTGGCTTCTCTTGTTGCAGAGCACGGGCTCTAGGTGCACGGGCTTCAGTAGTTGTGGCATGTGGGCTCAGTAGTTGTGGCTTGGGGGCTCTAGAGTGCAGGCTCAGTAGTTGTGACACAAGGGCTTAGTTGTTCCACCGGCATGTGGGATCTTCCCGGACCAGAGCATGAACCTGTGTCCCCTGTGTTGGCAGGCGGATTCTTAACCACTGTGCCACCAGGGAAGTCCTGAATATACCTGTTTTAAAAGTTCTACCCAGCAGAACAAATAAGAGGCTTCAAATGAAAATCCTTTGAGCAGTGCCTCTCATACTCTGGTGTTCATCAGAATAACCTGATAGGATTGCTAAAACACTGCTGGGCTCCACCCCAGAGTTTGTGATTCAGTAGGTTTGGGATGGGACTCAAGAATTTGCACTTTTAACAAGTTTCCAGGTGATGTTCCTGCTGCTGCTGAACCAGGCAACCACACTTACAGTGTCAGATTAGCCCCCACGATTTGCCTTTTTACTTTGGGCATTTTCTATTTGTTAATTTCTCTTGAGTTTGATAAAATGAAGCAAAACCATGTACTACTCTTAACAAAATTTTATTCTAAAAATAGATCTCAGTAACAATGAAATGCCAAAAGTTGGTCATTGTAATAAAAAGAAAAAAGTAACAGAAATTTGCTTTACATTTTTTTCTGAAAAATACAAAATTATCACTGTAATATACTGCCAGCTCTCATTATCTGTATTTGAATTATTCATTCTATGGATTATCCAAGGAAATTTTAAAATCATAGGTTGAATTCTACCTAATATTTAGACATACATCTGAATTGCTTTTATCTTCAAGTAAATACATTATCAAAGAATGCAAATAAAACTGAACATTTGCTGAAGTAAACATAATAAGGAAGATAAATTTATGCTTAGGAAATGTGCTCCAAAGGGAAATACTGGTTTATATAGCTGTTTCCCTCAATTTCTGCAGATAACCAAAAAACAAAAACAAAACAACAAAGCAAAAACCCCCAACACCTGATTGCATTGAAGTACTGATATTTGAAAGTAACAAATTATACAACTTATATACAGAAAAAAGACATAACTAAAATATTTCGAACCTAAAGCACAGGAAACTTTAAAGGCAAATAATGACATTTAGTACTTAAAAAGTGGTTTTATATTTTTCAAAGTGCTAAGAAACAAGTATTCAAGAAAAGTTCAGTCCTGTCTACAAAGTTCTGACTGACTTAAAGTACTGAAATATCAAGAATGCAGGAGACAAATCAAATTTAGAAAGCCCCCATTACTATAAAACGTATCTTTAGTATATTTTGCAAAGAAATGAAGCAGTGTTTAAAAGACCAGTTATGGTTAAGTTAGTAACATACAACTTATCAGCCCACATCTCTTTTTTCAAACTAATGCAAACACATGTGTTTCATAATATTTCTTCCACATTCCATGTGTCACATCCATCCATCCTGTCATATCCATATTCTGGATAATTTTTATTATTCATTTTCATCACATCAATTGGCCATAATACACAGTGAGTAGAAATGATCCTTTTATATCAGAATTCTTGATTCTCTGCAAACCAAAAGCTGATCACAAAAGTTACATTTAATTCCTATTAAATGTATGTACATATTTTTTAGGACTTCTTAGCTCATTTTTGGACTGTCAGACATTGGTGTGATTTACTGTGACCATCTAAGATAGAAGAAACAATATCTTAGTACACAGTATGACTAAATACCTCTTTTGTCAAAACTTGACCCTGAGTTTTGAGTGCTGGAATATAAACTGTAAAGCTGAAAACACTCCAAAATATGCTGGCTGATAATGGTGTCCCTCAATATTGCGTGCTTCCTCTCCATTAACATGGTACATCTGAACGTGCCTCCCCTCGTCAGCACGGGAGGAAGAGGACCCAAATAAGGAAGCAGGAACTTTTCTGTCTTAAATACTCAGCAGGAATTTATTCCAAAGTACATTGGTGTCTTAGTATAAAAATGCTGTTTCCCCAAATCTTTGAGTAACATTGACAGTGCACAAAAAATGCAGCATTCTCATCCTATAGGTTTAGTAGCCTGAGGGGAGCCCCACAATCCCTGGCCTGATAAACAGCATTCATCTATCGTTTGGACTGAAGAGAGTTCTAAATGTTGCTTTGGAAATCATATAAGAGTCTCTTTTTTTAAGGCTAGGTGTGTTTACATTACGTTAACCATTTCTAGATATTGAAAGCAGGTCTACATCTGTTAAAAATATTCACTAAATATAAAATTAACAGCTGAACACGAAGTAAAGCAATTTCCAGTGGTGACAGTATTCTCACAGTAGCAAATAATCTAACTTATTATTTAACACTAATAACTAAGTCTTTAAAACATTATTATGTTAAACATTGCAATTTACTGAAATTACAGAGAAAAAAAAGGCAATTACATCAACTGCCATTGAAAGCGCCAAAGAAGTTATTAAAAATACAGGCTCTCCAATGGCTCTCTAACAGGGATAAGCCCACATATTGTTTCTAGTTTTATTTGACTTTTTTTTTTTGGTGGGGGAGGGCATGCATTTTGTTTTTAAACCAAATAACTAAGCTTTAAACATATGAAATATGCTTTCTGAAGAGACACTTCAACTAAAATTATACTTAAGACTTGGCTTATTCATATAATTTCTGCTATGTGGCAATGGTAATTAGGATATATCCAGCTCTTAACAGCACTGAGGTTCTTTGTGTGACCAACAAAGACAGCAAAATCCTGAGTGCTGAGACAAGCTCCTTATTTGTATGAACACATGGCATCATACCCTTCACTGATGGTGTTTTCCAATTACTGGCCCTATGTGACCAATGACACAAAAAAATGGGACAAGACTTGTCTTACTATATATTTTCTAACCATTGCATTAACTGTATGCTACATATGTTCATTAAAAAACCCAAATCAAACCCTTTTTACCTTTAGCAATCATGAGGAATCTTTACATATTTATATAATACATTGTATATTATATTCATGGCCTGTTTATGCTATTTTCAAGAAGAGAATACTGTTCTAAAGTAATAATAAATCAAAATTAATTGATAGGGTTGTATCAATCTTCTTTCCATTGATCCTTGGAGTCCCTTAAATGATGGCATCATGTTCATCGCTGTAATACATCAAAAGTTAAAGTTACTTTATGTTTTGTATTTGTATCAAACTACTTATAGTTCATAATTTTAAGTAATAAATAAATTTCAGAATCAAAACTGTCATTGCTTTGTGTAAAGTTTCTTAAGAAAAAGTACCTGGTATACTGTATTGGTTAAGGATTCAAGCAGTGTATTCAGGTTGCGAAATGGACCTATGCTCAAATCTCTGCAGTGCCTGTGTGACTTTTCATCAATTAGCTATTATAACCCTCTTTAAAAAAGAAAACAACCAAAAGAGCGATCATTTCTTGAGCATCTTCTATGTGCCAGGTGTTACGCTACAGACTTTACAACCATATCTCATTTAATCATCACAGTACCCCTAAGCAGAGAGAGGGCACTTTAAAAAAAAATATATATATATATATAATGTTATTTATTTAATCAATCAATTCCATTTCGCAGAAGATCAGAAGCTAAGCAAGCATGTGAACTCTCGTCTTGACCACTGTACACTGTACTACATCATTTATATAAACGTGGGTAGGCACCCTGCTAGTCAACAGTAGAACCAGAATCAGAATTAAGTCTGTCTGCCCCAAACCCCATCTCTTACCACTTCACTCCACTGTCTCTCCATGCAACTCTAAGAAACACAGGAGTTAACACTATAATCAGTGTTTTAATCAGTGTTATTATCCAATAAATGAAAACTAGAAATGCTAATAATTACTAGGTATAGAAGGTCTCAGGTTCCTTAATGGGACAAATATTAAGTCCTTACTTATGGAATGTCATTATTTATAACTTCAAAGAAACTACTGGCTTTAAAATGCACTCTTTAAAAAATGTAGCACTAAGAAAAACATGGCCTATTAAACTACAACACAATGCTTTCTCATCCCATAGACTGTAAGATACATCCATCTCAGAGGTGTTAAAATGTGGAAATCCACAAAAACAAAAATGTGTGCTTAGACTCAACTAAATATGGTGTTTTCACCATCTACTGGTTCTGATATGAATAAGACTCCTGTTAGAGTCACACTGCCTTCCTTACATGCCACACAGCTCTGTCCTTACAGTTATGGGGATTCTGGACTCTGATGTCCTCCACAGGGCATGCAGCATTATGTGGTCATGTATACGTGAGGAAAAAGTCCATAAAGCTAAAATTATATACTTTGTAGTTAAGGCACTTTAAAATGAAAACAACACATTTAAATTTAATTCCTTCAATATTTTATAGCCTCAAGTATATCAATAAATATTGATATTATAAAAAAGGAGTTGCATTAAATTTACTATAATCAAAATGTGCCTTCTGTTTAACTGGTGAAATTTACCAAGAAAACAGATGATAAGTATTTCTAGAAACACAGTGGTTTTAAAAAATATTTCAAATTTTAAAGCATTTTTAGAGTCAACTCTGTTTAGTCAGTTTCCTTCATGTATTTTTTTCTTTTATGGGTTGATCTAAAAGAGAAAAGAATGAATGTTTCTGAATGTGCTTTTAATCTGACAAAACACCACCTTGATGCGCTTTTAAAGTAAGTTCGATATGATGGATACTGTATGTGGAAGGTAACTTCTAATTTAAATATACTTTTTTTAAAGTCTGGTTTTCTTAGTTCAATGAAAAATTTGAGACATATTTTCATACTCTATTCTCCTCCTAAAAATTCATAATGTACATCAACATATCAAAGGCTTACAGTATTCTTATAGTAAAGTAACCTATTCTATTTTACTTTGCTCAATTAGTAGTTCCCAAGTGTTTCTGACATGGAAACCCGGTGTGAGACACATATGCATATGACAACTTAAACAAATCTTGGATAATGGTCATCTATTCTATTTATTTTATACATACATTAACAATCAAAAGAATGGATTTGCTCTTGTACATATAAGGCTCAAAAGAAAAAACCGAAAGGACTTTGTTGGAATAACAAAAATTGGGAGATTATACCTCCAAAAACCATCAGATCTTTAGAATGACATAGTTTGTTGTTGGGGACTTGTTGATAACGCTCACCTGAAAAGACAGTTTTGCTACAGATTAACTGATAATGTATATTATACTAACAACTCAGTATCAGGGAAAATGAGGCTGTCAGAAGAATTTCTTTATTTTTTTTGTCACAGAAAGCAAAAATCACGTTTTTATCAAGGATGTTATTTTAGTATGTCTTGTGTTTGTCAGTAACACTAGGTCAACAGCCTCAGGAGACCTGATAATGGTATTTCTTGCAATTAGAGGTATAAGCAAGTGAAAAGGACTAGCTAAACTTGGGTCTCTGGTAAAAAAAAAAAAAAAAAAGTATGACACTAATAAAATACAATCATTTTTATAGGTATATCCATTTGCATTTGCAAATAATTATAATCACAAGCTTGCACACAAACAATTTGCTTTGGGCATAGAGGATTAATGGGAATATAACTCATAAATCTATAAATTATTAATCCCTGAGATGAACACTCGCTCTACTCTGATATTTTGTCATGATATTTAAATACAGAATTAATAATAATAAAAAAGTCCTGGCCAATCAAAACTTACATGGTTCTATACCGAATGCCTCTTCTTGAATAATACATTTTGCATCCAATGTAAAGAAAAGATAAAACTCCCAGTGTTAATACAATACCACCAACAAAGCTGCCAGTATCAAATTTTGATCCTTTATTTTCCTTAGAAATAATAGTTGCTGTGACTAGAAGAAAACAAAAGGAAACAAAAAAATAAGGCTTTAGTGCTTTTTAAACATATTGTAATAAGCTAAAACATTCTGAATTTCTATGTAAGAATGCTGATCTGGGGACAAGGGGGAATCATAAGCACATCAAGGTGCTCTCCAGATGATTCTGTGTCTAGTGACTGCCTGGTTCTAGTTTTCTTCACTTGATCCAACACATCCCTTAAATCCCCAGTGCCTACAACCCCAAGATCTTTAGGTGAGACTGGGCTTGGATGGTCTACCAAAACCTCAGAGGCAGCAAGATTTGGTTAATTCTTTTATGAATTTTCTTAAGAGTTCATGCCTTAAACAAAACAGGTCTGGGTAACAGCTGAAATCTTGAAACTGGATCCAATTTGAGTAAATGTTTCTAATTGAAATTTCTCCTTTTGAATAAATTGGGAATTTTAACTATTTTAATTTTATGGAGTCAAGAGCCCCTGAGACATTAAAGTTGATTTCAATACATAAATTGTAGTAATAAAAAAATAAACTATTTGGAATAGAAGTATATAAAAACACACAAAAGAAACCATGAAGTCTGCTATTTGTTATGATAAATGTAATCACTAGCTTTTAAACAGAACTTCAACTTTGGATAACTTAAAAGAGAATCTTAAGGTTTTTGAATTCATGGTTTCACAGGCATTATATTTTAAACAAATGCAAAAAAATAAAGAGTGCTGAGACTAATACTACATATGTGACTATATATAATACCATTAAAAAATATTTTTATGGCACAAATTAAAACCAAAGTTCTCCATGATTTAGGTTTAGAAATCATGGAGACTGAGCCTGCCTAATTCCTTTCTAGAATGAGGTTCAAAGAGTTAAAGGTATGACAAGTTTTCAAACCATGCAAAATAAAATCCCATGTTAGGATAAATTATTTATTTACGGATGGATCTCATACAGTCATGATTTGGCACGGTTAAGTTGGAAGCTAATTTTTTTAAAGGGACAAGATAGTTACTAAGTCAACTGACTCTTCCTGATCTCTACAACTAATTTATTTAGGAAATGAGAAATAATTGTCTAAATTTCTACATTTTTACAGAATGGAATGATGTAAATGTGGCATTTTAACAACTATTTTTTCAGCATAGGAAAAATAGGTCCATTTTTATACATACTTGTTACTGATGAAGAAACAGACGTCACCGAACTATTGTGGGTTGTGGTCATTGTGGATGTTGATATCTGGGATATATTTTGTGAAACACTTGTGACTTTGAGTGTAGACCTTAAGGTGGTGGAAGTCATATTTGTTGAGACCTCTGGTGTTATCATTTTAGATGTTGCTATGCGTTTTGAGGTGGTGGCTGTCCCGTTATTTGAGACTGAAGCAACTAGAATTGTTGATGGTTTTGCTGTTTTCAAGGTAGTGGCGGTCCCGTTATTTGAGACTGAGGCAGCTGCAGTTGTTGATGGTTTTGCTATGGGTTTTGAGGTGGTAGCTATCATCTTTGAGACTGGGGAAACTGGAGTTTTTGATGGTTTCACATTGAAGTTGGAAGATTCACTTGTATGGCTGAAAAGTACCTGTGGGGCTGCAAGAATATGAAGAAACATTAAAGCCAGAGCTATGACGTAGATAATTAACTCCCACTTCACTGACTTTCGTGGTCATACATAAAGAAAAAGGTCTAACAAACACAGCATCATGAAAGATACTTAGCTTATTAATACTTTGCACTACACAGCAAGAAGCCATAAAACGTATAGTAAAATATTCAACAGGAACCAAGCCTGGATTTACGTAAAGTAAGAAATTTTTGTGAACGTATGGGAAAAAAAGAAACAACCCAGAAGACTGAGTTCTTTCGATACAGGGACAGTGTCTTAACCATCTCTGTGTCTGAATATTCCATGCTTCATGTCACAAATATTAGTTGAATGGATTATGAAACCAATGGATATAAAAAGGGTTTTTAAAGTTTAAGGTTTCTCTGCCACATTCTACCAAAAAGCTTTGAGGACAAACAGTAGCTGCATGCTTCTAACCCCCCAGTAGGATGTGAGCATGAGCGAGATACTCTTCCTAAGAGTAAAACCAGCTTCCCATGGTGCATTAGGAAGTGAAACAACATCACAGAACGTGGCTAGTTGGAAATCTCACACTGGTGATAATTTTCTGTCATTGGGAATTTATTTCTAAAATTATTTCTGAAACCTTTAAAAATGCAAAAGCCGGGCTTCCCTGGTGGCGCAGTGGTTGAGAGGCCGCCTGCCGATGCAGGGGACACGGGTTCGTGCCCCGGTCCGGGAAGATCCCACATGCCGCGGAGTGGCTGTGCCCGTGAGCCATGGCCGCTGAGCCTGCGCATCCGGAGCCTGTTGCTCCGCAACGGCAGAGGCCACAACAGTGAGAGGCTCGTGCACCGCAAAAAAAAAAAAAGCAAAAGCCAATTTTGTAAAGGAGAATCATTGGTGTTAATTTAAAATAAACAATTGGAAATAAATAAATAAATCAGCGCTATGACCAAAAATAAATACTAAATATCTATATATGTACAAAATGCCCTATGACCAAAAGCAAACCTTTCTGTCTTAACAATATTCTTTCATACTCTATCTTCATTGTAGCATCACAACCTAACTGATATTTACAACTAAAGATACTTTAGTTATTATAATTTAGTATATACTATTTAAGGAATGAAAAATCTCTTTGCCCTATTAATAGGATGTAATTTATTTCTGTGTTTGTTTCCTAGTCTCAAAGTTTACTTGCAGGTTTAGTGGTTTGTTATGTTGCCTATATACTCCCATTTTACTCTTTATGGCCAAGAACTAAAGTGGAAAGAATTACCCACCGGGCTTGCCTTCTCCTTTCCCCCAGTGACAGCAGCACAAGGCCTTCAGGTTCTCTGTACCACTGCTGCTGTCACATACCAAAAGTGATGACTTCATGCATTATCACCCTTTCACAATTATTCTGGACTTTTTTTTTTTCTTTTTTTTCGGTACGCGGGCCTCTCACTGTTGTGGCCTCTCCCGTTGTGGAGCACAGGCTCTGGACGCGCAGGCTCAGCGGCCATGGCTCACGGGCCCAGCTGCTCCGCGGCATGTGGGATCTTCCCGGACCGGGGCACGAACCCGCGTCCCCTGCCTTAGCAGGCAGACTCTCAACCACTGCGCCACCAGGGAAGCCCCTATTCTGGACTTTTTATTCAAAGAATTCAAATATTTATTTTCAATTTTACAGGCTGGTTTTAATAGTGCTTATCTGCCCATCTGCTTTTACTCTTTAAATTCCTATCACATTTTGTGAACTTTGGGTCTTTACTGTGTGATCTCTTCCACTGAGTATTACCTAATTTTTAAAAAAAGACCAAAGGAATCAGTACTTTTGTATTATATAGGTGAATAAATCATAATTATTCAAGTAGAATGCTATGAACTTGGACTAATCTTTTATTATTCAATTCTGAATGCTCTATAAACATATAATATAATTTAGCGTTGAAATAATCACCTATTATTTTAATGTAGAGAATGAATTCTATTATAATGAAATTAAATACAGCAAAGAACCATCATTTATATCATATCTTTAGAACAGAATGATCTTTGCAGAGTAAAACAATGAACACAATTCTGCTTTTGGATTCCACACACACACACAGCCTACTCTCTTCTCCCTGCCATAATAAGATATTCTTCAGAGATACTGTATGAAGTAACATGGGCAAAAACAGGGAGCTGTAACAGGTTAGTTCTTCACTAAGAAAATCCAAATGTGTTACAGAAACCACTAAGTAGCTAAAATTTTCTATAAATTGACAAAACAGGCCAATAATTTTTGTTAAGGTGTATTTCATGATGTTTAAATGGGATAACTGCAATGCAAGGATGCTCTCTTCAAGGTCAGAACTCACATTCCATGACTCAACCCCCTTGTCTGTAATATAAGTAAACGGTCATTTGTGCTCCTCTGCAAATGAGACCATCCCACCACGGACATCTGGGTGTCTTCCTTCTCCCTTAACTGTTCAGCTACTGACCAGTGCCCTCCAGGGCATGGCTCAGTGAGTACCTGCAGAGATGTCAGAAGAACAGAGCATCCATGCAGGGCTTGGAAAGGGTTTAGCCCTATCTGACTTTGCTGTTTTAGCCAGTCTCCCCCTGCCTCTGAGAAGCAGAAGTTGTAAAGGCGTGGAGGGTGGGTGACATGAGTGAAGGTGGTCAAAAGGTACAAACTTCTAGTTATAAAATAAATAAGTCATGGGGAGGTAATGTACAGCACATGGTGACTACAGTTAATACTACTATATTGTATATTTGAAAGTTTTTAAGAGAATAGATCTTGAAAGTTCTCATGGCAAGAAATAAAATTTTGTAACTAAATATGATGAAATAGGTGTTCTATGTTATATACATTATTATACATTATGATAGATGTTACTTATTGTGATCATTTTGCAATATATAAATCATTATGTTGTACACCTAAAACTAATATAATGTTATACGTCAATTATATCTCAATCAAAAACAGTACAGAAACATCAAATCAAAACAAGTTATAAAGGCCCAAAGAGGGTACATTACTGGAGAGTGTCAAGTGTGCTCTGTGTCCACCGCCACCTCTGCCCACGGAGGAAAAGAGGAGAACGCAGCCCCTCACCTCAAACTAAGCCGAGGGAGTCACCTGAAGAGCAGGCCCAGTATCTCCTGGACCTGAAGCGACAAAGACTAAGATTTGACTCAAGCCTGAAAAGTAACTCTAAAGGCGAGAGGCTATGGCTGAGCTGTCTCTACCTGTCAGCAGAGTTTAAAAGGCTGCGCTGGGAGTAGACTCTTATTTCCACTGACAGCAAAGGTGCGTGTTTCCCAAGAACCAAACCAGGCCCCGTGAAACATAGCCAGCATGGGGCTGCCTTAAAAGATAGCCTCCCCAGAGAGTTCTGCGCAGAGGGATGAAGATAACCAGCAGAGAAGTGGAACACCAAAAGCTAGGGGCCAAGGGTGTGTAGTGAGGGGGTCAGCTGGAGGGGAGGCCCTACTGCATCAGGGGAGCTGAAGGGGGAAGCCCCAGCTGTAGGGTCTCCCCGGAATCTACCAAAGAGAACCACATCCGCCACCTAGGGGGCACCTTCGTCAGACGAAAACATCCCAGCTGGCTTTTCCCCTTAAGCCCCTTTAGGCCTGATCCTGGAAGGGTAAAAACCAGGAGAAGTGAGAGGGAGAAAGGCAGAGCAAGGAAGGAAGCCGACAGCGTCAAATTCCCCACTGTTGGTTCCAAACGCGAAGCAGGCCCAGGCTGGCAGAGGGAGAAATTCCAATCATTGTAGACTTTTATTTATTTTGGTATTATTCTGAAAACGAGAGACACCTTACTAAATACAACTGATTCAATAAACTGGACCTACGTACTATGGATAACACCTCAGCTAATGTAAGTGGAGCTGCGGGAAGGGGTGTATGTGGCACACAGTTGTTAACACTTATTGAGTGTTGTGTCCCCCTAAAATTCATATGTTGAAGACCTAACCCCCAGTAGTTTAGGATGTGACCTTTTTTGGAGACAGGGTCTTTACAGAGGATTATAATGAAGTTAAAATGGGATTATGAAGATGAGCCTTAAATACCTGGTGTCCTTATAAAATGGGAAATTTGGAGGCAGACAGACATACGGGAGGAACACCATGTGAAGATGAAGGCACAGATCATGGTGACGCTTCCAACAGGCCAAGGAAAGCCAAAGATTGCCAGCAAAACACCAGAAACGAGGCGAAAGGCACAGGAAAGATCCTCTCTCAGGGGGCAGCAACCCTGTCGACAATCTGACGATACATCTCTGCTGTTTACACTACCTAGTTAGTGGTCCTTTGTGTGGCAGCCCTAGCAAACTAATGCACTCAGGACCACAGTTCTTTCACTGCTAACAAAACGTGTCTTCAGGCAGCTGTGCCACAGCACTCGCCAGTGGCTGTGCTGAGCTTGTTCCTTTCACAGATCCTTGCAACTAATCACTGTGAGATGAATTCAGTCATTCGGTACTTGTCAAACTACTCTCAAAACTTCTTAAATGAAACCTAAGATCACCTATAGATTTCAGAGCTATAAAAATTTCTTGACCCTAATTCTTGGTTTCAACTAACATAATCACAGGAAAACAAAGTGAAGGGCTGTAGTAAGAGCACCCATGCACCCTCCGTCCCAGCAACTGCCATGTTCAGGCGCAAAAGGGACAAGACAGAGAAAGTACAAGTGGGGATGAGTTGATGTTTTGTCACTGCTGAAAAAATACTCAAGACAGTCCAATCAGCACTCCGTTCCTGTTCTGTAATAAGAGAACTATCCCTGGAGCACAATTTTTCTATGACAGAATTCGCACTTCCATGTACTGAGCTCTTCTCTTTACCAAGTGCTAGTGATATTTTTCAGGCATGGTGGGAACGAGCTCAAGCTCTGGATCAGCTCAGCCACTTACTTGCTGGGTTACCTTAGACAAGTTACTTAACCTCTCTGAGATTCAGTCTCCTTCCTCATCTATAAAAAGGGATATCACAGGGGTTTGGGAGAAATAACTGACATAATTTGTATTGAGCACTTAGCACAGTGCCTCCTACGGAGGACCTGCTCAATGAATGGTTACTCTGTATCTCAGCATTTGTTTTACAGAATATACCTCTCCTATGGAGCTGCACTACACAGTTCCCTTATAGGAGGCTGAGTAGTAGTCAGTCAGATCTACTTCCATGATTATCACCACTGCCATTTGAATAACAGCACATCGAAGAGGATGCTCTTAAAGGTATTTTCAGTTCATTGATATAAATATCCAAGAAGAAAAAAGTGATGTTCCAGGCCTTTTTCTATTAACACCAGCCGGCCACCTTCTTATTCCAGCAAGACCAGGGACACGATGAAGCAGCCTGTTTTTTCCTAGTACCAAGTAAAAGTACTCATCCTCTTCAAAGTCTGGATTTATTCCAAGAATCTTTGTATAACTATGTTGTGTTGAAATAACTTTCTTTATTCCTATAACCTTGAGCCCCAAACTATCTAAGTGCCATTTTTGTCTTTTAACCTAAATATTTCAAAGTTAAGAGTGACAATTTGTTTTCTTTGGGGTATCAGATACACACTTAAACCAGAGTTGAAAATTCACATTCATTTTTTTAAAAAATCTCAGTTATTTTAAAACGGGATAGTAGTAGTTTTTCATTTCCTATTATAGCTGTCAAAAATACAGAGCTATTTAAGATCATGGATCATAAATTTCTGGTGCCACAGAGTCATTTTGAGGGTTCTATGATTCTAAGTACAGACTGCAGCTAGTACTAGTCTTGTGTGTGTCTCTTGGAATATTTTTAAACACTGAGAACCTTGAGAACCTCTTTCCCATAGATTTCCACGGATGGGGGTGGGGATGGTTTCATGATGATTCAAGCACATTTCATTTATTGTGCACTTTATTTCTATTACTACGTTGTAATATATAATGAAATAATTATACAACTCACCATAATGCAGAATCTGTGGGAGCCCTGAGCTTGTTTTCATTTGCCACTCACTGATAGGGCTTTTTAAAATTTTATTTATTTTTTGGCTGCATTGGGTCCTCATTGCTGTGCGTGGGCTTTCTCTAGTTGCGGCAAGCGGGGGCTACTTTTCGTTGTGGTGTGCGGGCTTCTCATTGTGGTAGCCTCTCTTTGTTGCGGAGCACGGGCTCTAGGTGCGCGGGCTTCAGCAGTTGTGGTGCATGGGCTCAGTTGCTCCACGGCATGTGGGAACTTCCCAGACTAGGAATCAAACTCATGTCCCCTGCATTGGCAGGCAGATTCTTAACCACTGAACCACCAGGGAAGTCTGCTGATAAGGTTTTGATATGACTCTGCAAGCAAATGATTTATTATGATCTCTGTGCAGTCAAACTTCTCTGCTAATGATAATCTGTATCTGCAGCCACTCCCCAGCCAGATCATCAGGCATTAGAGTCTCATAAGGAGTGTACAACCTAGATCCCTCGCGTGCACAGTTCACAGTAGGGTTCGAGCTCCTATGAGAATCGAATGCCGCCGCTGACCTGACAGGAGGCGGAGCTCAGGTGATAATGCAAGCAATGGGGAGCGGCTGTAAATACAGATGAAGCTTCCGTCACTCGCTCGCCGCTCACCTTCTGCTGTGCGGCCCAGTTCCTAACAGGCCACAGACTGGTACTTGTCTGTGGCCTGGGGGTTGGGGACCCCTGCTATAGAGAATCTAAGTATCAGTGTAATCCCAGAAGTACTCATTATTTAGAAAGCAAAGGGGCCTTTCCTCATTGTACAAAGTCAGTAGATTCATTATGAAAATTCCCCTTGAATTCAAATTACCTGAGGACCAAAAATCCACAGAACTGAAAAATATAGATTAGAAAAAAAATCTTAAAAAGTTATCTTTTAGAAAAATCAAGAAAAATTTAGATTTAAAACAATCTAAGAGAAAATTGGGCTTTAAAAAATATATCATCAAAAGAGCTGTCCATTTTCTGAAAATCAAATATATTTTCCTAAACTTCTAAATTCAAAAATTAAAATTCCAAAAAGGAAAAAAAAACTCTCTCTCTCTCTCTATATATATATGAACACAGAAAAATAACAACTGGGGTGTTTTAAATAAGTTATAGTACATCTGTAATAAATTCTGTTCCCACATTTTGTTACACTATCATCACTCTACCTAAATCTTTTAATATAAACTCTGGCAGGAGCTGAAAGAGGCATTTTCAGTCAAGGCAATTATCTGCCTTACGGACAGTGAGAACTAACAATTGTGACACAGTCCAGGTTTGTTTAAGGAAATTCATTCCGAAGGGCGATCCTGTGCATTCCCAGAGCTGTACAGAAAGCAGATGAGCAAGAGAGGGTCAGAAAAGAAACTTGGCTTTTCAAGGCAGTCAGAACCCAACTCAGCCAAGGCTGAGCTGGCCGGGGCTGTGTAGACAATATCCAGGCTTTGTTATGATATTGCCACAGGTCTTGCCCATTCTATTTCATTACCACAGACCCAGCCCACAGTTTGTAACCCTAGCTAATTATAAATAAATAAGGCAAGAATCACATTCACAAGGGCATCAGGCAAGCTGATATTATTTTTCCTCTGTTCCTGCTCCAAACCTTCCCAGCCTCTCATCCTGGCAATCTTCACTCTCCACAGAATAGAATTCACTCTATCTGCTATTCTTCCCCAACACATTCCAGTCAGCCTGGCTTCTCACTCCTCCCAGCACTGAGTATTATTGGGCTGGCCAAAAATTCATTCAGGTTTTCCCCTAAGACGTCACAGAAAAACTGGAATGAACTTTTTGGCCAACCCAATACCTACTCAGTGCCAAGAACAATGCTAGGAGGCTCTGCAGAAACAAGAAAGATGCAATCCTTCTCAGGTACTCCTTTATTTTTAACTTTATTTTATATCTCCTTATTTTGCATTTTTCTGGACTCTTAATTGTATTATCTTACCTTTTAAATGGAATTAGTTGGTTATTAATTGCAAGAACTACATCTTGCATTTTCATTTTACTCTACATAAGTGCCAGGCACAGTTTTGGAAGAACTCGATCACTTCTAGCATGTGCTCCACACTATGCAAGGAGGGAAGGCCAAAAGCTATCTCTTCACCATGATGACAAGGCCATGGTCTCCTCTGCTTCCTAATCTTCTGCTACTCTTTTCTGCTCCAGCAGATTTACTCAGCTTTCCCTATGCAGTTTATTTATTTCTGTTGCTTTGTTATATTACTTCCTCTGCCTGGGATGCTTCCCACCCATTCTTTACCTGGTGAAACCCTATTACTGCTCCTGGCCCAGCCCAGAAATTACACTGAAGTTATATTAAATGTACAAAACAGGCCACGTAAAAGACAAAGATTATCAACTGGACAGCAAAACTATGAACTGTTCATAAGCAATATATCTTAAAACTAAGATTCCAAAAAGCTGAAAGGTATTGAAAGTGAAGGTATAGGAAAGAAATATACTATACAATTACTAATCAGAGAAAAGGTGATGAGTGGTACTGGTTCATGACAGTGACATGGGAAGATCCTAAACTCACCTCTTCCCATAGACACACTGAATCTACAGCCAATTACACAACAATTTCCTCTGGGAAAAAAGACACCCCAAAACTGGCTGAGTGACTCCTACACATCGGGCAAATGAGAAAAAAACCAACACTGAGGCAGGTAGGAGAGGCTGACACAATCTCGCCATAAACTCTGCAACCCGCTCCTGCCCTCAACCTGCTGCAGTGACACACAATCAGAAGGGAACTCAAAACCCGTAGCTTCCCCCTGAGGAGTGAAAGGTTTGAACCCCACATCAGGCACCTGACTTTTAAGACCTGCACCTGAGAGGTGAGCCCTCTAAGCTTTGAAAACCAATGGGGCCATGTCCTTGAGACCCCCAAGGCCATAGCCAACTGAGAAATGGCTCTTAAAGGGCACTCATCTTCAGACTCATCCCACCCCAAGGACCAGCTCAGAGGCAGTCAATTGAGAGGCACCCAGACTTTATGTGAAAGAGGCTCATTTGCTAATCTTAAAGTTTGGTATGAGCAGAAGGAATCTAATCTAACACATGTCTAAGGGCCTACTGGGGTACCCTCTAGGGACAGAGGCTGGCGGGCACCATCTTTTTGCTCTCCCTCACTCCAGCTCACCAGGATCTCCCAGAAAGGAGCCTATGCCCATCTCTGGTGCCCCAATTTTTGTGGTTGCTGCCAGGGGAGACCTTTAGAATGACTGGCTCTGGTCAGCAGGGTATATGCTCACAAGTTCCATAGGACTGTAACCAACAGAGAAAGAGCTCTCAACCAGCTACCACTCCCCAGGACACAGCAAGAGGCAACAGACCCAGGAGCTCAGCCTTTCTGTGAAAGAGGCCTATTATCTTATCAGCTAGGCCTGAGGGGCAGGCTTCTAATTAAACACACATCTAAGGGCTGACCACAATCCTTTCCAGAGACCTCGGGGGTGGATGCTATCTTCATGTTCTCCCTCTGCCACACTCCAGAGCACCAGTGTATCCTGGAGTGGACTTGTATATGTGTCTGGTGCCCTGTTTTTCGTGGCTGCCCCTCCCCCCTCAACACCACCAGGGGATGCATTTGATTGCCTGGCTCTGGAGGCCAGGGGGGGCTTGTGTTCCTAGGTCCCATGGGACTGTAACAAATGCAAAGGTAGTTCCTGGCTGGCTGCCACCCCCAGAGAACCGTGCAGACAGCAGATCTTTCTGAGAGAGAGGCCTTCTTGCTTGCCCAGGAGCTTTGGCCTGAGGGGCAGGCTTAGGGTTTGGCACACTTTTAGAGGCCTACAAAGGCGCTCTCGGGAGTGGAGGCCAGGGGACACCATCTTTGCACTCTCTTTGCCTCATTCCAGGTCTCTGGGATCTTCTGGAAAGGAGGCTGTCCATTTTTCTGAGGCACCAATTTTGTGATGCTGCCCAGGGGACACCTCCAGATCACCTGGCTCTAGCTGCCAGTGGGACTTGTGTTTGTGGTCCCAGAGAACTGTATATATTTGCATACTTTGAAAGCTGTTACCTGAGGGTTTAGCTTCCAATCAGGTTTAGTCTAGGTACTGACTGAGATCCTCTCCTACACTGACAGGTCTTGGCATACTCTCAGCTACTAGCAACCATTAAAAACAAAATAGACTACTTAACAATCAAAAAAGTTTGAAAGACAACCAAGAGCTAGGGCAGGATTGAACAATAGGGTTCATCTCCTACATGGACTCACTCCTTCAAGTCTGGGCAAGGTGGCTGTTTCATCTAATGCATAGAAACCAATGTAGAGAATCAAGGAAAACGAAGAAACAGAGAAATATGTTCCACAGGAAAGAACAAGATAAAACATCAAAAAAAGACTTTAATGAAACAAAGATAAGTAACTTACCTGATAAAGAGTTCAAAATAACTGTCATAAAGATTCTCACTGAATTTGGGAGAAGAATGGATGAATACAGTCAGAACTTCAACAAAGGGAAAATATAAGAAAGTAACAAAAGAAGTCACAGAGCTGAAGAATACAATAATTGAAAAATACACTAAAGGGGCTCAAGAGTAGACTAGATAAAGCAGGAGAAAGGATCAGTGAACTCAAGGACAGGACAGTGGAACTCTCCCAATCAAAGCAGCAAAAAGGAAACAGAGTGGAAAAAAAAGTGAAGATACTTTGAGGGACTTACAAGACAACATCAAGCAGACCAACATGTGCATTATAGGGGTCCCAGAAAAATAAGAGAGAAAGGGGCAGAAAATTTATTGAAAGAAAATAATGGCTGAGAAGTTCCCCAACCTGGGGAGGGACTGATATCCAGATCCAGGAAATCCAGAGAGTTCCAAATAAGATGAACCCAGAGAGACCCACACAAAGACACATTATATAATTAATGTGTCAAAAGATAAAGACAAGGAGAAAATCTTAAAAGCAGCAAGAAAACCCCCCAACCTATTCCATATAAGGGAATCCTCATAAAAACAACAGATTTTTCAGCAGAAACTTTGCAGACCAGAAGGGAGTGGCACAATATATTCAAAGTGCTTAGAGGAAAAACTGTCAACCAAGAATACTCAATCTGGCAAAGTTATCATTCAGAATTGAAGGAGAGATAAAGAGTTTTTCCAGAAAAGCAAAAGCTAAAGGAGTTCACCACTAAACTGGCCTTATAAGAAATGTTAAAGGGACTTCTTTAAGCTGAAACAAGAAGGTGCTAATCAGTAACAGAGAACATATTAAAGAGTAAGTATCACTGGTAAAGGTAAAATTCAGAATAATCTAATGTAAAGGTGGTAGATTAATCACTTATAGAGCTAGTATGGAGACTAAAACACAAAACTAATAAAAATAACTATAATTATAATAATTAGTTGAAGAATACACAGAATAAAAAGATGTAAATGTGACATCAAAAACATAAAACGTGGGGGTGGGGAGAGCAAAACTGTAGAGCTTTAGAACCTATTTAAATTTAAGTTGTTACCAGCTTAACACAGACTGTTATAAATAAGTTCTTATATGTAAGCTTCAAGGTAACCACAAAGAAAAACACCTCTAGTAGATACACAAAACATAAAGGAATCTAAGCATACCACTAAAGTATGTCATCAAACCACAAAAGAAGACAACAAGAGAAGAAGAAAGGAATACAGGACCTGCAAAACAGCCAGAAAACAATTAACAAAATGGAAGTAAGTCCATACCTATCAACAATTACTTTAAATGTCAATGGGCTAAATTTTCCCATTGAAAGATACAGAGTGGATTAAAAAAACCCACCCATCTATATGTTGCCTACAGGAGACTCACTTCAGATACAAGGACACAGAGACTGAAAGAGAGGGGATAGAGAAATATATTCCCTGCAAACGGAAACAAAAAGAAAGCTGGGGTAGCTATACTTTCATCAGACAAAATAAACTTTAAAACAAAGATATTAATAAGAGACAAAGAAGGGCATCACATAAAGGTGTTAAACAAATAAGAAAATATTTGTAAATATTTATGCACCCAACATAGGAGCACCTAAATATATAAAGCAAATATTAACAGACCTACAGGGAGAAAAAGACAGCAATACAATAACAATGAGGGACTTTAATACCCCACTTACATCAATGGATAGATCATCCAGACAGAAAATCAATAAGGAAACACTGGCCTTAAATGACATGTTAGAACATAGAGACTTAACAGATATATACAGAACATTTCATCCAAGAAGCAACAGAATGCACAATCTTCTCAAGTGCACATGGAGTATTCTCCAGGATAGATAATATATGAGGCCAGAAGACAAGTCTTAACAAAGTTAAGAAGACTAAAATAATATCAAGCATCTTTTCCAACCACAATGGTAGGAAACCAGAATTCAATTACAAGAAGAAAACTGGAAAATGCACAAATATGTGGAAATTAAACAACATGCTACTGAACAAATGGGTCAAAGAAGAAATCAAAGAGGAAACAAAAAATACCTTAAGACTAATGAAAATGTAAATACAGCATACCAAAACTTATGGGATGCAGCAAAAGTAATTCTAACAGGGAAGTGCATAGCTATAAATGCTGACGTCAGGAAACAAGAAAAATCTCACATAAACAACGTAACTTTACACTAAAGAAACTAGAAAAAAAAACAAATTGAGACTCAAAGTTAGTAGAAGAATTAAAATAACAAAGGTCAGAGTAGAAAAATGAAATAGAGACTAAAATGACAATAGAAAACATCAATGAAATCAAGAGCTGCCATTTTGAGAAGATAAACAACAAATGGACAAACTTTCAGCTAAAGTCAGAATTGAAAGAGGTGACATCAAAATAGATACCACAGAAATACAAAGAATTTTCAGACACTACTATGAACAATTATATGCCAAAAAATTGGAAAACCTAGGAGAAATAGATAAATTCTTTGAAACATAAAACCTTCCAAGACTGAATTATGAAGAAATAGAAAATCTGAACAGACCAATAGGGAGGTTGAATCAGTAATCAAAACCTCCTAAAGATAGCCTCATCCACCAGAAGGCAGACAGCAGAAGCAAGAAGAACTACATTCCTGCAGCCTGTGGGAAAAAAAAAACACATTCACAGAAAGATAGACAAGATGAAAAGGCAGAGGGCTATGTACCAGATGAAGAAACAAGATAAAACCCCAGAAAAACAACTAAATGGAAGTGGAGATAGGCAACCTTCCAGAAAAAGAATTGAAAATAATGATAGTGAAACAGATAAAACCTCAGAAAAACAACGAAATGAAGTGGAGAGAGGCAACCTTCCAGAAAAAGAATTCAGAATAATGATAGTGAAGATGATCCAGGACCTCGGAAAAAGAATGGAGGCAAAGATAGAGAAGATGCAAGAAATGTTTAACAAGGACCTAGAAGAATAAAGAACAAACAAACTGAGATGAACAATAAAATAACTGAAATGAAAACTATACTAGAAGGAATCAAGAGCAGAATAACGGAGGCAGAAGAATGGATAAGTTACCTGGAAGAAAGAATGGTGGAATTCACTGCTGCGGAACAGAATAAAGAAAAAAGAATGAAAAGAAATGAAGACAGCCTAAGAGACCTCTGGGACAACAGTAAACGCAAGAACATTCGCATTATAGGGGTCCCAGAAGGAGAAGAGAGAAAGGACCCGAGAAAATATTTGAAGAGATTATAGTTGAAAACGTTCCTAACATGGGAAAGGAAATAGGCACCCAAGTCCAGGAAGCACAGAGAGTCCCATACAGGATAAACCCAAGGAGAAACACGCCGAGACACAAAGTAATCAAATTGGCAAAAATTAAAGACAAATAAAAATTATTGAAAGCAGCAAGGGAAAAATGACAAATAACAAACAAGGGAACTCCCTTAAGGTTAACAGCTGATTTCTCAGCAGAAACTCTACAAGCCAGAAGGGAGTGGCATGATATACTTAAAGTGATGAAAGTAAAGAACCTACAACCAAGATTACTCTACCCAGCAAGGATCTCATTCAGATTTGAAGGAGAAATCAAAAGCTTTACAGACAAGCAAAAGATAAGGAATTCAGCACCAACAAACCAGCTCTACAACAAATGCTAAAGGAACTTCTCTAAGTGGGAAACACAAGAGAAGAAAAGGACCTACAAAAACAAACCCAAAACAATTAAGAAAATGGTCATAGGAAAATACATATCAATAATTACCTTAAATGTGACTGGATTAAATGCTGCAGCCAATATATATACTGTTTACAAGAGACCCACTTCAGACCTAGGGACACATACAGACTGAAAGTGAGGGGATGGAAAGAGATATTCCATGTAAATGGAAACCAAAAGAAAGTTGGAGTAGCAATACTCATATCAGATAAATAGAATTTAAAATAAAGAATGTTACAAGAGACAAGGAAGGACACTACATAATGATCAAGGGATCAATCCAAGAAGAAGATATAACAATTATAAATATATATGCACCCAACTTGGACCACCTCAATACATAAGGCAATTGCTAACAGCTATAAAACAGGAAATAGACAGTAACAAAATAATAGTGGGGGACTTTAACCAATGGACAGATCATCCAATGGACAGATCATCCAAAATGAAAATAAATAAGGAAACACAAGCTTTAAATGACACAACAGACCAGATAGATTTAATTGATATTTATAGGACATTCCATCCAAAAACAGCAGGTTACACTTTCTTCTCAAGTGCACAAGGGACATTCTCCAGAATAGCTCACATATTGGGTCACAAATCAAGCCTCAGTAAATTTAAGAAAATTGAAATCATATCAAGCATCTTTTCTGAGCACAACGCTGTGAGATTAGAAATGAATTACAGGGAAAAAAATGTAAAAAACACGAACATGTGGAGGCTAAACAATACGTTACTAAATAACCAAGAGATCACTGAAGAAATCAAAGAGGAAATCAAAAAATACCTAGAGACAAATGACAATGAAAACACGACGATCCACAACCTATGGGATGCAGGAAAAGCAGTTCTAAGAGAAAAGTTTATAGCTATACAAGCCTACCTCAAGAAACAAGAAAAATCTCAAATCAACAATCTAACCTTACACCTAAAGGAACTAGAGAAAGAAGAACAAACAAAACCCAAAGTTAGCAGAAGGAAAGAAATAATGAAGATCAGAGGAGAAATAAATGAAATAGAAACAAAGAAAACAATAGCAAAGATCAATAAAACTAAAAGCTGGTTCTTTGAGAAGATAAACAAATTGATAAACCATTAGTTAGACTCATGAAGAAAAAGAGGGAGAGGACTGAAATCAATAAAATTAGAAATGAAAAGGAGAAGTTACAACAGACACCGCAGAAATACAAAGCATCCTAAGAGACTACTACAAGCAACTCCAGGCCAATAAAATGGACAACCTGGAAGAAATGGACAAATTCTTAGAAAGGTATAACCTTCCAAGACTGAACCACGAAGAAATAGAAAATATACACAGACTAATCACAAGTAATGAAAATGAAACTGTGATTAAAAATCTTCCAACAAACAAAAGTCCAGGACCAGATGGCTTCACAGGTGAATGCTATCAAATATTTAGAGAAGAGCTAATACCCATCCTTCTCAAACTGTTCCAAAAAATTGCAGAGGAAGGAACACTCCCAAACTCATTGTATGAGGCCACCATCATCCTGATACCAAAACCATACAAAGGTACTACAAAAAAAGAAAATTACAGACCAATATCACCGATGAATATAGATGCAAAAATCCTCTACAAAATACTAGCAAACAGAATCCAACAACACATTAAAAGGATCATACACCACGGTCAAGAGGGATTTATCCCAGGGATGCAAGGATTCCTCAATATAGGCAAATCAATCAATGTGATACACCACATTAACAAATTGAAGAATAAAAACCATATGATCATCTCAGTAGATGCAGAAAAAGCTTTTGACAAAATTCGACACCCATTTATGATAAAAACTCTCCAGAAAGTGGGCATAGAGGGAACCTACCTCAACATAATAAAGGCCATATACAACAAAGCCACAGCAAACATCATTCTCAAAGGTGAAAAACTGAAAGCATTTCCTCTAAGGTCAGGAACAAGACAAGGATATCCACTCTCACCACTATTATTCAACATAGTTTTGGAAGTCCTAGCCATGGCAATCAGGGAAGAAAAAGAAATAAAAGGAATCCAAATTGGTCACTGTTTGCAGATGACACGATACTATACATAGAGAATCCTGAAAATGCCACCAGTAAACTACTAGAGCTAATCAATTGGTAAAGTTGCAGGATACAAAATTAATGCCAAGAAATCTCTTGCATTCCTACACACTAATGATGAAAAATCTGAAAGAGAAATTAAGGAAACACTCCCATTTACCACTGCAACAAAAAGAATAAAATACCTAGGAATAAACCTACCTAGGGAGACAAAAGACCTGTATGCAGAACACTATAAGACACTGATGAAAGAAATTAAAGATGATACCAACAGATGGAGAGATATACCATGTTCTTGGATTGGAAGAATCAATATTGTGAAAATGACTGTACTACCCAAAGCAATCTACAGATTCAATGCAATCCCTATCAAATTACCAATGGCATTTTTTACATAACTAGAACAAAAAATCTTAAAATTTGTATGGAGACACAAAAGACCCCGAACAGCCAAAGCAGTCTTGAGGGAAAAAAACGGAGCTGGAGGAATCAGACTCCCTGACTTCACACTGTACCACAAAGCTACAGTAATCAAGACAATAAGGTACTGGCACAAAAACAGAAACATAGATCAGTGGAACAAGATAGAAAGCCCAGAGATAAACTCACACACCTATGGTCAACTAATCTATGACAAAGGAGGCAAGGATATACAATGGAGAAAAGACAGTCTCTTCAATAAGTGGTGCTGGGAAAACTGGGCAGCTACATGTAAAAGAATGAAATTAGAACACTCGGTGACACCATGCACAAAAGTAAACTCAAAATTGATTCGTGACCTAAATGTCAGACTGGACACTATAAAACTCTTAGAGGAAAACATAGGAAGAACACTCTTTGACATAAATGACAGCAAGATCTTTTTTGATCCACCTCCTACAGTAATGGAAATAAAAACAAAAATAAACAAAGGGGACCTAATGAAATTTCAAAGCTTTTGTACAGCAAAGGAAACCATAAACAAGACGTAAAGACAACCCTCAGAATGCGAGAAAATATTTGCAATGAATCAACGGACAAAGGATTAATCTCCAAAATATATAAACAGCTCATGTAGCTCAATATTAAAGAAACAACCCAATCCAAAAATGGGCAGAAGACCTAAATAGACATTTCTCCAAAGAAGACATACAGATGGCCAAGAAGCACATGAAAAGCTGGTCAATATCACTAATTATTAGAGAAATGCAAATCAAAACTACAGTGAGGTTTCACCTCACACCAGTTAGAATGGGCATCATCAGAAAATCTACAAACAACAAATGCTGGAGAGGGTGTGGAGAAAAGGGAACTCTCTTGCACTGTTGGTGGGAATGTAAATTGATACACCCACTATGGAGAACAGTATGGAGATTCCTTAAAAAACTAAAAATAGAATTACCATATGATCCAGCAATCCCACTACTGGGCATATACCAAGAGAAAACCATAATTGAAAAAGACACATGCAACCCCAATGTTCATTGCAGCACTATTTACAACAGCCAGGTCATGGAAGCAATCTAAATCCCCAACAACAGATGAATGGATAAAGAAGATGTAGTACATATATACAATGGAATATTACTCAGCCATAAAAAGGAACGAAATTGAGTCCTTTGTTGAGACATGGATGGATCTAGAGACTGTCATACAGAGTGAAGTAAGTCAGAAAGAGAAAAACAAATATCGTAATTTAAGGCATGTATATGGAACCTAGAAAAATGGTACAGATGAACTGGTTTGCAGGGCAGAAGTTGAGACACAGATGTAGAAAACAAATGTATGGACACCAAGGGGGGAAAGCCGTGGGGGGCTGGGGATGGTGGTGTGCTGAATTGGGCAATTGGGATTGACATGTATACACTGATGTGTATAAAACTGATGACTAATAAGAACCTGCTGTATAAAAAAATAAATAAAACAAAATAGAAAAAAAAAAAACCTAAAAACAAAACAAAAGAAAAACCTCCTAGCAAACAAAAGTCCAGGATAAGACAGCTTCACTGGTGAATTCTGCCAAATATTCAAGAATTAATACCAATCCTTTTCAAAACTCTTCCAAAAAAACATAAGAGATAAGACTTCAAAAGTAATTTTAAGAGGTCAGCATTACCTTGATACCAAAATCAGACAAGGATGCCACAACAAAAGAAAATTACAGGCCAATACCCCTGATGAATATGGATGCAAAAATCCTCAACAAAATATTAGCAAACTGGATTCATCAATACATGAAAAGAATCATACACCATAATCCAGTGGGATTTATTCCAGTGATGCAAGGATGGTTCAACATCTGCAAATCAATGTTATATACCACATTAACAAAATGAAGGATAAAAACCATATGATTATCTCATTAGATGCAGGAAAAGCATTTAGAAAAATTCAACATTTATGATAAAAATTCTCTGCAAAGTGGGTACAGAAGGAATGTACCTCAACATAATAGAGGCCATATATGATAAGCCCACAGCTAACATCATACTCAACAGTGAAAAGCTGAAAGCTTTTCCTGTAAAATCAGGAACAAGACAAGTATGCCCATTCTCACCACTTTTATTCAACACAGTATTGGAAGTCCTAGCCCGAACAATTAGGCAAGAAAAAGAAATAGGGGCTTCCGCTGGTGGCGCAGTGGTTGAGAATCTGCCTGCTAATGCAGGGGACACGGGTTCGAGCCCTGGTCTGGGAGGATCCCACATTCTGCGGAGCAACTAGGCCCGTGAGCCACAACTACTGAGCCTGCGCGTCTGGAGCCTGTGCTCTGCAACAAGAGAGGCCACGACAGTGAGAAGTTCACGCACCACGATGAAGAGTGGCCCCCACTTGCCACAACTAGAGAAAGCTCTTGCACAGAAACGAAGACCCAACAGAGCAAAAATAAATAAATTAATAAACTCCTACCCCCAACATCTTCTAAAAAAAAAAAAAGAAATAAAAGGCATCCAAATTAGAGAGAAAGAAGTAAAATTGTCAGTATTTGCAAATAACATGGTATTATAAATAGAAAACCCTAAAGACTCCACAAAGAAAGTGTTAGAACTAATAAACAAATTCAATAAAGTTTCAGGATACAAAATCAATATACAAAAATCTACTGCGTTTCTATACACTAATAACAAATTATCACAAAGAGAAATTAAGAAACCAATCCCATTAACAACTGCATGAAAGAGAATAAAATACCTAGGAAAAAATTTAATCGAGTAGGTAATGGACCTGTATACTGAAAACTATAAGACATTGATGTAAGGAATTAAAGAAGACACAAATGGAAAAATATTCTGTGATCATGAATTAGAAGAACATTGTTAAAATATCCACACCATCCAAAGCAATCTACAGAGTCCATGCAATCTCTATAAAAATTCCAATGGTATTTTTCATAGAAATTGAACAAATGATCCTAAAATTTGTATGGAATCACAAAAGTCCCTGAGTAGCCAAAGCAATCTTGAGAAATAAAAACGAAGCTGGAGGCATCACACTTTCTAAATTTAAGCTATAATTACAGAGCTATAGTCATCAAAACAGTATGGTATTGGCATAAAAACAGACATATATATCCACAGAATAGAACAGAGAGCCCAGAAACCACACAAGTATGGTCAATTAATTTATGACAAAGAAGCCAAGAATATATAATGGGGGAAAGAACAATCTCTTCAATAAATGGAGATGGGAAAACCGGACAGCCATATGCAACAGAATGAAACTGAACCGCTATCTTACACCACACACAAAGCATCAATTCCAAATGGGGTAAAGACTTAACAGTACCTAATGTAAGACCTGAAACCATAAAACATCTAAAAAAAAATAGGTGGTAAAGTCCTTAAGTCTTGGCTATGACTTTTGGGATTGACACCAAAAGCAGAGACAACAAAAGCAAAAATAAACAAGTGGGACTACATCAAACTAAGATGCTTCTGCACAGCAAACGAAACCATCAACAAAATGAAAAGGCAACCTATTGAATGGGAGAAAATATCTGTAAATCATGTATCTGTTAAGGGGTTAGTATCCAAATTATATAAAGAAGTCATATAACTCAATAGCAAGAAAACCAGTAATTTCATTTAAAAAATAGGCACAGAATCTGAATAGACATTTTCCCAAAGACGACATACAACAGACATATGAAAAGTGTTCAACATCACTAGTCATCAGGAAGATGCAAATCAGAGACACAATGAGATATCACCTCCTAACTGTTAGAATGGCTATTATCAAAAAGACAAAAAATAACAAGTCTTAGGAAAGATATGAAGAAAAGGGAATCCTTGTGCTCTCTGGGTGAGAATGTAAATTGGTGCAGCCACTATGGAAAACAGTATGGAGGTTCCTCAAGATAGACCTACTGTATGATACAGCAATCCACCCCAGGGTATTTATTCCAGCATCCCCCCCAATGAAAACACTAAGTTGAAAAGATATATATATATATATATATATATATATATATATATATACACTGCCATGTTCAGTCCAGCATTATGTACAACAGCCAAGATATGTAACCTAAGTGGCCTTTGATGAGTGAATGGATAAAGATGTGACACAGACACACACGCACATGCACGCGCGCACACACACACACACATAGTGGAATATTGCTCAGCCATTAAAAAAAAAAGAAATCTTGCCATTTGTGACAACAGGAATGGACCTTGAGTGCATTATGCTAAGTGAAATAAGTCAGAGGAAGAAAAATACTGTACGATGTCACTTTTATGTGGAATCAAAAGAAAAAACTGAGCTCACAGATAGGCGGCTGTCAAATGTGGAGGAGCTAGGGCGGGGCGGGGCAGGGGTGGTGGGTGAAAAGGATTAAGAGGACAAAAGGTACAAACTTTCAGTTATACAATAAATAAGTCAGGGGATGTAATGTACAGACTGGCGACTATAGTTAATACTGTACTGCATATTTAAGTTACTAAGAGAGTGGCCGACCCATCAGCAGCTGATGGCGGTCTCAAGGGGCAGCGCCATGCTGCTCCCTGCAAGCTGGTCCCGTGGCCAGGCGGGTAGCTGGCCCGGGGGTGCGGTGCCATGAAGCTGTACAGCCTCAGCGTCCCGTACAGAGGCGATGCCAAGGCGGTGCCGCTCAAAGCTGCGTACGACGTGTCCTCCTTCAGCTTCTTCCAGAGGTCCAGCGTTCAGGAATTCATGACCTTCACAAGTCAACTGATTGTGGAGCGCTCTTCAAAAGGCAGTAGAGCTTCTGTCAAAGAACAAGAATATCTGTGCCATGTCTAAGTGAGAAGGGACAGTCTGGTGGGAGTGGTCATTGCTGACAGTGAATACCCATCCCGGGTGGCGTTTACCTTGCTGGAGAAGGTACTAGACGAATTCTCCAAGCAGGTCGAAAGGCCAGACTGGCCAGTTGGATCCCCCAATACCATCCAGTATGCAGGCCTGGACGGTCACCTCAGTAGATACCAGAACCTCCGAGAAGTTGACCCAATGACTAAAGTGCAGGCTGAACTAGATGAGACCAAAATCATCCTGCACAATACCGTGGAGTCTTTGTTAGAGCGAGGCGAGAAGCTAGATGACCTGGTGTCCAAATCCGAAGTGCTGGGAATACAGTCTAAAGCCTTCTATAAAACGGCCTGGAAACAAAACTCATGCCATGCAATCATGTGACAGCAGCTGGCAGAGGCCCCTGAGCTGGAACGTCACCCTCATTCACATCGCAACTGCAGCCCCCAGGAAGCAGAGCCACTGTGGAACGACCCGAGTGGGACAGACTCAACTTTGGCTTTGGAGCTCCTGGGAGGAACCGAAGGGTGGAAGGGACCTGGCGGTGGGGAACATTCAAATTCACATGTCTAGTAATTTGAGGCCCCCTAAAAGTGTATTTTTGGGGCCAAATGAAACCATAAAGCTCAGTGACTCCCGTTTAAAAAAAAAAAAGTTACTAACAGAATAAATCTTAAAAGTTCTCATCACAAGAAAGAAAAAAAATTTGTAACTATGTGTAGTGTTGGATGTTAACTAGGCTTATCATTTTGCCAGTATACACGATTATCAAATCATTATGCTGTATGCCTGAAACTAATATAAAGTTTCACATCAATTATACCTCAATAAATAAAAGGAATGACCTTTGCCTCTTTTAAAATTAAGTTTTATACACTATGCTTATGTAATAAAACAGATTCCATAGTCCTTCTCCTACCAATTTTGTCACTTGAAAACATGCTCAAGGGCTTCCCTGTGGCGCAGTGGTTGAGAGTCCACCTGCCGATGCAGGGGACACGGGTTCGTGCCCTGGTCCGGGAAGATCCCACATGCCGCGGAGCGGCTGGGCCCGTGAGCCATGGCTGCTGAGCCTGCGTGTCCGGAGCCTGTGCTCCGCAACGGGAGAGGCCACAGCAGTGGGAGGCCCGCGTACCGCAAAACAAAAAACAAAAAACATGCTCAAGATTATAAGATAATTCAGTAAAGAGACTTTTTTTGGTGGGGGAGGTTTCTTGTAAATTCAAGTCAGGAAAAGCTACGAATGAGGGCAGAAATCAGTTGTGATAAATTAAAGGAATAACTAGTACCTACCAACCATGAGTAAAAAGAAAAAAAACCCAGAGATAAGACACTGATAACACAAGCCAAATTATGACCGTAAATAAAGTTTTCCTGGCACACAGCTACACTCATTCACTCAAATATTGTCTGTGTCTGCTGTGATGCCAGGACAGAATTGATTATAGTTGCGATGGAGACCATATGGGCCCCAAAGCCACAAGTATTTACCATGTGGCCCTTCACAGAAAAAGTTCACTGATTTCTGTCACAGGTTGTGGGTTTGTTTAATAAATGTTAATGGTTTGTAAAAGCTCCTTCCTGTAAGAACCAAACACATAAAAATTACATACCAGCAGCAGACTGTTCCCTAACAGAAGAATGTGTGGTTTTTCACACCATTACTGAAGTAACTGTATCCTAAGCAAACACTCACCCTGGCCATCAACTTTTTTCTCGGGAAAGTACCCATAGCACTTATAGCTTAGAGTAGTATAACTCCCCGGTATTCCTTTCAAGATAAACTAGTCGCAAAATATACTTCTAGGCCACACATGTAGTCACTTAAAACACCATTTATAAGCTTCCAGTTGTGGAGGTCATAAGTACGAATGGACGGCTCAGCTGGGTCTCTGCTCAGGGTCTCATGAAGGCTGAAATCAAGGTGTGGCTACGCTTGGCTCTTATCTGGAGGCTCTGGGAAAAAACCTGCTTCCAAGATCATTTAGGCTGCTGATAGTATCCAGGTCCTTGCATGAGGGTCCCATTTTCTTACTGTCTCAGCTGGGGCCACTCCATGCTCTTAAAGGCCACCTGTATTCATGTGGCCCCTCTGTCTTCAAAGCCAACAGCAGCATGTCCTTCTCACGCTTCAAATCTCTCCAACTTCCACTTCTGCCACCAGCCAGAGAAAACTCTTTGCTTTTAAAGGGCTCATATGATTATGATAGGCCCACTCAACAGTTTACCTTAAGGTCAACTGATTACTAACCTTAAGTACATCTGCAAAAACCCCTCTGCCAGGTAAGATAAACATAATCACAGGAATGATGTCTCATATTCACAGGTGAGGGAATAAGACAAAGGGTGAGGGTCACTGCGGGGGTCATCTTAGAATTCCACCTCCCACACAGTGTTTTGGGTAAAGTTGATCCTGATTTGCAAATCTGGGAAAACTAAATTCCTAGCTGTTGAATGGGAGAAAGTGTCAGCAACCCCTCATTAAATTCAAAGGTTCAAAAGTCGGGCAAACAAAATTGGCTCCCAACCATAGGCAGGCTAAAGTTCCCCTATGTGAATTTATTGAATATATTGTTTTTGGAGGGGGAGGGAAGGTTACAAAAATGTGTTTCCTCATGTCCTGAATAATTAGTTATTAGCTACCAACAACTAATTGTCAAACCAGGGCTAATCAGGTCCCTTGTGTACCTGAACACAGAATTAACCCAATGCTGTGAGGCAAGTGAGCTACCTTCTCAAGGCTCCAGGGAAGAAATTTAAAATGGTCCTCTAGCAACAAATCACCAAGAGAATTAAAGCCTGTTCATGCATCATCTCTCAGCTACCTCAACTCCCCAGGACAATGTGTGTCCAGTCTGTTAGACAATGGTTTCTTTTGAAGTGTTCTTTTAACCACTTTTCTTATTCAGAAAATTCCATATCAGCTTTACCTCCCATTGAAGACGTGAACATCAGAGTGAGCTCAATGGTACTCTAGTAGAAGAAAAATGAAAAAACTGATTTAGGCATAGATTTATTACTCTAAAAAGAGAATTCAATATATCTATTTATGAACAGGAATTATTGGTGCAGATTAGAAGCATATGGCATAAAGACTGGGGGATAGTTTTGCCAGCATTTCTACCTCGGAGGTAGTAGTATCAATTCTATCAGCTCTTTAACATTTCCTACCATGCTTGGAAGGGCTTTTCTGAATTAAGTGGAAAATGAACTGTGTTCCTCCTTTGTTTAAGCCAGGAAGTAGTAATGCTGGAAATACACTTTAAGTGACTGTGAGACTTTTTCATTCCAGTTACATGCCGAGATCACACTTCTTTCTGTATAAACTTAGAAAATATATTGGAAGATAATGGAAAATTTATATAGAAATATGCACATATCTACATATCATATATGCACTATATATAAATATGCACTTTGTCTTAGAAACTGTGATGGATATTTTGTTTGTCCCTCTAGATCCCTCCCTACCCTTGTCCCACCAGCCCTCTGCCCTAAAAAATGACATAGGTTCCCTTAACCCCTAGGCTTCTGGTTTGGTTAAGCCAAAGGGAAGGCATCATCTGCTGATACTTTATATTCCTCCTTATCCTTATTAGCTTGTATAACTAATTTGACTGAAAGGACAGTGTCTTTTACTGTTTGGGGACAGATCCAATCTGGGATGAGCCCACAGAGCCAAGCCCAGTCCTGTGTGCTCTATGCTCTACAGCTGTCTGTCTGCTATATTTATTTGATGTGTTTATTTAATGAATCTTTAAACAGTCCTCATTCTGAGCCAGACACTGCTCTAATATATTGTAAATATTAGCAATCTTCATAATTACCCCGAGAGGCAGATGTTATGGTCATCCCCATTTTACAGATGAAACTGAGGTACAGAGAGGTTCAGTGACTTGAGAACAAACTAGTAAGGGGAGGAGCCAGGACGTGAACTGAGCCTCTGCTTTCAAGCACTGTGTTCCATTGCCAGTCACGAAAAGTAGTGCCACCAAAACAAAAAGCTTTGGTTGGGATGGGTGAGTGTGTCATTGCCCCAGTGTTGACCTTCAACATGTTGTTAGATAAGAATAAGCTAGAAAATAGATTTTAGGGAGAAAAAATGATAACATACTCAGAGTTACTCTAAGTATTTAACAAACCTCAGCTGGGTATATACCGAATACTCTTGCTGTTCCATGTTCTACAGTCCTACATATAGCAAATACTACCAGTCTGTCTCCATTGTAAAATACACAAAAAACAATAACAAACTTCTCATATCCTGAAATATCATTTCATTGTCCCAGTAGCGCTAAAATGTATGAGAAAACAGGTCTGAAATATTTTGAAATAACATTATTAGTGCTATATCTGCAACATCAAAAGACTCTGCAGGTGGTGTTGTCACTCAGTCACAGAAGATTTATGGTCTGAACATGGAGAATAAGCATGTGTAATGTGCAGCTGCCACATAAGAATTTGGTCGTTAACGAGCTCAAAGCAACACAACAAAGAGATATTCAGTCAGCAAAAAAACTGTCTGCTCAAATGTCAGCAAAAAGAAATCCCTAGAGATGACAACTGTACAGTTTATAATTCACTATTAAATAATTTTAACTCATTGTATAAAGGCATTCGAATATTTAATACTGAACATTTTTTCTTACATGACAAAAGAAAAATGCTAACTTTACATAATTACCAAAAATACATACTTGCTTAAATGCTAGACATGGTACCAGAATCATGATGGCAGTAATCTGTGGGAGTAGGAAGAAAATAATGAACATCTGCTGCGCCAGTAACTGGACTAGGTGCTTTTCATATTTTTAATTTTTAAAAAATTTCATGTGATCTGTATAATAGCACCGAGAAGTGGGTTTGCTCCCTGCAATTTACAGATGAGAAAACTGTGACTCAAGTTAACTAAATGCTCCAAATCGCTGTCAGACATGGTGGTGAACAGACCATAACACAGGTCGTTGGACTCCTCCGAGCCTGGTAATCTTTTCATTGATTTGCTCATTGTCTCCTGATGAAAATCCACCTGAATCCCAGAGCCTACTGTATTTACTTTAGATATTAACTTTACCTAAAAATTAATTAATTTTTGACTATCTTCACTGCACTAAAATCACCATCAATAAACAAATGTATATACTTAATACCAAAAGTTGAAGCTAAAATAAGAGCTCAGAATTTAAAAATCAAGAGCCTCTCATCATTTTCATTGTGATAACTGTAGATGTACCAAAAAAGTACAAAGAATAATACCAACATCTGTGTCCTCATTATTCTGATAAAGAAATAAAACTGCCAATTAAGAAACCCCCTAAAAGTGTGTACCTCCTCAACTGCAGTCCATTCCAAGTAACCACTACCCTGAATTTATCATAGATTTCTTTATATTTTTACTGTACACTATTTCTAAGCAACAAAATACTGTTTTTCACATTTAAATTTTATATAACTAGCATCATGCTATATATTTTTCTGTTCTTGTTTTTTTTACTCAATATTACATTAATAAATTTCACTCATGTTGACATCTATACCCCTAATTCACACATTTCTCATAGTATTAAACTTGTTTTTAATACCGAGAATATTTTGAGATGTTTTCTGTTTGTATGAGTCTGATTACATGAAATGACTAACTCCAATATCTTTCTGAACCATCTAGCCAGAACACAGCTGAAAGGCAAAACATGCCTTCATGCATTCCAGCTCTTTAGTTTTAAGGGATCCATCCCCTTTGGCCCACCTTCAGAACCCAACAACTACTTTTAAGTATCTGGCTAAATTCTAGCTCAAGTTGGTAAAGGTGTATGTGCGTATTCACTGAAGCACTGTTTAGATGAGTAACGGTATCTACTAATGGGAGCATGGTTAAGGAAATTACGGTACCTCCATACTATGGAACGTAACACAAACATGAAAATGAATGAGAGAGCTATACATACTCTGGTGGTTTAAAACATATCCACAAATTCTTTGATATGCCTCCCTTCAAAAGGTGAAGTCTAATTTCACTTCCCTTGTATGTGGACCTAACTTAGAAACTTGCTTCCAGCAAAGAATATGGCAAAATGATGTAACTTCGGAGGCTAGGTCAGAAAAAGGATTGCTTCTACTTGGCTCTCTCTAGGATCTAGTGAATCTCTAAGATGGCTCATTCTTGGGGAAGCCTGCTACCATGTTGTGAAGATCCTCAAGCAACCCTATAGAGAGAGGAACTGAGGCCTCCTGCCAACAGCCTGTCTGTGAGTTTTTTCACCTTAGAAGTAAAGCCTTCAGCCCCACTCAAGCCTCCAGTACTGCAACCTCAAATCTACCTCCAGCTAAGTGCCCAGTTAAGCCACTACTGAACTCCTGACTCACAGGAACTCAGGTAATAAATATAGTCAAACCACTAAGTTCTGGGGTTCTATTATGTAGCAATAACCAATAATGTACTGACACTAAAAGCTCAACAGTTTGGTCAAAAAAGCAAGTTGCAGACCATTATGTGCCTATCTTATATATTCATACCAGTAAATAGTGATTATTTCTAGGGAATTGTTGGGAAGGAAAGGGAGGATGGGATCATATCTTTTTTATTTTATATGCTTTTGCATTGTTTGAAAGATTAAGAGCATGCATTATTAATTTCTAAAAATGCTTAAAAACTTATAAGATTTAAAAAATTAATATGAAATTTTAAGCCAATTGAGATTTTAAAAAAATTTCCTCTCACCCCTTGTTAAAGAGAAGAACAAAATTTCTTTAATTTTAGACATAGTGCCAGCAAGTTCTATTATGTGGTTTCCTAGTTGACTGCTGATTAAAAGCAAATTGAGAGAGGAGTGGGCTGTTGGAGGGAAGCATAATGACAATACAAAGACATGACAGTTGAGTCTGTTAGAAAAAAGGAGAAGCTAAAATAAGCCATCTGAAGCCACTCAAGTGTAGGAACAAAGACCCCTATGTATCCTCTGAGGATGTAACTGTTTCACAAGACTATGATTATAGAAACAATATTTATAAGGCAGTGAACAGTTTATGAAGTATTCCATGTACTAAATTTTATCTTATCCCACAATAAACCTTGAGGCATATAAAAGTATTTTTACTGCTATTTTATAGATCTGGAAACAAAGCCAGGAAGTGAATGGAGCCAAGGCACAGAGTCCCTGAATTCCATTCTGAGTTTGAACTTGATTACACAGATAACGCTATTTATCTGATACTGAAAAGGGAGAGGGTCCAGCCTGTAGATGTGGGACCCCAAGTCACTACAGCCAGAACGACCATCCAACTCTGCACGGACTGCATGCTCACCAGCAACCTTTTCAGAAACAGTCTTGGGGAAAGACAAACCTTCTTATCAGGGGTTTCTGGGAAACGCTGGAGGCAGAAAATCTGTTTGCTGAAACTGTAGAAGTGGTAATGAAGAAAATTCTAATTGCTATCAATTAGTATTCTCAAGATGGTAGAATGTGTTTAATTATCTGTCAACCAATCGCTTGCGATTTTGAAGAGGCAGCCAGGTATGTTAGAAAGAAACCCAGGCTTTTGCCATCAACCACTCCTGTGCTTAAATGGTGTGCAGTTACTTTCTAAGTATACAACTTTTCCTCACCTCTAAAATAGGGAAAATAATACTTAGCTCATCTGGTTATTGTGTGGAATTCAGTAACAAGCGTGAAGTACCTGCAAAATGCTTGGCAGCAGTATTATGTTCAACCAGTATCTACCATTTTTGGCACCTCCACCCTCATTTTACAACAGGGAAGGTACAACTAAAGACAGCCTGGACCACCTTTCCAGCACAGACCCACTCCTTTCCCCACTCCTTTCCTCACATCGTGTCCTCCAATGACAAATCTGTTTCTTCCTCACTCCATCTCTGAACGTCACATCCACTCAGAACTAGTTCAAGTGCTATTTCCTTCAAGATTTTCCTAACTGAAAGTAAATCTCTCCCTCTTCTGAGTGCAAGTTCCTACTATACTTAGCATATTTTTTTATTATAGCTATTTCTGTTCTTATTTAAGTATCATGAGGGCAGTGTCTATATCCATTTGGCCTCCATAGCTCTCACAAAACCTGGCACACTGCCCAACACATTAGGTTCAGAATGAACATTTGCTGAGTGGATATAACAAAAGAATACCAGAGGCTTATGTAGCAGAATTATCACTGAACTTTGATAGGAAGGTCAGCTAAATTTTTATAGCTTTGAGTCTAAGTTACTATAGCAACCTATTAGAATTCTGACTTCTCCACTCTTGAGCACTGTATTTGGATCGTTCTTAACAATAATAATAGTTAACATATAAATAGTGTTTATTATGTGCCAGGCACTGTTCTAAGTGCCTTACATGTATTAACTCACTTAATCCTCACAGCAACCCTATAAAGAAGTACTAGAAGAAAACTGAGGCACAGAGATTTTTAAGGTCATATCATAATTCCTTTCCCTCTAACTGTGTAAGAAAAACAAAGGCCAATGAAAACTCAGATTGGTAAAAATAAGAGCCAACAACTTAAAAAAGCTATAATGGCCAAAGAGAATTTATTATGTATTGTAACACTCCTCAGTTTACCTCAGCCAATCTTCATAAAACCCCTGTGGGTTGGAATTAGTTCTATGCCGTATTTTCCATTCTTCCCCTATGCATATTTTAATGGATATTATTGATAATATTTATGTTCTCCTCAAGGTAAAAGAAGTTTCTACTATCTAACATCCAAAATCAATTTCCACTGATCTACCGAAACACTTATAGTTACTTCTAACTAAATAGTGTCAATGTCAAGCAAAATTGTCTCCCTATCTCTAGGTACTAGACTTCCCAAGGGACTTAACTTTGCCTGAGGTCAGCTGCTTTGCAGCTAACTGTAGATGGACAAAGCACATATAAGAGATTTTAAAACAGAACAAAAATGTATTTAACCAAAACCCTGTCCTGAGTAGAAAATAATGCAGGATCAATTTCTTTATAATAATTTATCCCTACTAAAGAGGTTGCTATGTAAGTTTTAGCTATCTCAAGGAAGTTATAAATTTGTCTTTGACTTCATAATAATGTAAAACCCCAGAAAAGTTTACACCCAAAGGTATACAAGGATTTTGGTATGCCTTTTGTTGCTGTTGTTTAACACGGAAAGCAAATTTACTTACTAGGATATGAAGATAAAGACTGAATGAGCATGTGGCTTAATGTTTACAAAGGCTGCTTCATTTCCCACTTATTGATCAAAAGCCATGGCTGGCTAATACATTCACAATTAGAAAACTTCTATTTGATTTAGTGATATCCCAACTACCATAGAACAGCAAATAACTGATGTATATGCCCATTCACAAAACTTTTTATTAACTGAACAGCAAGCTGTGGATAAAAAGTTTTGTGTCTGGGCACATGCAGCAGTTATTTGCTATTCTGTGGTAGTTGGGATATCACTAAACCAAACAGAAGTTTTCTAATTGTGAATGTATTACTGTCTACTGTGGGACAATTTAAGTTGCAGAATCAAGTTGCAGGGTTTTGGCTTCTTGCAAGTTCTCTTTGCACAACCTTTAGTCTGTGGTTGGAACACACTACATGTATCTTATCCACCCTCTATATCTAGCTAGTGGGCTGAAAAACACTAGTATTCACAGTTGGCTTAATGTCCCAAACGGTATATGCTTTTTCCCTGTAAAGGTTGGATTATGTACCTCAGGGAAGGAGGCTCAGTCCTTCTTGGCAGCTGTTTTCCTTAAAGCTGCTCAACCCCTCCCTCTTCCTCTAGGCACGGATGTGTGTCCCCACCCTTTTCCTCATGAACTTGAGGGCCCACTTGTCCTTGGAAACCTTGACAGTCCCACGTGTACACGACTCACACAGAGCGAAACCATATACCTCTGGGATTAGTCCAGCACAAACTGAGTGTGCTTGGCCACCTTGTGGTCCTTGCTGAGGTCCGTGGCCACGGCACAGAGTAATGACCACTGCTTTTCAATGGCTGCTGCAGCAGAAGGTTGAATTAAATTAACACATTTAAATTAATTCTTGTTCCCTGGGCTTTTTGATTGTATTTAGTTTCACGAAAGCCACCCCAGGTCCCTGCTGAAGTAGTACACGCCCAATAACTATGAGGAACAAGGGGAAGGGTAGAAGTGGTAGAGAAGGAATAGGGTGGGTATAAGTTCTAAGGAAACAGACTTTAAATGTAAACAGTCTGTCAGTCCATTCAGGGAGACAAAGAATATTTTCTCTCTGTTGAGATGTAGAAAAGAAGAATATACATATACCTTTTGAGAATTATCATGATAACTTTCTGGCAAGACATACTTCTAGTGTAAGAGCTTCCTGAAAAAAAAGTGAAAAGCAAACAAGAAAAGTGATTCTGGAATATTTTTACTCCATATCAGAAATTCCTGGCCATCTGGACAATTTACAAAGATAAATGAAAATGATACTCTGAAATTCATGAGAAATGGTCCCTCTCCATCAAAGTGGCATAATATTTTTCCCACAGCTCACATATGAATACAAAGCTGACAAGAGATGTTTCTGAAGAGAAATACCAATAACTATTGGCCATGTACTCTGGTCGGGCAAAATCATTACTACTGATTGTGGCTATGTGGTGTAGTGAACATCCACTGTTTTTTCCCTGTCCAGCTCCTGATGCTCATTTTTTTTTTTTTTTTTTGCGGTACGCGGGCCTCTCACTGTTGTGGCCTCTCCTGTTGCGGAGCACAAGCTCCGGACACGCAGGCTCCGTGGCATGTGGGATCTTCCCGGACTGAGGCACAAACCCGTGTCCCCTGCATCTGCAGGCGGACTCCCAAACACTGCGCCACCAGGGAAGCCCGTGATCCTCAGTTTCTGTCACAGTTTCCACTCTTCCTTAGAGATGCATCCCTCACATTCCATGTAGTTTGGAGGGACTGTCAATGGGTGGGCAAGTGATTCAAATTAGGCCAATCAGACTCTCCCAGGAATCTGAAACTCGAGCAGTGTACACTAGGATGGAAAACAGTTGACAGTCATTTTAATGGCAACTCCCTAAAGATATCTTCTGTTCACTCCTGCCCTTGAAATCCCTGGGACTAGGTCTAGTTGTTCAATTCTTTCTCTTTGATTTTGTGAGTGACCCCATTGGTGTCCAACAATTTCTTATTTGCCTAAGTTAGCTAGAGTTGGTTTCTGTTGCTTGCAACCAAATACTTTCAACAATATGAAAACTAAATCTGTGACGATGTCTACTTTATTCTTCCTGTTTTTCATAAACAAGTTTATTATTTCTCTTCAGTTTTTTCTTTTTCCTTTCCAACAATGTACTTTTCAACTTGTGCCAGCAGGAAGATTACACAAGCTATTTATTGAAAGGCAAGCTCTGGTGTGTAAACTGCAAGCTTCTAAAATTAGACTTTTCTCTTTGAAATGGACTTTGATACCCCTCTATGAACCTTTGACTCTAAGCTAACAAACACGAAAACATGAATGCCTGTGTCTGTGTGCTGTAATGCTACTATATTTATGCCAAGCCAACTGGATCATGTCTTGATTGTAAACTGTTATAATCATAGCACTCAACTAAGAAGATGTTTTACCTTTAATTGGTAAGCACCTTTAATTGGTAAGCTAGTATGTATTTCAGATGCAGCTAGACTCACCGAATTTACAGGGACTTAGCATCATATAAAGCACTTAGTCTAAAGATTTTATTCTGGGTCAGTATGATCTAGAGCTTAGTTATAAACAGAATCATTCTCAATCAAACCTAACATGAAGAGAGATTAACCTCTTTACAGAGATGGCAACACATACGTTGTACATGTGATGCCAAGTCTCATCAATACAACTATGCAATGCAACTAAGAATGTATTATCCTTGGTGTGTCAGAATTACTACGGATTGCTTCATCTCAAGGCTACTTTGTGAAACAGAAGCTTTTTGAATAAAAAGAAAGAAGTCATGGCAAAACTTGGATTACATAACAACTCTTACAAGAAAATTTAATACCTAGGACAATTAAACTCAATTGAAAAAATTAGGAACTGAATACTTTCTCCTCTCTGGTAAGTTTAGGCATTCACTGAGGAACTAGATAGTACTTTTTGGTTTATAATTTTCACATATAATTAAGCATTAGCATAGCTACCAGCATAAATAGGTTAAATAAGCAAAAGAAAAAAAATCATACAACTAAGGGAAAGACAAGTGATGTTTCCTGCTGACATCTTCTAAATCCTATGGTTTCTCCATGATAAACCCCTGAGAAGTTGGACAGTTGACTTTCCTTCGGAGGGAGATTCCACAGAGACTTTCATTTTTCACCTCTGCCCTTGGACTTTCTGTTTCCTCAATCTGGAGTGTCCTGTTCTTCTCCTGGTGAGCTCCTATGGGTCTGGCAAAGCTGGTGACTTCTTCTTGTTTCCTCACTGGGTCTTGAGAACACACATCACATGGTGCTGGTCACTCTGTTCATGACCATAGAGCATGATCTTGACAAGAGCGAGGATTCCCTTCTTTCACTGTTGTATACTGAGTCTAGCAGTGTTCCTGGGACTTGGGAGCCACACATTAATTGTTTACTAGATGTAAAAAGACAGCTTCTCGGGCTTCCCTGGTGGCACAGTGGTTGAGAGTCCGCTTGCTGATGCGGGGGACACGGGTTCGTGCCTCGGTCCAGGAAGATCCCACATGCCGCGAAGCGGCTGGGCCCGTGAGCCATGGCCGCTGAGCCTGCGCGTCCGGAGCCTGTGCTCCGCAACGGGAGAGGCCACAACAGTGAGAGGCCGTGTACCGCAAAAAAAAAAAAAAAAAAAAAAAGACAGCTTCTCATCTATGAAAGGAAGCAGATCATAAGATCCACATTTTGAAAATTTTAAAATTCACCCCTCCCTTTACTTAGAAGTATTTGTATTCTTCCTCTTCCTGAAATGCTGAAAGTAGTACATGTTGATGAAAAACAATTCAAACAGCAGTGACTGCATATTTGCATATACTAAGAAACTCTTCAGAGTGACATCACCAAGATGGCAACATAGAACATTCCTGACTTCACTCCCCTTCACGAGAAGAACTAACGATGACTGTTCACTGACAAGACACCACTGAGAATCCAAGAATACGAGGGTGAGGCTAAAGCACCCCCGCCTCCGCCGCACCACAGAGACCAAGACAAACTGCATCAGAAGGGTACTGCCCCTCCCCTGGACAGCACAGCACCATGCCAGGAGGTCCCCCTGCGCCTACAGTTCCTTTAGGGGTAAAGAGAGCCCAGCGTGGACATAAAGCTCCCACATTTTGTGGGTAGCTTCTCGGGAGCCCCCACTCCAGTCTTGTCCCCTGGGGACTGCAGGAGAATCTGTGGGGCTTGACCACAGCACCTGATTGTGATGAAGAAGGGAGCTAGGGGCTTGCAATAAGCGGCACTAGGATCTTGGCAGACCAAGTCCCTGCCTGCGCACCCAACTAGTAATCCCAACTAGCAGCTTTGCTCATCTGCAGAACCAAGTCGGGGCAGTCTGACTAGCGAACTCAGTGGCATGCAGGTCTGCATGCCTCAAATGAAGAGATTTGCTGGCCCTGGAGCCTGGTCTCCGTCCACTCCCAGGCAGGGGAGCTGAATCATACCAGGTCTACAGCTGAGTGCAGCTCCTGGCCCCTCCAGACCAGAAAGCCTGACAGGGAAAACCTGCAGGTGTTTGCCCTCCCACCATACCCAGGCAAGAGAGCTGAGTCATAGTCCTGGCCACTGAAGAGTGAAGCTCCCAGCCCTACCCAGGAGCTTCTGACAAGAATGCCTGGAAATAGCTGAGCAGTCAGAGCTGGCAGTCAGAGCTGGTAGTCTGCAGAGCAAAGCAAGTGGCCCCGTTTGGCCAGGAAGCTTGGGGAACAGGTGGCTTGAGTCAAGACCACAAACAGCCTTACCAGCCTTGGAGCTGGTTCTCGCCCTGTGCCTGGGTAGGAAAACTAATTTGTAGCCCTGACTGTTGCTGAATACAGCCTTCAGCCCATCTCAGCAGAGCACATGGGTGGCTGCGTGGCCCATCCAACAGCCTTGCTTGCTGTTACTTGTCACGTGCTTACAGTGACACCTGAATAAAGAGCCAGTGGCTCTATCTGGCCAGAGAATTCAGTGTACAGTCTTCCCTGATTCAGGTTCCTAAACAACAAGCTGTGTAGGCCCTGGGACCCATTTTGCTACCACACCAGGGGAGAGAAGCTAACTCATAGCCCCATCTACTTCTGAATGTAGTACCCAGTCTGGACTGCCTACTAGGATTGACCAGAGAATCCAGGCAGTCGTGGAGCAGGGGACAAAGTCAGCAATCCTATCTACCTGCTCTTGGTTAGTGGTACCACCCCCTTACCCCTGACCTTAAAGCCCAGGCAGTGGCCTCACTCAAAATATACCCTGATAGCAAGCCCCACCTGCCCAAGGATGTTACCAGCAGACATATGCACAGACCCAAACTGAGCTGACTGGTAAAGAGCTGTCTGCCAAACCAGACCTGTAAAGACTGGAAGCAGAGGCCACTTACTCAAATGTGCAGATACCAATATAAGGAATGAAGGATCACGAAAAATTTGTTGAGCATGACACAACCAAAGGAAACTAATAAAGCTCCAAAAACTGAACCTAAAGAAATGGAGATCTATGAATTGTCAAAGAATTCAGAATAATTAAAGAATTTTAGTGAACTGCAGAAACACACAGGCAACTAAATGAAATTAGGAAAACAATGTATGATCAAAACAGAAAGTTCAACAAAGAAATATAAACAATTAAAAAAACCCCCACAAATCCTAGAGCTAAAAAATACAATGACTGCACTGAAGAATTCAACAGACAACTCAAAAGCAGACTTGACCATGCTGAAGAATCAGTGACCTATAAGACAGAACATTTGAAATTATCCAGTCTGAAGAGCAAACAGAAGAAAGAAAAAAGAGTGAAGAAAGACTATGGGACTTATAGGACATAATCAAAACAAACAATATCTGCATTATGGGAATTCCAGAAGAAAACAGAAAGTATATTTAAAGCAATAATGCAATGTTCACAGCACCACTATTTACAAGACATGGAAACAACCTAAATGTCTGTCGATAGATGAACAGATAAAGATGTATGCATGTATACACAATGGAATATTACTCGGCCATAAAAAAGAATGAAATTATGCCATTTGCAGCAACATGGATGGACCCAGAGGTTATCATACTAAGTGAAGTAAGTCAGACAGAGAAAGACAAATATATATCACTTATATGTGGAGTCTAAAAAAATGATACAAATGAACTTATTTACAAACCAGAAATAGATTCACAGACGTAGAAAAAAAATCTTATGGTTACCAAAGGGGAGAGCAGAGTGAGGGGGGAGAGATAAGTTAGGAGTTTGGGATTAGCACATACATACTGCTATATATTAAACACATAAACAACAAGGACCTACTGTATAGCACAGGGAACTATACTCAGTATCTTTTAATAACCTATAAGGGAAAAGAATCTGAAAAAGGAAAAAAAATATGTATAACTGAATCACTTTGCTGTACACCTGAAACTAACACAATATTGTAAATTAACTATACTTTAATAAAAGAAAAAATATAAAGCAATAATAGCTGAAAACATCTGAAACTTGAGGAGAGAAATGGATTTCCAGATCCACAATGACTAAAGGACCCCAAATAGGTAGAATCCAAATAGAACTACACTGAGATACACTATAATTAAATTGTCTAAAGTCAAAGACAAAGATTTTTTTTGAAAATAACAAGAGAAAAGAGTACTTACACACAGTGAAACCCCATAAGACTAGTGGTGGATTTCTAAATAGAAACATTTCACGCCAGGAGAGAATGGAATTATATATTCAAAATATTGAAAGAAAAAAGCTGTCAATCAAGAATTCTATACCTGGCAAAGGTGTCCTTCAGAAATAAAGAAGAGATAAAGATTTCCTGAAAAAACAAAAGCTGTGGGAGTTCATCACCACTGGACCTGCCTTATAAGAAATGTTAAAGAAATAAAATGGGACAGTATAACTACTAAATGACAGTTTCTAAGATTTATCCTGCAAGAAACCCCTAATAACTGGCTCATACAGGAAGTTAAAACTGCCTAATTTTCACATTGTAACCCCTACCTCCCATCTTTCTCAAAGGGAAGGAAGGGTAATAAAGTGGGATTCTCTTCACCCTTCACTTTATGTAACCCCCAACTTTGTCCTTACTCTTTTCCTCTGTCTTTCATCATGAGGCTTTCCCTCTTTGGATACTGTCCACTCTTCCCCTCCAGCCTGCCATGATCTCTCAGCTGTTCTCATTCTTAACTTCTCCCCTGTAATAACCGCCCAGATACGTGGTGGCCAGGTGTCTGGGTTTGACTGGGCCAATAAAACATTTGAGCTCAAACTCAAATACCCAGCCACCAGCCATCCCTTCCTCTTACCTGCCATACCCAATCCATCAGCAGAATCTATCTTCATCTCCACCACTAGCCACCTGGCCCATCATCCATTTAAACTAATTTGTTTAAAATCCTGCAATGGCTTCCCACTGCATTATTATCAAATCCATACTCCCTAAGGAACTTCAGCAACCCCTTCCCCTCCCCCAACATCAGTAAAGCCTCGCAACACCTCTTCCCTGTATCACCTTTATGACCCTCTTACGTGCAGAGCACAGATGTCTTGCCAGAAGGTCACCAGGGCTGAACAACCTGGGTATCTCCTACTCAGCAGGAAGACTGACCACAGCACAGCCCTGGTGAGCCTGGCAAGGTCCTCTCTGTCCTCTTGGATCTGAATGGCCCTGTCTCGCCGTTTCCCCACACCCCTCATTGCATCAGGGCCTTGTTGGAGGGGCTTTATGTGAACAAAAAGAAAGAAAAGAGTTGTCCAGAGACGCAGTAATAGAATTTGTAAAGTGAAAAGCCTGGGTCTGGTTAAACATCAGGCAGAGAGCAGGTGGTGATTTATTTTGACCAAGGAGCTCCCAAATAACCTCGCAGGTAAGCCTGGGGCAGCAAGCGCAAAAACTGGTTTCCTCCTCCCAGAGCATTCATTTATCCTATGTTTCAAAAAAATGGGTCAGGTGTGAGCTGAGCACCAGCGATGTGGTGCTGAGTGAAATCAGCATTGCCCGTGAAGATGACTTTCTGGTCGGGAAGGCAGTCTTAGCTAAAGCATCACACAAACATATATGGTCCTCTGAAGGCCTGTAACCACAGGTCTATTCCCTGAGGAACTGAAGCTGGCACAGAGATCTGAAGGCTGAATGGGTGTTAACCAGGCAAAGGCAAAGATGGGAGGGAAGAGTTCTTCAGGGAAACAGAACAGCATATGCAAAGGCTCTGTGGCAAAGAGAGCACAGATGGGAGGAATTTAAAAAAAGGCTCATTCTCACAGGTACAGAGAATAAACGGGTGGTTGCCAAAGGGAAAGGGGTGGAGGAGCAAGCAAAATAGGGTGATTAACAGGTACAGACTTCTATTTATTTATAAGTCTAAGTCATGAAAAGATAATGTACAGTATAGGGAATATGATCAATAATATTGTAGACACTTTGTATAGTGACAGATGGTAACTAGACTTATTGTGGCAAACATTTCTTAATGTTTAAGAATACCACATTACTGTGCTATAAACCTGAAACTAATACACTATTTTAAGTTAACTATATTTCAATGAAAAAAAAAAGGACCATTGTGGCTGGAGAGCAAAGAGGAACACATTTATTTACTTTTTAGTCTGTGTCAGGTGCTATTTTAAAGCCAGGCGCTTTACTTGTTATTTATCCCATGAGACAGCTATATTATTTTATCAGTTCTAGTTTTTACAAAAGGAAATGAGGCACAGAGGGGTTACACAACTTGCCCAAGTTCACTTAACAGCAAAGCAATTATTTTTCTCTTTGTATTTTCCCCAAAATACAACAGGGCACACACACACTGGGTGAAAAACACTAAAACTAGTGAATCAAATTCATTGCAGAGTGAAAAAAGTTGTCAAACCAGTTCTTACTGAACAGTCAGGTAATAGACTAAAATTGTCACTTTTCAACTAGTTGTTTTCGTGTCATAAGTTGTAACCATAATAAAATGTTTTGTAGAAGAGGATTAGTTTCCATTTTAAGAAACTGTGCCTATATATTAAGTTTGAGTTTAAAAAAACCTAAAACCACTTAGTGGGAATAATTTGAATAATTAAAAAATACTTGCTCTAGTTTCCAAAATTTCGACAGGAACTATATACTATTTTATAATCAGAAAAAAATTAATAAAAAGACACAAACCACTCCCTCTTGTGAGAGCACCAGAATCACAACTAACTACTGAACATTCATCAACAGGAAGACAATGGAACTCACCAAAAAAGATACCCCACATCCAAAGACAAAGGAGAAGCCACAGTGAGATGGTAGGAGGGGCACACTTGCAATAAAATCAAATCCCATAACTGTTGGGTGGGTGACTCACAAACGGGAGAACACTTATAAAACAGAAGTCCACCCACTGGAGTGAAGGTCCCGAGCCACACGTCAGGCTTCCCAACCTGGGGGTCCAGCAATGGGAGGAGCAATTCCTAGAGAATCAGACGTAGAAGGCTGGTGAGATGTGATTGCAGGACTTTGACAGGATAGAGGAAATAGAGACTCCACTCTTGGAGGGCACACACAAAGTAGAGTGTGCATTGGAACCCAGGGGAAGGAGCAGTGACCCCACAGGAGACTGAACCAGACCTACCTGCTAGTGTTGGAGGGTGTCCTGCAGAGGCTGGGGGTGGCTGTGGCTCACCGTGAGGACAAGGACACTGGCAGCAGAAGTTCTGGGAAGTACTCCTTGGTGTGAGCCCTCCTAGAGCCCACCATTAGCCACACAAAAAGCCTGGGTAGGCGCCAGTGTTGGGTCACTTCAGGCCAAACAACCAACAGGGATGGAACCCAGTCCCACGCATCACCAGGCAAGCTGATTAAAGTTTTACTGAGCTCTGCCCACCAGAGCAACAGCAGGCTCTACCCACCACCAGTCCTTTCCAACAGGAAACTGGCAGAAGGCTCTTAGCCTCATCCACCAGATGGCAGACAGCAGAAGCAAGAACAACTACAGTCCTGCAACCTGTGAAACAAAAACCACATTCACAGAAAGAGAGACAAGATGAAAAGGCAGAGGGCTATGTACCAGATGAAGTAACAAGATAAACCACCAGAAAAACAACGAAATTAAGTGGAGATGGGCAACCTTCCAGAAAAAGAATTCAGAATATGATAGTGAAGATGATCCAGGACCTCAGCAAAGAACGGAGGAAAAGATTGAGAAGACGCAAAAAATGTTTAACAAACACCTAGAAGAATTAAAGAACAAACAAACAGAGATGAAAAATACAATAATTGAAATGAAAAATACACTAGAAGGAATCAATAGCAGAATAACTGAGGCAGAAGAATGGATAAGTGACCTGGAAAACAGAATGGTGGAATTCACTGCTGCAGAACAGAATAAACAAAAAAGAATGAAAAAAATTAAGACAGCCTAAGAGACCTCTGGGACAACATTAAACATACCACCATTCACGTTATTGGGGTCTGAGAAGGAGAAGAGAGAGAGAAAGGACTCGAGAAAATATTTGAAGAGATTATAGTCGAAAACTTCCCTAACATGGGAAAGGAAATGGCCACCCAAGTCCAGGAAGCACAGAGAGTCCCATACAGGATAAACCCAAGGAGAAACACGCCCAGACACATAGTAATCAAATTGACAAAAATTAAAGACACAGAAAAATAACTGAAAGCAACAAGGGAAAAATGACAATATACAAGGGAATACCCGTAAGGTTAACGGCTGATTTGTCAGCAGAAACTCTACAAGCCAGAAAGGAGTGGCATGATATACTAAAGTGATGACAGGGAAGAACGTACAACCAAGATTACTCTACCCAGCAAGGATCTCATTCAGATTTGATGGAGAAATCAAAAGCTTTACAGACAAGTAAAAGCTAAGAGAATTCAGCACCACCAAACCAGCTCTACAACAAATACTAAAGGAACTTCTCTAAGTGGGAAACACAAGAGAAGAAAAGGACCTACAAAAACAAACACAAAACAATTAAGAAAATGGTCATAGGAACATACATATAATAACCTTAAACGTGAAAGGATTAAATGCTCCAACCAAAAGACATAGGCTCACTGAATGGATACAAAAACAGGACCTGTATATATGCTGTCTAAAAGAGACCCACTTCAGACCTAGGGACACATACAGACTAAAAGTGAGGGGATGGAAAAAGGTATTCCATGCAAATGGAAATTAAAAGAAAGCTGGAGTAGTAATACTTATATCGGATAAAACAGACTTTAAAATAAAGAAGGTTACAAGAGACAAGAACACTACATAATGATCAAGGGATCAATCCAAGAAGAAGATATAACAATTATAAATATATATGCACCCAACACAGGAGCACCTCAATATACAGGGAAACTGCTAACAGCTACAAAAGAGGAAAACGACAGTAACACAATAATAGTGGGGGACTTTAAGAACTCGCTTACACCAATGGACAGATCATCCAAACAGAAAGTTAATAAGGAAACAGAAGCTTTAAATGACACAATAGACCAGACAGATTTAATTGATATTTATAGGACATCCCATCCAAAAAAGAAGATTACACTTTCTTCCCAAGTGCACATGGAACATTCTTCAGGATAGCTCACATCTTGGGTCACAAATCAAGCCTCAGTAAATTTAAGAAAATTGAAATCATATCAAGCATCTTTTCCAACCACAACACTATGAGACTAGATATCAATTACAGGAAAAAATCTGTAACAAATACAAACACATGGAGGCTACACAATACGTTACTAACTAACCAAGAGATCACTGAAGAAATCAAAGAGTAAATCAAAAAATACGTAGAGGCAAATGACAACGAAAACACGATGATCCAAAACCTATGGGATGCAGCAAAAGCAGTTCTAAGAGGGAAGTTTACAGCAATACAAGCCTATCTCAAGAAACAAGAAAAATTTCAAATAAACAATCTAACCTCACACCTAAAGGAACTAGAGAAATAAGAACAAACAAAACCCAAAGTTAGTAGAAGGAAAGAAATCTAAAGATCAGAGCAGAAATAAATGAAATAGAAACAAAGAAAACAATAGCAAAGATCAATAAAACTAAAAGCTGGTTCTTTGAGAAGATAAACAAAATTGATAAACCATTAGCCAGACTCATCAAGAAAAAGAGGGAGAGTACTCAAAGCAATAAAATTAGAAATGAAAAAGGAGAAGTTACAGGAGACATTGCAGAAATACAAAGCATCCTAAGAGACTACTACAAGCAACTCTATGCCAATAAAATGGACAACCTGGAAGAAATGGACAAATTCTTAGAAAGGTTATACCCTTCCAAGATTGAACCAGGAAGAAACACAAAATATGAACAGACCAATCACAAGTAATCAAATTGAAACTGTGATTAAAAATCTTCCAACAAACAAAAGTCCAGGACCAGATGGCTTCGCAGATGAATTCTATCAAACATTTAGAGAAGAGCTAACACCCATTCTTCTCAAAGTCTTCCAAAAAATTGCAGAGGAAGGAACACTCCCAAACTCATTCTATGAGGACACTATTACCCTGATACCAAAACCAGACAAAGATCCTACAAAAAAAAGAAAATTACAGACTAATATCACTGATGAATATAGATGCAAAAATCCTCAACAAAATACTAGCAATTAGGAACCAACAACACATTAAAAGGATCATACACCATGATCAAGTGGGATTTATCCCAGGGATGCAAGAATTCTTCAATATATGCAAATCAATCATTGTGATACATCATATTAACAAACTGAAAAATAAAAACCATATAGTCACCTCAGTAGATACAGAAAAAGCTTTCGACAAAATTCAACACCCACTTATGATAAAACCTCTCCAGAAAGATGGCATAGAGGGATCCTACCTCAACATAATAAAGGCCATATACGACTAACCTACAGCAAACATCATTCTCAATGGTGAAAAACTGAAAGCATTTCCTCTAAGATCAGGAACAAAATAAGGATGTCCACTCTCACCACTATTATTCAACATAGTTTTGGAAGTCCTAGCCATGGCAATCAGGGAAGAAAAAGAAATAAAAGGAATACAAATTGGAAAAGAAGAAGTGAAACTGTCACTGTTTGCAGATGACATGATACTATACATAGAGAATCCTAAAGATGCCACCAGAAAATTACTAGAGCTAATCAATGAATATGGTAAAGTTGCAGGATACAAAATTAATGCCAAAAAATCTCTTGCATTCCTATACACTAATGATGAAAAATCTGAAAGAGCAATTAAGGAAACACTCCCATTTACCACTGCAATGAAAAGCATAAAATACCTAGGAATAAACCTACCTAGGGAGACAAAAGACCTGTATGCAGAACACTATAAGACACTGATGAAAGAAATTAAAGATGGGGTTTCCCTGGTGGTGCAGTGGTTGGGCGTCCGCCTGATGAGGCAAGGGACGTGGGTTTGTGCCCCGGTCCGGGAAGATCCCACATGCCGCAGAGCGGCTGGGCCTGTGAGCCATGGCCGCTGAACCTGCACGTCCGGAGCCTGTGCTCCACAACGGGAGAGGCCACAACAGTGAGAGCCCGCATACCGCAAAATAAAGAGAAATTACAGATGATACCAACAGATGGAGAGATATACCATGTTCTTGGATTGGAAGAATCAATATTTTGAAATTGACTATACTACCCAAAGCAATCTACAGATTCAATGCAATCCCTATCACATTACCAATGGCATTTTTTACAGAACTAGAACAAAAAAATCTTAAAACTTGTTTGGAGATAGCCCAAGCAGTCTTGAGGGATAAAAACGGAGCTGGAGGAATGAGGCTCCCGGACTTCACACTATACTACAAAGCTACAGTAATCAAGACAATATGGTCCTGGCACAAAAACAGAAATACAGCTCAATGGAACAGGACAGAAAGCCCAGAGATAAACTCACGCACCTACGGTCAACTAATCTATGACAAAGGAGGCAAGGATATACAATGGAGAAAAAACAGTCTCTTCAATAAGTGCTGCTGGAAAACTGGACAGCTACATGTAAAAGAATGAAATTAGAACACTCCCTAACACCATACACAAAAATAAACTCAAAATGGATTAGAGACCTAAATGTAAGGCCAGACACTATAAAACTCTTAGAGGAAAACATAGGAAGAACACTCTTTGACATAAATCACAGCAAGATATTTTTTGATCCATCTTCTAGAGAAAATAAAAACAAAAATAAACAAATGGGACGTAATGAAACTTAAAATCTTTTGCACAGCAAAGGAAACCATAAACAGGACAAAAAGACAACCCTCAGAATGGGAGAAAATATTTGCAAATGAATCAACGGACAAAGGATTAATCTCCCAAATATATAAACAGCTCATGTAGCTCAATATGAAAAAAACGATCAATGAAAAAATGGGCAGAAGACCTAAATAGACATGTCCCCAAAGAAGACATACAGATGGCCAAGAAGCACCTGAAAAGCTGCTGAACATCACTAATTATTAGAGAAATGCAAATCACAACTACAATGAGATATCACCTCACACCAGTTAGAATGGGTATCATCAGAAAATCTACAAACAACAAACGCTGGAGAGGGTGTGGAGAAAAGGGAAACCTCTTGCACTGTTGGTGGAAATGTAAATTGATACAGCCACTATGGAGAACAGTATGGAGGTTCCTTAAAAAACTAAAAATAGAATTACCATATGACCCAGCGATCCCTCTACTGGGAATATATCTAGAGAAAACCATAATTCAAAAAGACACATGCACCACTATGTTCATTGCAGCACTATTTACAATAGCCAGGAGATGGAAGCAACCTAAATGTCCATCAACAGATGAAAGGATAAAGAAGATGTGGTACATATACACAATGGAGTATTACTCAGCCATAAAAAGGAACAAAACTGGGTCATTTGTGGAGATGTGGATGCATCTAGTGATACTGAGTGAGCTAAGTCAGAAAGAGAAAAACAAATATCGTATATTAATGCATATATGTGGAACCTAGAAAAATGCTATAGATGAACTGGTGTGCAGGGCAGAAATAGAGACACAGATGTAGAGAACAAACGTATGGACACCAAGGGGGGAAAGTCCCTGGCGGGGGGTGGTGGTGTGATGAATTGGGAGATTGGGACTGACATATATACACTAATACATATAAAATGGATAACTGATAAGAAAAAAAAAAAGACAAAAAACAAATAACCTAATTTAAACATGGGCAAAATACTTAAATATTTTGGAGTGGGAGGTTGGGGTTAGCAGATGTAAGCTTTTTATATACAGAACAGATAAACAACAAGGTCCTACTCTATAGCACAGAGAACTGTATTCATTATTCTACGGTAAACCATAATGGAAAAGAATATTAAAAAATAATATATATATGTATAACTGAATCACTTTGCTGTACAGTAAACTAATAAAGAGTAGTTAACACATTGTAAATCAACTATACTTCAATTAAAAAATACGTAAATAGCTATTTCTCAAAGCAAGATATGCAAATAGCCAATAAATACATGAAAGATGCTCAACATCATTAGTCAACAAAGAAGTGCAAATCAATGAGATACTATTTCATACCCACTAGGATGGCTAGAATCAAAAGTTTAAAAGTGCTGGAAAGGGTGTGGAGAAATCAGAATCAGGATACACTGCTAGTGGGAATGTAAAATGGTACAGCCATTTTGGAAAACAACCTGGCAGTTCATTGCGCATGGTGTTACCACATGACCCAGTAATTCTGCTCCTAAGAACATATATCCACACAAAAATGTGTACACAACTGTTTACAGCAGCATTATTCATAGTAGTTCAAAGGTGGAAACAACCTAAATGTCCATCAATGGATGAATGTATAAACATCATATGGTATATCCATACAGTGGAATATTATTCAGCCATAAAAGGGCTACAACTTGGATGTATCTCGAACACATTATGTTAAGTGAAAGAAGCCAATCACAAAAGACCACATACTACAATGATTCCATTCATATGAAAGTCCAGAATAAGGAAATCTATAGAGGAAGTAGATTAGTGATTGTTTTGGGCTGGGGGTTGGGGTTAGAGGGGGGATAAGGGGATGATGGCTAGAGGGCACAGAATTTCTTTTCTGAGATGATGAAAATATTCTCAACTTAACTGTGGTGATGGCTGCACTTATCTGAATATACTAAAAACCACTGAATTATACACCTGCAATGGCTGAATTATATCTCAGTAAAGCTGTTTTTAAAAAAAGAACCAAAAAACCCCCCAAAACCAATATGAAAATATTCTAAACTTAAAGAACTCTAAGTCCAAACGATAAGATTTTTTATTAATCACGTATCAGACTGGCAAATATTAAAATGTTTGCTATTACCCAGTGCTGTCGAGGCGTGGAAAGCAGGCACCTTTTACTGCCAGTGGGAGTAAACTAGTGTAATTTTCTTGGAAGAAAATTTAGCAATATATCACCAATTAAAATACCTGCATGATTTGACTCAGCAATCCCACCACTAGAAAAGAACACCACAGGTGCCCTAGCAGAGGTATACCAGCATGGAATAGGAAGGATGCTCACTGCAGCACTGCTTAAGTTAGCAGAGACTGCAAACAACCTAAATATCCATCAGTGGGGGCCTGGGTGAACGACTTAAGCTAAAATCTGTACCGTGGAGTCCACATAGCCATTAGGAAGGATGAGGATAAGTGAGACCAGCTGAGTAGAGAACAGTGTGCTGCTTAGCAGTATCCATTTATGTTCATAAAAAACACATATGCTAGATTTGCATTATGCTTAAATTGTTTTCTGGAATGATGTAAAACTGGTAACCATTTCTCACTTTAGATAATGAATGGTGGGTCCCTCAAGTGAGCTACGAAATACAAAAGCAGATCTTTGGGTGGATGATGAATCTGGCTTCTGACTGTTGAAGTACATTTGGGAAAAGGACTGAGTGGGACTCCATAGAGAAAAGAAGATTGGTATTATGTATTTCATATTTTCAAGTACTGTTTGAACTTTTAAATTATGCACACGCATTACTCCTATTGTATAATAAGTTGTAAACAAAATTAAAATATGAAGGAAAAAAAGAAGATACTACAAGCAAAAAGGTGAATGCCTGATACCAAGTACTGCTTAACTCTATAATCAGTACATCGAAGTCTCTTCCTTGGAATATTATGCATCTGGGGAAGTTATTCTTGAGAAATCTCTATGTATTACTGAACATAATTGGGTAGGTAAGTCACTAATCTCAGTCTGAAAGAAGTCACGAGAGTCCAGAGCAAGCCTACCAGATTTCCATGAAAAAGAAAGATAAAAAAGAAGTGTTGTGTATTCAATCCCAGTTGAGTCCATTTTCCTATTCAAACTAGAATTCACATTCAACAAGGACCCATGGGGCACTCCATGTGTGGCAGCCCCTTCATGGGCATACTGAAAGACAACAGGAACCGAGGGTCTGATGGTTGGCTTTTCTGCCCTAGGCCTACTTTTGCGGGGAGAGAGGACCTATATTTATCTTCTACACCATCTTTTGTTTTTCTGGCTTTTCAAAAGGAACAAAAGCATAAAAAATTGCTCAAACTTTTCTCAGTGCATGTGCATCAGCACTGTTTATCTCTCCTAACCTCCGTTCATCATGACCTTCCCCCCCTCCCGCTGCCCCCACAAACTGAAGCTAACATTCACAATTTCCTGGGTTTTCCCAGAGCTCATACAGCAGGCTGGTTACTCAGCCCCATTATCTCTAACCCTAAAAATGATTTAAACGTTAGATATTCCCTTAGATGTTCACATCACAATAAAGTGCAAGCAGCAGTTCTTGATCTGAATTGGAAGCATTTCATTTGGCTCCTAATTGTAACTTCAGGATAGAGGCACACTTCAGGAAAGAAAACACCAGAACAATTCCAATTTATTATTACACCTGCTGTCTTGAGTGCAGAGTATGAAGGTGCATAGTGGTTTAGAATCACTGTAGCATTTTAATGCTTGAAGAAATAACACCCACCTCCCACCAAAAAAAAAAAAAAAAGACCCAGAAAAATTAATGAAGTTGGCAGAATCCACATCCCTCGGCCTTCTCTTCTGGAGCCTGCTTTGCTTTTGACGTTTCAAAATACAACTCTTACATCTTAAATACTGTACTTACACTTCAGAATTTCCTATATGTGATAACATAACTGCAGTGTACACCCACGGCTGCATGCCACATGACCTGCAGGCAGCCACACGACCTGCAGGCAGCCACACGACCTGCAGGCAGCCACATGACCTGCCTGTGCTCCTTGGACACAAGAGGCTCACTCCTGTTTCACACCTGCACCATTTATTCCTTCTGCCTGCAGTGCTCTCTCCCTGGTATATGCAGGGCTGGCTCCTCCCTGTTAGTCAGGGCTCAGCTCAGATGACCCCATCTCAGAGAGGTCCTCCCTGACCACCCAGTCTGAAGCAGCCCTTCCTCAGTCATTCTCTACCGCATTACCCTGTTTATGTATTTACATATTTATACCACCTTGTTTATTTCTAAAAATCATGATCTGAAATCCTCTTCTTTAGTTGTTTATCTCCTTATAGTCTGTATCTCCCCACCTGATTATAAACTTTTTGAGAGCAGGGACTAATCTGTCTTATTTATCACTGTATGCCTTGTGCCTAAAACATTGAATAGTAAAGTGGGCAGTCAAAACAAACATCTGTTCACTATATAACTGAACATAATATTGCATGATTTCCCACTCTACATTCCTTGAGACAAAACCTGATGCTGTTAAAAATTACCAGCAATTTTCAAATGCAATCTCAAAAACATGAGTTGAACACAATAAACAGTCTTTGAGAAGTAGAAGCAGTTCCTTAAGTACAAATTAATCCTTCAGAGTGGTCAGGGAAATTCTTTCCTACATCAACTCTCTAGTTAGAAACAAGTATCAATATCTGTACCTACACGTCTGTCTGTCTGTCTGTCTATCTAACACCATTTGCATCTGAGGCAACCTGTCGGGCCAACTGGCTCCTGTCTTATAGCAGCTTACAACCTAACAGGAAGTTTCCATCTAATGTTTCTTTCACACATAAAACATTTTACCCAAAGTGACTAAAAGAAGGTAGTAAGGAATATGGGATTATATATCTGAAGTAAAATTCTTTCCACTTCAGTAAGACTTTTAGTGTTTCCATTGGGGGTAAAAATTGGAATAATTACTTGAGTAAGCTGTTCCCAAATTTCCGCTGCCCTCTTCTGCAGAAATCTAACCTCCAAATCAGGTCCATCTGTTCAAAATTGCTATGGTCCTGCCAGGTCTGTGGATAAAGCCAACCCTACTAGAGTAGCCCAAGTGACTGTACCAAGGATGGGTTACCAAGCCAAAGGCAATTGTGTATGGATAGAACGTTAAGGAAGATCAACTGCTTTGAATCTGGTTTTGTAAAATTATGCCCAAGAAAAGCGCTTCAGACTGGACAGTGATACCCTTAACCTCTGAGATTCCCCTTTTGGGGAAAGCACTGATGCTAACTGATTGAGGAGAAGGTTGTATCCTGAATGATACTGAGCTGTTGTTCTGAGACCTACTGTCCATTCTAGACCATGTTACATCTCCTTGTATCCTTGCCCAAACCCCTTTTATGAAAAATAATCTGGACATGTGCCTTCCTTGCACCATGAAGAATAAACCCATCCATCCACAGACCCTAAATTATAAGCCCCTGACTGTACATGAAATGGGGGAAATTATTTTCTCTATAAGCTTATAAATCATCAAACAAGTCCCTGCACAAAAGAATGTCAAAAGTATGTCTGTCTTCAAATAATGATTAGAGCATATTAAAAAAAATAGAACTGTTACATATAATTCGGTGGTACAGTTAGAAAGTAACCTTAATTCCTGTTTCTTTGACCTCCAGTATCTACCTTACTCTATAAACAAAAAAAAAAAAATCCAGCTACGATAATGGATAAGATTGGGGCATGGACCAGTCTTGTCTGAAAAACATATATAATGGTTCTTTGATAAGGTAAATCAGCAACTACAAAATATGTACTTGGTTCCACAGTTCAGTTCAACCAACATGTGTGCATACCTACTATATGTACCAGGCATAGTGTTATGTGCCAGGATGAATAAATCATAGATACCACTCATAGAACTTAGACAGAGACCAAAAAAACAAACAAAATAGAGAAAAATTGGATTTGTTGAATCCAATGTGGTGAGTCCTACAAAAGTGATAGGCACCAATGCTGTAGTATTGCTGGCTGTCTCCACTTTTCCCAACAGCACATTCCTGGAATACACATCATACAGGATTCCCCAAAGACATTGTTCTCCTTTTGGGATCGGTGCCAAAAAAACTGTGCTAAATTGCATCCAATAAATTGGCAAACAGTACGTCCAAAAGACAACCTTTCAACGACTAGAAGTGTGTTACTACAAAAGAGAAAATAGAGGATATAAAAGGAATAAAACAGTTATGGAAAATGTTACACAATGAACAAAACATTTTTATAATATTTGTATTATCTGGTCTCTTCAGAAAAATATTTTGAGGCAATGCTTTTTTTCCCCTCAGAATAAATTTCCCTGTGCTAGAAGGGGTATTTGAAATCATCTCACTGACTCTGAAGCTGTTCTCAAAAGTACTGAATTGATCTTTAATGATCATTCAGCAAGAAAAATAACTTAGTAGGATCAGATTGTCATAATTAATCTCAATATAATTGTTAAAAGCAAGTAAATAGATGTACACAGAATACAAAGTTTTTGGGTAAACTTTTAAAATAGTTTCCCCAAATCTTTTGGTAATCTGGAACCTTAAAGTTTTGCTAAGTTCAGTTAAATAATGAGTTAAGTTAAATTCATTGAATACCTGAATCATTTCCAAATAAGATACAACACTGAAACACTAAATACTGAACCCAGGTTTATCCACTTTGGGCTTTCTTTTATAGAGTCACTAAAGATATTAAGTTCTCTTTCTAAACACGTTTTGGGCCATGCTAAAAAACTGTACTATGAGAAAGCATATGTTTCTAGAAATTATGAAATATATTCATAAACTGACCAATCTAAAGAATGCTGGTCTAACAGTTCACAGTTCTTTTTCTTACTTTCACTAGAAATTAAGGTTACTTAGTGTTAAGAATTTTAATGCTTCAACATAATTAAAGCTACTAGAAATAATAAGGGAAACATCTCCATATGCAAGAAAACTAGGATGTGCGTTCTTGGTAAAAGAAAGTATGAGAGATGTCTTTTTGTTGAGAGAAAAGAAAGTAATTTGTCCTCAAGTGAGGCTTGTTATTTCAGAAAGGGAAACAGGAAAAAACACAGAACACAATCTGAAGGGATATTAAGAAAGTTGTAGGAGGTCTGTGGAAAGAGAATCTTGGGAAAGAAGTATTATGTGTGATCAAGCTGGATAAGATTGAACAAATTTGTTCTAAGGGTTTAAAAAAATAACCTTTAATATCAATGGTGTACTTATGTAAAACTGGAACTTAATTTTCTTTCATCTACTAAAAGAACAAAGTTTGCTTGGACTATTGATCTGCTCCTGGTAAGATTCTGTGAAAGGTTTATTCTTATCTTTTAAGTAACCTGCCTAGAAAGCAAAGATTTTGTGTTTTATCAAAATTATTTCCTGTGCTTCATGTTATCTTAATCAGGTCTTTGATTACTTGGGAAAACAGAGTCTTCTCAATTTTAAAAGAACTAAGTTTTGCTCAGAACTATGTAAACTTTTTAGATAATAAAGTATTGCTTTATAATAATCTGTGATTTCATTTAGTCAAGTGTCCAAAACCTTTTGATAATTTTGACAAACTTCCCAAAAATCAAATTCTAAATAATGTCTTTTTGATCTGAAAGTAACCCTGGGCATTTCCAGAGCTCCTACAACATCTCAAAAGATTTGTTCTCTCTCTTTACAAAGAGATATTAAACTAATTAGGCTTATTTGGTATGTTAAATTACATGGGAAGCATTGTCAAATAAACGATAATAAACCTTTTTAAGTTATACTGCATGGGTGAATGTTATTAACATAAATGTTCTAGAAATTGTATAAAATTCTGATACGTCCTGGTATGATGTTATCAGTCATAATTCTAGTTAGCATCCTAAACTGTGTGTCACAAAAATAACCATACTTTAGTAGAGCAATCTTTTCATGGTGCACTCCTGGGAGATGAAGGCCTCAAACAACACACACTGCAGCCTGGAGATTTCATCTATTGGAAAAGACATCTCTAGAAAGACTCCTTTCAACCCCACTAGAAAGGCCTCTATCAGGTACTGTTAACCAACCCTTGTGTTGCCAAACTTCAAAAATATAGACTCTTGGATTTAACACATCACATCTCAAGAAAGCATCAAACACTAACTGGACCGGTACACCAACTGGTGACCTGAAAATAAAGATTTACAGGAATTGAAGCAGATGACACCTGAAGGAGACAGCTCTTCCAAGATGACTGAACCAGGCCTGTACAGGTATACACCTTTTTCTCCCCTTCTTTCTTGAAAAGACAGTTCTCTTATCTGCGTTTCCCAATGTATTACAAAAGGGGAAACCTCTCTGACTGCTGGATCTGTCACTAGATACTCCAACCTGTTCATGATGTTGGAGAGCCATCGTTTTTACCTGTAACTAATTTCTCATTAGTCCCAAATGCCACTGTCAATTATACCTACAAGCCTACAGGTGTTACCTATTTGGTTAGGCTGTTACATGCAAGTGTTCCCATGCCTTGTTTCAATCTTTCTCCAACCATAACAATACTAGTTCAATAAAAAACCTCCACCAACTGTATGACCTTAACTCTCCCACACCCTTTTCCTTATTAAAATACCATCTGTTTTCCTACACCCAAGGGAAATACAAGCCGGCAAACTTCTCTTTGCAAGGCTTTTAGAATAGACCCCTTTAGGCTAGGATAGTACCTTACAGAATGTCATCCCAATTCCTCTGACCCTTGGCTTGAAAAGGTCAATCAGGAAATTCTAGCTAATGAAGAACCAGACCTTAGATGGAGTTCTCTGCTCCACCTGGTTTTATCTTTTTCTGCAGTGGATGACATTTCTCATGGGTGTATGAATGTTTGGATAGATGGTGAACTGGAGGCCAATGCTTATTGGGACACTTAACTGTCAACATCTGTAACAAATCAGAAGCCTCCCATTTGTTCTCCCCATTAAACCTCCATGGCTGCCTTAAACAGAAACTTCCAGGAAGCACACATGACTCTGGGTTTGCCTCCACAGGGAGAGCCCTTCTCCCATGGGTTGGGGTAAGAACCAGGGAATGCATACTCAAAAATCTTTCCCTAACATTAGAAGAGCTAGCCAACTCCACAGCCAAGGCAGTAGCTGCCTAACAATAATTACATGACTCGTTGGCTAAGGTAGTTTTGGACAATCATATAGCCTTTGTTTATCTACTTGCTGAGCAAGGAGGCATTTGTGTAATAGCAAATACTCCCTGTCACATATGGATTAATGTCTCTGGGAAGACAGAAATTCAACTGTACAAGATCGGAAGACAGAAATTCAACTGTACAAGATCAGGGAGCAAGTGTACTGGTTACAAGGAATTTCACCTCTCTCCATGGTCCCTTGATTTGTTCAGCTGGCTACCTTTGGGTCTAGGGTTATGGTTTAGAATCATCAAATAACTTGGATTTGTCCTGTTACTTTTGTTTTGCATAATTATTTTTCTACTTTGTACTGGTTGCCTGTCAAATCTCTGCAGAGGTTTTGCATCAAACAGAGGAAATGCTAACTCAATACTCTGAGATGATCTCCAAATGCTATGACCTTGATAAGATATAAACTTTAGATGAGAAGTGTCTGAGAGTTCTCCCTCCTACCTTTCCCTGTTACTCAAATGTAGCTTCAACAGTTTCCAATTTGTGCATTTTCCCTCCAACGTGGGATATGACAACCAGGAAAGGACCTTCCTCAAACCAAGGAACAGAATCACCAAAATCTGACTCTTGATCAGTGATGCTTCTGAGGAAAGATACTAATCAACAGGAGGAAATGTGAAAATAAATAAAGGAACTCTTACTTAAAAATGGAGTTGAGAATCCCTGAAGGGAGAGCTGTCATACACTACCTCTCACTGCCAGTTGCAGACCCAGCAGGAAGAAGCTTACTTTACATGCCGCAGAAGAAGGAAGAAAGATTTTCTCCTTGCCCAGTAACAGCCCAGCCCATGAGAAACTACCACATTCAGCCAATGAGAAGCTGCTATTACCCTGCACTCCTGCTCTGCTCCAGCGAACTTCTGTTTGAAGCAGGCCCCCCCAACTTCCTCCCTTCCTCTATAAAAGCATGCTTCTCTCCTTTGTTCTCCAGACTTGCCTATAATTCACCATATTTTGCTTGTCCTGAATTACAATTAGTCTGCTGTTCCCAAATGAACTCATTTTGCTGGTAAAATAACTGGCTATTTAGTTTTTAAGGTTGACACACCATACACAAAAATAAATTCAAAATGGTAAAGACTTGAACAAAAGACCTGAAACCATAAAACTACTAGAACAAAAAATAGGTGGTAAGCTCCTTGACAGTGATGTTGGCATGGTAATGACTTTTTTTTTTTTTTTTTTTTTTTTTTGCGGTACGCGGGCCTCTCACTGTTGTGGCCTCTCCCATTGTGGAGCACAGGCTCCAGACGTGCAGGCTCAGCAGCCATGGCTCACAGGCCTAGCCGCTCCGCGGCATGTGGGATCCTCCCAGACTGGGGCACGAACCCGTGTCCCCTGCATCGGCAGGCGGACTCTCAACCACTGCACCACCAGGGAAGCCCGGTAATGACTTTTTTTGAATCTGACACAAAAAGCAACAAAAGCAAAAATAAAGAAATGGGACTGCATCAAACTAAAAAGCTTCTGCATAGCAAAGGAAACCATCAGCAAAATGAAAAGGCAACCTATTGAACGGGAGGAAATATTTGCAAATGATATATCCAATAAGGGGTTAGTGTCCAAAATATATAAAGAGTTCATACAACTCAACATCAAAAAACAATCAAATTAAAAATTGGCAGAAGATCTAAATAAACATTTTCTCAAGGAAGACATAAAGATGGCCTACAGGTACATGGAAAGATACTCTACTTCATTAATCATCAGGGAAATGCAAGTCAAAACCATAATGAGATATTGCATCATACCTGTTAGAACGGCTATTATCAAAAAGATGAGAAATAACTACTGTTGTGAAGGATATGGACAAAAGGGAACCCTTATGCACTGTTGGTGGCAACATAAATTGATGCAACCACTATGGAAAACAGTATGGAGATTCCTCAAAAAATTAAAAATAGAACTATCGTATGATTCAGTTACCACTTCTCGGTATTTATCTGACGTAAACAGAAACAATAACTCAAATAGATATGCAAACCCCCATGTTCATTTCACATTACTTACAATAGCCAAGATATGAAACAATCTAAGTGTCTAGCGATAGGTGAATGGATAAAGAAATTGTGGTATATACACACAATGGATTATTATTCAGCCATATAAAAGAAGGAAAATCTTGCCATTTGTGACAAATACGGATGGACTGTGAGAGTATTATGCTAAGTGAAATAAGTCAGACAGAGAAAGACAAATACTGTATAATATCGCTTATATGTGGAATTCAAAAAATAAACAAAACAAGCCCATAGATACATACAGAGAACAAATCAGTGGCTGCCAGAGACTGAGGATGGGGGCATGAGAGTAAAGGGTGAACTGTGCTTTATTTTTAGTCTGTTTAAATAAATTGAATTTTTAAAAATGAGGAAAAAAGTCCAATAGGAAAAGACACCGAACAACTGAGTAAAGTATTTAAAAACAAAAAACCATTCCCACAACTGCCCAATAATAATCACAAGTACATTTAGGGTAATCTATCTAGTCATTTTTTTCCAATTGAAAATTTTTCTGTAGAATTACTGTAACTAGAATAAAAGTATATTCTGACTATGTACAGCAGAAATAATAAAAAGCAAGCCCAGAGGCAACTGAGAATATGAACTACATGGAGCATTAGGAAACCCACAACAATAAAAATCCATGACAAATACAAGAAGAGGATTTTTACACTCGTCAACATATATGTACCTAAAATAGGAGCACCCAAATACGTGAAACAAATACTAACAGACATAAAGGGAGAAACAGATGGAAATACAATAATAATAGGAGATTTTAACACCCTACTCACATCAATGGACAGATCTTCTAGACAAAATCAATAAGGCAACAAATATCCAAAGGATACAATAGAACGGTTAGACTTAATTGATATTTTCAGGACATTACATCCAAAAAACCCAGAATACACATTGTTTTCAAGTTCACATGGAACATTCTCTAGGATTGACCACATACTAGAGCACAAAACAACCGTCAACAAATTAACAGTATAGAAATTATTTCAACCACAAGAAAAGATATATGAAAAAAAAAAACGATTACATGGAAACTAAACAAAATGCTACTAAGAAACCAATGGGTCAATGTGGAAATCAAAAAGGAAATTAAAAAATACTTTAAGACAAGTGACAATGAAAACACAACCATACAGAATCTATGGGATGCAGCAAAAGCAGTTCTTAGGAGGGAAGTTCATAGCGATACAGGCCTTCCTCAAGAAACAAGAAAAATATCTCAAAAAATAACCTAACCTATCACCTAAAAGAATCAAAAAAAAGAAGAACAAACAAAACCTAAAGTCAGCAGAAGGAAGGAAATAATAAAGCTCAGAGAGGAAATAAATAAAATTGAGATTAAAAAAATAGAAAAAATCAATAAAACCAGGACCTAGAAGAAAAGGCAGAACCCAAATAAAATAAGAAATGAAAAAGGATAAATATCAACTGATACCACAGACATGCAAAAAACCATAAGAGAATACTATGAACAATTATATGACAACAAATTTGACAAACTAGAAGAAACAGACAACTTTCTAGAAGCATACAGCCCACCACAAATGAATCAAAAAGAAATAGATAATTTGAACAGAGCAACCACTAGAAGTGAAATAGAACCTGTAATAAAAAAAAGAACTCCCTACAAACAAAAGTCCAGGACCAGATGGTTTCACAGGCGAATTCTACCAAACATACATAGAAGAAATTTTACTGATCCTTCTCAAACTCTTCCAAAAGACTCTTGAGGCAACACTCCCAAAGACATTCTACGAAGCCAGCGTCACGCTGATACTAAAACCAGACAAAGATACCACTAAAAAAGAAAAGTACAGGCCAATATCTTTGACGAACATAGATGCAAAAGTTCTCAACAAAATACTAGCAAACTGAATCCAACAACACACAGAAAAGATCATATACTGTGACCAAGTGGGATACATCCTAGGTTCACAAGGAAGGTTCAACACACGGAAATCTATCAATGTGATACACCACATCAACAAAAGAAAATACAAAAACCACATGATAATCTCAATAGACACAGAAAAAGCATTTGACAAAATTCAACATTCATTCATGATAAAAACTCTACCAAAATGGGTATAGAGGGAACATATCTCAATATAATAAAAGCCACTTTTGACAAACCCACAGCCAATATAATACTTAATGGTGAAAAGCTGAAAGCCCTGCTAAATTCTTGAACAAGACAAGGATGCCCACTCTCACCACTTCTATTCAAAATAGTACTAAAAGTTCTAGCCACAGCAATCAGACAAGAAAAAGAAATAAAAGGTATCCAAATTGGAAGGGAAGAGGTAAAATTGTCACTATATACAGATGACATGATACTATATATAGAAAACCCTGATGACGCCACACAAAAACTATTGGAACTGATAAATAAATTCAGCAAGGTAGCAGGATACAAGATTAACATACAGAAATCACTTGCATTTCTTTACACTAACAATGAAATAGCAGAAAGGGAATGTAAAAAAAATTACTTTTTAAAATCACACCAAAAAAACCCCCCAAAACTTAGGAATAAACCTGACCAAGGAGCTGAAAGACCTATATGCTGAGAACTATAAAACATTAATAAAGGAAATTAAAGATGATTCAAAGAAATGGAAAGATATCCCATGCTCTACTACCCAAAGTAATCTACAGATTTAATGCGATCCCTATCAAATTACCCATGACATTTTTCACAGAACTAGAATAAATAATCTTAAAATTTATACAGAACATAAAAGACCCAGAATTGCCAAAGCAATCCTGAGAAAAAAGAACAAAGCAGGAGGCACAACCCTCCCAGACAATACTACAAGGGTACAGTAATCAAAACAGCATGGTATTGGCACAAAAACAGACATAGGGATCAACGGAACAAAATAGAGAGCCCAGAAATAAATCCACACCCTTACAGTCAATTAATCTTCAACAAAGGAGGCAAGAATATAAAATGGGAGAAAGTCTTTTCAGCAAGTGTTGCTGGGAAAGTTGGACAGCTGCATGTAAATCAATGAAGTTAAAACACACCCTCACGCCATGCACAAAAGTAAACTCAAAATGGCTTAAAGACTTAGATATATATAAGACATGACACCATAAAACTCCTAGAAGAGATCATAGGCAAAACATTTCTGACATAAATCATACCAATGTTTTCTTAGGTTAGTCTCCCAAGGCAATAGAAATAAAAACAAAAATAAAAAAATGGGACCAAATCAAATTTACAAGCTTTTTCACTGCAAAGGAAACCATAAAAAAATGAAAAAAACAATATAGAGAACGGGAGAAAATATTTGCAAAAGATGCGACCGACAACGGCTTAATTTCCAAAATATACAAACAGCTCATAAAACCCAACAACAAAAAAGCAGACAACCCAGTTGAAGACCTAAAGAGGCATTTCTCCAAAGAAGACATACAGATGGACAACAGCACATGAAAAGATGCTCAACATCTCTAATTATTAGAAAAATGCAAATCAAAGCTACAATGAGGTACCACCTCACACCAGTCAGAATGGCCATCATTAAACAGTCTACAAATAACAAATTCTGGAGAGGGTGTGGAGAAAAGGGAACCCTCCTACACTGTTGGTAGGAACGTAAGTTGGTGCAGCCACTATGGAAAACTGTATGGAGGTTCCTCAGAAAACTAAAAATAGAATTACCATGTGATCCAGCAATCCCATTCCTGGGCATATATCTGGACAAAAGTATAATTCAAAAAGACACATGCATCCCTATGTTCATAGCAGATGCAAACTATTACATACAGAATGGATAAGCAACAAGGCCCTACTATATAGTACAGGGAACTATATTCAATATTCTGGAATAAACCATAATGGAAAAGAATATAAAAAAGAATGTATATATATGTATAACTGAATCACTCTGCTGTACAGCAGAAATTCACAGAACATTGTAAATCAACTATATTTCACTAAAAAAATTAATTAATAAAAAACTCCATGACATTGCACAACAATGTGAATGTACTTAATGCCACTGGGCTGTACACTTAAAAATGGCTAACATTGTGAATTTTATGTTATGTGTATTTTTCTACAATGAAATAAAACAAAAAACAAACAAAAACTCCAAGAAGTAAGGGCTTGGTCCATTTTGTAATGTGTCCTTACATTAGAGGCACTCAATAGATATTTGTTGAATAAAAGTAGAGAAAATGGGTCCAGTGATAGGATTTGTGTACCTTTTTCTAGTTTCTACCTCTGTCAACTCTTAATAACAAGGACAGTAAGAAGATAAACTAAATACTGCTTACAAGAAACATGCCTTGATGGTTCACTATTTATAACATCAGCCTGGTTCCTATCTTTCCATGCTAATGAACTCAGAAAATCAAGAAAGAAATCCATTTGTCCCAAACTAAAAGCACAAGAAAAGTGCCTGAGCATCTTTTTGGGACGTCCCTGGTGGTCCAGTGGTTAAGAATCCGCCTTCCAATGCAGGGAACGCGGGTTCGATCCCTGGCTAGGGAACTAAGATCCCACATGCTGTGGGGCAACCCATGTGCTGCAACTAGACAGGAGCCCGTGAGGTGCAAAGAAGACCCAGTGCAGCCAAAAAACAAAAACACAAACAAAAAGGGCCTCGTCTATTGTTTCAATAGGGAAGCAAGAGGGTGGGTTGAAATCTAACTGATGGGTGAAATATAAGTAGGGTCTCCCTGGAGTCCACCAAGGCAAATTAAGGCTACTGTGGCTGACCAGCTTAGCGTGACTTGTTCTACCGGCAAGATCAGCAGACTTACATATTCATAGTTCATATCTATAGGCAGAGTGCAAAATGTCATACCTAAAAATGTGCTTCAGAACTCAGTAATAAATTCCAGTATGCTTTTAGTTTCAGAATTTATTCACATCTTTGCTAAACTGAGAAAGACTATTAATCCAGTGAACTATCATTTACTGATGTCCACTAAGGGCAGCCCTTGATGGTAGGCTTTAGGGATTCACGAATGAACAAATCATGGTTAAGACAGGTCAGTGTACCAGCTTACATGTACTTGACTAGCTGATATTACTTTATGTATCCTAGACAGATAATCTGTTTCCTGACCTTTTTAAACTCACCTATTGGGTTATCATTGGAGTCTTCCACAGACATAGGATTCTTCTTACCTGGAGATCCTATAAAAACAAAGAAATATCCTGTGATGAAAGGACATTTAATATTTAACTAAGAACACTGGCAATATGTTTCTTTCTGTCTCTGGGGTGGTGGTGGTGTGGGGGAAGGGTAGATTATTCCACAGGAAGTTCTACTTTTGCCACTGTTGCTATGAAATATACCTTGAAACTGTCAGTAAATCTGGGACTGTATTATTGGATTTTTCAAGACAGAAAACATATGGCTAATGTAACACTTATATAGTACTTACTATGTGCCAGCCAATGATACAATAGTTTGCCAAAGTTCATTCACCCACATGAGGACACAGTGGTTGGTGAGGAATTTTTGCTACTGACAACTCTGCTCTTCTGAGTAGAGTGGACCATCCTGGGAGGGGCCCTTACTATTAATGGGTGCTCCTAGGTCTTGTACCACCAACATGCCTAACTGCATACAATGGAGAGAAGATGAAGTGGGTTAGGATTTTCATTTAAAATTGCAAGCCTTCTCAGTATAATTCTTTGAATTTTTAGCTAGTACCTTAAATTTGGAAAAAGTTTGGAAGAATTCTATGCCCCAGTTAAGCAACTTTTCAGAGTGGGTTATTCATCTTTGGTCTTTGTATAATGAAAGATTAACACATATACTACATGGGAGGCAAGTAAGTTTATTACTGTGTACTTTTCACAAAGATAGTTTTCCCCTACCCAAAAAACCTTCAAAGTACAAAGAAAGTAAGCAATAACAACTTTGAAGGAGCTATCTTTACTGTGCGTTTCTTCCTCTTGCTGGAACCATAATCCATTTATCACAAAAGAATATAGTGTGAAGATTAAACTTGAAAAAGATCAAGGTCAGTAGACTGTACAGATGTATTTAGCAGCAGGTAGCAAATAACTGCCAACATTATTAAGGGCTTACTACATGCCAGGCCTCATGGGGAGCATGTAACTTGCATTAGCTCATCTAACCCTCACAACAATTCTGTGACAGGAACACTGTTGTGCAGTGACAGAACTGAGACCCAGAGGAGGCCACCCAGCTAGTAAGTGGCAGAGTCTGGATTTGGACCAGGCTGTTTGATTCCAAAGCCTGTACTTGTGAATGCCAAAATGGAACCGTTGATTTTCTGCTATAAACCTGCTTCTGCCCCAGTGTTCCCAGTTGTTGCATTACCAGTTGTTCAATCCTAAAACCAAGAGGTCATCTTTTGATTCTTCCTTCTTCCTCACTCCACCATGCAATCCATTAGCAAATGATTTCAGTTCTACCCCCCAAAAAGATCTAGACTCTATCTACTTATCTCCATTACCACGTGCTTTCATCTTTTGCCTAGACTGCTACGAGAGCCTCCTGTTTTTGTCTACCTGCTGTTGTCACTCCTATGAGGGATGATTTCCTGGCAACCCTTTTTTTTTTTTTTTTTTTTTGCGTGAGGAAGAAGGCAGAAGCAGTGTTCCTCTTTCTAGCTTTAGGACCTTTTCTCCTCTTTTCAAAAAATACTTATGAAGTACCTACTATGGGCAGGCACTGTTTCTGTGTCCTAAGAGATAAAGAATGTCACGGACAATCTAAGAACAAGGAGGCTGATGCTTTACCTGACAAAATGACCAAGTATTAAAATAGAATATTGCACTAAATAGAAGAAAAGAAAGTTAAGTTCATGAAGTGGCATAGGCTCATTAAAGATTAATTTCATATCCTAATTGGCTACCCATTATGGTGGCTTTTGAAGCCTGGGAATCACTTTAGAAAGTCCCTGTTTTTTGCATTTCCCCTGCAGGCTAAGAACACTTTAACTAGGGCTTGCCTATGGTTTGATAGATGTAATCTAGAGAGTCGGAAATGGCCATCTCTTAGCGGAAATGGCCATCTCTTAGCAACCTATTTGAACTCTTTAATGCAGCGTTTCTGAAGCCACCTTAATCCTTGGACTTTTCCATTTAAGGGTCAATAAAGTTCTTCCTTTCCCCTAAGGCTGTTTAAGGTGGGTTTCTGTCACTTGCCACCAAAAGTCCTGATTAATAGCCTCCCCCACCCTTACGTCTTTCATTGAACTACCACAATCTATCCTGTCTGCTGGCTTGCTAACTTGCTCATAGTATCCCTCCTCCTTCAACTGAAGATATTTATGAAACTATGCAGCAGACTGTGAAGGATATTTTAAAAGAAGAATTTCAATAATGTTTTTATCTTCTCCCACAATATTCTGGGCAATGTCAGTATTGTGGATAAAAGTATTATCTACTTGAAGAGCCAACATCACCTACTGTAGCTTAGTGGCAAAATGGTTAATTGAGAGTTTAGATTCTGGCCTCTGAAATCAAACATGTATTAGTTGTTTCACTTTGAATAAATTAGGTAACTTCTAAGCCTCAGTTTCCTCATTTATAAAATGGGGATAATACTGTGAGGATCCAATGGGAGTAAGTATGGACCTCAATTAGCATAGTGTGAGAAGCACTGGAAAAGTGTCTAGTAAAAATTATCTATATAAGCTCTAGTATGACAAAAATCACTGTACTTCATAATGACACTTTATACAGATTACACACTGCATATAAAGACTAGGACAACCTTTACTTGCTCTTTTGAGACATCCTCTACAGAACCTTCCTTTACTCTAGTTTCAAGGTGGACTGTATAGTCTGCAGAAATGGATTCCAGCTCACATTGGTTATACTAGTTTATGAAATCAAGGCTTTCATATAGTAGAGCATTCCAAGTTTTCCAAATAGCATTAACGTCTAGTGAGACATCAAGTAACAAATAGAACAAACAGTGAGTATTAAAACAGGGCAAAAAAAAATCTGTTATGAGGGCAAAAGAAAAGCAAGCACACTCAGTTTCTCTACTCAGTAATTCTTTAGAGAAACAATAAGCAGGTATACTTTCACAAAGTAACAAATAAAAAAATGGAAAGCAACTCATAAATATTGGCATAAAATTATCAGCAAAATATACTGTTTAATTCCAGATAGTCCACTTTTACAATAAAATACCTCATAATATTGAAACTATGACGGACATGATTTTACTGATCATTCTTTCCTGAAATGATCTCAAAATTAGCTCTACAAAGCCAGTCTGTCACATGTGCAATTCAGCAAACAAAAAAATTCAGCAAAACAAACAAAAACTGTTATTGTCTAACTCACCCAGATTATTCTAGCAAAAGCAGGTGTTGTGCCTGAACCCCCTGGTTTTGCAAACTGCTGGATAAAACTAATGTAATATACAGTGGATAGAATTTAAAACCAGGAAAAACTTGGGTCATTTAAACTAACTTATTCTAGTTTACTGACCATTAATCAGTGACCTGACCTCTATAAGAGCTGACAAAGAGAAAACAGAATTTACACAGCAAATCAGTTTTCAGGACTTTATCCAAAAAGTCCCCAAAGGGCCAAGGGCCTAAAGGGACACCTCCACTTCCCCCAGAAGAGAAATGTCAAAATCATTTTGTTATGATTTTACTGACGACGTCGTGGACTCCTAACAATAGCGCAGCTGTGATCGTAAGGCTGCACAGCTGATACGCGCCTCGGCCCGCCTCGGCCGGTGTTTACGGTACACGAGGGGCTGGTAGCGCCCATCCACAGAAGCACAAGCATCACCTGCGCCCGGGAGCGCTGTCCGCACCCCAAAAGCTCCCAACCAGCTACACGAGCCCCAAAGCGTCTGGGGTCCTTAAGACTATAAATAATTGGTTTGATATTACACAATTAGGCGATGAAACGCCGGAAAACGCCTAAAGGTTCCGCAACTAACTGGTAGACATATTTGCTCAAGAATCGGTAGACATATTTTTCAATCCATCTAATCGTTTACAAAAGGAAGGCTTAGATAATCTCTAACCTCCCAGGAAAACATTAACTTCGGGGAAAGACTGTAACAACTGAGTTGAACCCCTGCTGAAGGCCCATCCTTCGGTAACTCAACAGGTTATACGCACTCCTCCAGGCCTGCGTCCGCTGCTTGCAGAAAAACTGAGGGGAAGGACTGGACCATTTCTTAAGCAGGCGGCCTTGGGACAGGTGGGGGACTGGCCCAAGTCTCAGTTTTCCCTCTGATGGGGCCATCAGGTCACCTCCAGGACTGCCCCGTGCGTTCGGCCTAAGACTTGCAGAACTTTCTGCACAACCAGATCCAACTTGGAAACTCCCGATGGGCAGCGCGACTCCTCCCGGAGCCGGGGCTGGCGACCCCCGCAGCCACTTACCCTCCGGGTCTGTGCTGTCGGCGATGATCTTCAGCAGCGCTACCCCCACCACGACCCCCAGGGCCAGCACAGCCAAGATACCTCGCGAGCCGAGTCCCATTGTTCCGAGGCAGGACGCAGAGGCCGCGTGGGTTCCCGAAGAGGTGGCGGCTGCGCTGGTTAGAGCTGTGCCTTAGCGCACCCGAGCCCGCCCCGCGTCCCCTTCCGCCACGCACGCCTCACCTCCCACCGCCTGCCCCCCAAAGACCAAATAGGGCGCGGGAGCCTGGCCTGGAGAGGGCGTCGCGTGCCTGCCCCGGCGGCGGGACGGGGCGGGGCTGAGGCGGCGGGGCGGGGCCGACACGCGGGGGCGGGGTTTGCGATTTGAAGCACCCGGACCCTCCTTCAGGGTCTTCCCCGTGTGACGCGCGCATGCGAGCCGCGGAATGCTCGAGCAGTTTTCTTTTTTTTCCGGAAAGGGTAGTTTTGTTTTTTTGGATAGAAGCGAGTACCTCTGCCTCTCCAGATACCGAGTACGCCGGGCTTTGCTGGGCCCGGAAGGAAGTCTTTGAAGAGTAGTTTTTAGGTGAGGCACGGAGGCTGCGTGCGGTCAGAGTGAGAGGGAGAAGTCGCAGGCGAGGACAGCGTAAAGGGAGGTACAGGAAAGAGGGTTTTTTTCCTCCGAGTGACCCAGCCTAAGATGGGGCGGGGGTGAGGGGCTCGACAAATTAATTAAGTGCATACGTAAAACATCCATGATCTCTATACCCCAAATAACACCTCATCCTCTTCCACGGGTTCCCTGCTTCTCTGGCTAGCTAACGTGCCTAAAGAGATTATCCGAGTGGACGCGGGGGGATGGTGGTGGGGGGATTTGGAAGAATTGGTAGCTGTTCATAGGCAAGTATAGCCAGCAAGGCCGAGGCTGCACACGTCTAACCTAGTCCCTTTTCTCCTTGGTGTCTGCTGTCCCAGTTCAGATGGATTAACCTGTTTTGAATAGTTTTTGGCTAAGTTCCTCTTCAGCCCTTGGAGCCAATTCTACTCACCTGTCTTGACTTGCAGTGCTCCTACAGACTGCATTTTGTTTTTGCTAAGAAACTCCGAAGTGACCTGTAGCAACCCGTGGCTGATGCAAGAGAACGACAAAGATTGAGTCCTCATTTGGGTGGGAAACCTTCAGTTGAAAAGGATCCAGGGCACTTAAAATCCTGGTGAATCCACCCCCCTTCCCAACACTCTAAATGTTGCAGATCTAAATGTTGTTGATTCTCTTGGTACCTGACCCAGATTCATGCCATAAGGACCACGATATCATAGTTGTATTCCCAAAAATATGTTATGAGAGATAGTACTTTCTGATCTCAGGTAAGGCTATCAGTATAGACATGATTAATCATGGGGATTAAGTGGGGCAGTCTGTCCTAAATTTGCAGACCCCCATCTGTTGTTTCAACCAAACTTGCAAGTACTCGTTGGCATCCACCATGGGCAAAAAGCAAGCACTGCACATTTAGCTTTTGGTTACTCCATTTGATTGGGGAATCTGGTTTAGGAATAAATTGTTCTGGTGGCTGCCTATACCTTTGTTCAGGCATTTCACAATCCAGGCTCAACCTGTCTTTCCAACCTTGGTTCAGCTACCAATGAACAAGGGTGCTCTCTGGTTCTTTGGCATTTGACAGGAGTAGCAGCAGAGGTGGCTGACTTTGTTGGCAGCACTGGCAGCAACAGCAGTTTCTCAGTGGTTGCAAGATTGAGTTTCCGATGCAGAAGTGCATGGGTGGGGAACTGCAATAGAGACAGTTTCCTCACTGGACTAGTTCTGCAGTGATTTTGTGCATTATTCCTGGAGGCCTAGCGTCTGCCATGATTCTCTTTACCCTCCAGTAATTCTGAGAGCCACCCAATATCTTCAACATGCTCCTTTTCTGCTATGTCAGCAAGAGTTAGCTCTTCTTTCTCAAAACTAAGAATCCTGACTTTATACGGTTCATTATGTCTTTTCCCCCTAGTAGGCTACAATTTCCATTGGTAAATTGGTAATAGCTGGTAAGGCATCTTTAATCAGATGCTTTACCAGCTATTTACTGAGTGCTTACTGTGTGATGGGCAGTGTCCTAATAGAGCTTACAATATAGTGGCAAGACAGATACATTGACAGTTACAGTCTAGTAACGGAAACAGAGTGTGATTAGAGGCTATGATGTAGTCATGGAAAAGCACACATTGGATCCAGGGTCTGTATCTTTATATTTGTACTTGAGGGTATAACACACTTCCTGTCACATAGAAGGCATAGAAGGCATTCAGTTTCTATTCGTGGAATGAATTTTAGGTGGAGATAAACAAAGCAGCAAAACTCTGGTAATCTTCTCCCTCAATTATGTCCCTTTTAAAAATCCATCCTGTATTTCCCGTATGTCTGTATCTTTGGCTTAAGGTCACCTAAGGGTGCACCAGAGACTGGAACCATCATTTATTCATTAATCCAATCAGTCAGTATCCAAAAATTTATTGCACACATGACATGTACCAGGCGCTATTCTAGGTGCTAGGAAATAGCAGTGAATAACACTGATCTACCTGATAGACCAAGTGAGTGGTTTCAAAGTGAGTTAGTTTCTGGATAGGAATGGCAGAAACTGCTTCTGTTATGACTGTACAAGAGATATTGAGATTTCATGTTATTCCACTGAAACTTACTTATATCCCACAGTAAGTTTTTAGTTGTAAAAAGAAAGAGGTGATAGAGGAAGGCTCATCCGGTTTGATGTCCACAGATGATTATTACTTTCTAGCTATGTATTATTACTTTCTAGCTATGTATAAATCAGTCTGTTGATAAATCCATACTTGCATGAGGAACAAATCAGAATCTACCTGGCTTTGAGACCGTGAGGTAGCTGCAAATAAGGCAAGGCAGTGGAAAGATTTAACACAAGAGTATAACTTGGCCTGTGGCCATTTCCCTGTCTCTGCCAATTTTCTGTCAACTTCCATTTTAGCAGATTGACAACATGTTATAAACTGTGATTAAGTCTTCACAATGAAAGCTGATTTTTTGGGTCCTTTCCCTCTTCTGCACCCCTGCTTCCTTTCCCTGTGTATTAGAGTCCCTGTTTTTCTCACACCTTCTTCTTCCCTCTCATTTTAGTTTTTCCTTCTTTTTTTTTGTCCCTGAGGGTACGAACTTCAGCCAGAGTGTGAATCTGTTCAATTAATCCAAAAAAAACCGCCCCCCCAAAAACCTTACTGGGTATCTTGTGTTCAGTGCTACATAGGATTCTAAGATTAAGACAAGAGCAAAAATAAAAATAAAACAAGCAAAAAAAAAAAAAAGTAATGGTAAAGATAAACAAACAAAGAAAGACCAATGAGCTCCACAATTGGATTTTAATTTTGAAACAAGGAGGTCAGAGAAGAGAGTTCTGGGTGGACTAAAGTTTTAAGGAATGACTTCTCAAAAAGGAATTGGAGAGTTGTGTCTGAATCTGAAAGGTCTGGTTGAGAGAGAGGTGGTGACGGTGAGTTTTCAGTACGGATCTGGCAGGATTATGTTGTGCTATGAGGACAGTAGGAAGGTGAGATCTGAGTTCAGAGATTTCAGTGGCAGGCACTAGGAAGTCCCATGGGCCTTTCCGTTGTTAGTCCCAGGTTATTTATCAGCTCCTACTTTGACTCTTTTTGTTTCTTCTCTATAGGAGGCTATAGGGATTCAGCATACTTTCCTTTCCTGTTTGAAGTCACTGCCACCTACCCCATTCTTTGGTGTTCTTATTTCTTCAAGGCTTCATATGGAGTTAGTTGCAAGTCCCCATGCCATTCTATAGTAAGAGCTAATCACGATGGAGAAAACTGACAATAGATAAAATAGCTATTGTGAGGAAGTTAAAGAAAAATCCGAAATAAAGTTCTTAGACATTTTGTTTTTTTAAAGAACTTCACATTACCTTTTAATTAATTTATTTATTTATTTTTGGCTGTGTTTTAGGTCTTTGTTTCTGTGCGAGGGCTTTCTCCAGTTGCGGCGAGCGGGGGCCACTCTTCATTGCGGTTTGCGGGCCTCTCACTGTCGCGGCCTCACGTTGCGGAGCACAGGCTCCAGACGCGCAGGCTCCAGACGCGCAGGCTCAGTAGCTGTGGCTTACAGGCCTAGTTGCTCCACGGCATGTGGGATCCTCCCAGACCAGGGCTCGAACCCATGTCCCCTGCATTGGTATGCAGACTCTCAACCACCGCGCCACCAGGGAAGCCCCAAGTTCTTAGACTTTTGATCCCTGCTCAGTATTTCCTATCTCGCATATAGGAGATGGAAGAGTAAGGCTTACCATCCATTCAACAAAAGTTTGAGCAATTGAAAACATACATACACACAAGAAACAACTAGAAATGTGTCATGCTGATAAAACACAGCAATGTGATGGAGAACAACTAGGTGGTTACTTTAGAATAAATAGGTAAGTCCTCTCTAAGTAGATAAAAGTTAAACTGAGTCCTTAAAAGGAGCCATGTGAAAACCAGGGGAAAGTACATTTTAACCAAGCTTGATGTGTCGGGGAAACAGAAAGAAAGCAAGTGTGGCTGAAGCAGGAAGTATAAAATGAGGTTTGGGGCTTTTCAGGTTAGTTGGGTGTTAATTTAAGTATGATGAAAAGCCATTAAAGAGTAAGCAGTGGCATTTTATGATTTATATTTTTATAAAAGATTACACTAGCTGTAGAGAGGAACAAGAGTAGAAACAGGAAGTGCAGTTAGAGGCTGATGCATCGTGGGCTTGAACTAGGGTAGAAGTAGTGAAAATGGAAGAACTGAATGGATTTGGGATGTGGATTGAGTGTGGAGTCAATTGGATGTGGTGTTTGAGGGAAAGAGAAATTAAGGCAAAATCCTAAGTTTGTGGCTTGAGAACTGGATGAGTGGTAGCTCTACATCCCTTATCCTGGAATATTCAGTCACACTTTCTGAACTCCATCCCACTGTCCTTCTGTCCTTCTGAGTCTCTGCATACAGAGATAGCCAGGGAGAACAAAAAGTTTCAGTGATTATCTGTTGGTGCTTACTCGACCCATGTCAAGTAGTATTAAGTGTTACTTAAGTCTGCTGTCACCTAGGAGTAGTGCACTTTGGATATTACTGGACTGGGGGAAGAGATGAAATAAGAAATATAGTTAAACAGATGTAACTGTCGTTTGGAGGACCATATCATAGTGTTGGGGAAAGAAAACAAAGACTCCAACAAAAGACCCCTCTGTACCAATATAGAAGAGAGAGAGAATGTAATTTTACTATTAGGTAAGCATTATCAGTGATAACATGCATATAAGATATCACAAAAGTGAATACAAAATTTGGAGAAATTTCCACACAGATTTATGCAGAAAGTAGAAGAGAGAAAAATGAAAACTTATCTCTGTGAGAGACAAGATGATGTACCTTGTAATTGTCTCATTATACCCATGAGAGACCTCTGAGCTAATTCCAGAGTAAATGTTTACAGTTTCAAGGGTCAGAAAGCCTGTGACTCTGCTTTGTAAGATCAAAAGATCAGACCATTTTTATCAGCCTATTATATGCCCTCAAGGTGACACCCCAAAGAGGAGAGGGTGGGTAGGCCGTGACCTCCATCCTCAAAGAAAATTTCATCATTTTACCTTTACAACTTGTCACATTTTTTTCCAAAGAACTTTCATGTAGCCCACCCCAAATAAATAATATATGAGAATTTCATTACGTGATGAGAATAAAAGAAAGGACAGTACATTATAAGCATTTGTGATTTCTCCCACTTCCTCCGCCTTCTTCTCCCCCAGTCCTAACTCCTGGGTCTCCTTCCAAGAGAGGGGCTGAGTGTGCCTGCTCTATTCCTGAACTTTCCTGAAAGAGAATCAGAGACAGGAGAGAGGGGCTGAGCTGAAGAAGTAAGAATGAATGCCAAGATGATACAAATGACTGTAATTTTTTGGCTGAAAGGAAGAAGAAATAGAAGATAAAGGGGATGAAAAGAAAACCAAGAACCACAAGGGATGAAGCTGAGAGAGAATTTTTGGTGAAGATTTTGAGACTGGGCCTTTAAGTCAGCTGTGGACTTGAAATGTACTGAAGTGAAAAGAATGGGGCCAAGGAGGTTTTAAGAAGTGCTACTGGGCTTCCCTGGTGGCGCAGTGGTTGAGAGTCCGCCTGCCGATGCAGGGAACACGGGTTCGTGCCCCAGTCCGGGAAGATCCCACATGCCATGGAGCGGCTAGGCCTGTGAGCCATGGCCGCTGAGCCTGTGCGTCCGGAGCCTGTGCTCTGCAACGGGAGAGGCCACAACAGTGAGAGGCCCGCGCACCGCAAAAAAAAAAAAAGTGCTACTGTGGGTTACAAGTTGAATTACCTATAGTATTCAAGTAATGGAAGTAAAGATTCAAATGACTTTTAAATTATCTTTGATTATGGAACCAAATTCTGTGGAGTGTGAAGCCCTGCCGAGACTGGGTCCTGCAGTGCCTGAATTGGGTTACCCCTTATGGAGACTCTGAGGGGTGTTAACCTTGAAGATGGTATGAAATCAGTAATAATCATTCAGAAGTTCTTTACTGAATACCAACTGTATTTGTAGCACTCTATGAGGCACAGAGGGAGAAACAAAATAGTGCATCGTGTGGCCATGTCCATATGGACAGGTAAGTAAGAACATACCACCAAAAGGGATGTCATAAGACTGTGAGGGCTGAGACTTGGTAGGAAGGAGTGCTAACTCTATGTTGGGTGCTTTCCTAGACTTTAATATCTACTTTTCCTTATTCTGTTTTTTAAGCTTACTCCCCAAATTGTAATAATTTTCTTAAGCTTTAAGATTCTATCATTTCGACCATGTATACCAAACAAAAACACCATGTTTAGGACAACTAGCATGGAAAAAAGTACTAAAAAGTGAATATTTTTCAGGTTGACAGTTCTCTAGGTGACCCTTTCTTTTTCCTTTCCACTTTTCTGAATTTTCCAACTCCTCTAAAATAAGTCTTTATTGCATTTCAAGGAATTTTTTTTTAAAAAGCCCTTAGTTCAGAATGTTAAGACTAATAATGATACAAAAATGTTTCTATGATTATTCTACAATTAGGTACTAGGCTTAAGACAAGTATGACTTAATTTTCTCTTAGAGCTTAGACCTGAAGAAGAAAAACAAAATTCTCTCCATTTTGGAGAGCAAAATCCAGAACTTAATTCAAATTCTTTCTTCCAATATATCAATTTATCTATTTCCAATGACCCACTCTTTGTGTAGACAATACTGCAATTTGCCTAGTCATCTGAGTTAAATCCTAGTGGAGTTAACCTTTGAAAGAGGACTGTATTGGGAGTCAAGATACTTGGTTTCTGATGTCAGCTCTGCAGTTGACTTTCTGTGTATATGGTCAAGCTATCTAACAAGTTTTACCCTTGCTTTCTTCATCTTGAAAATGAGGGATTTACATGCATTGTTGGTAGGAATGTAAAATGGTGTGGCTGATGTAGAAAACAGGTTGTCAGTTCTTCAAAAATTTAAATACAGAATTACCATATTACCCAGAAGTTCTACTCTTAGGTATATATCCAAAAGAATAAAAAATGGACTCAAACATATTTTTATACAAATGTTCACAGCAGCATTATTCACAATATCCAAAAGGTAGAAACAACCCACGTGTCCATTAACAGAGGACTGGGTAAACAAAATGTGCTATATGCATACAAATGGTTCTGAAGACAGTTCCATAGTGGCAGCAGAGGGGGGTTTCCCAACAAACAATGCTTTCACACCAGTTAGGTATCCTGCAATTTAACTCAATTTTGATACTGCCTACCAGGAGATGGCATCAGATTCCACAGGTCAGGGGTTCAGTTCTACAAGGCTACCCTGTACTTCACATGCCAATCAGAAGTCCAGGTTGTTACCTGTGCTTCTGACCAACTGGCTGTAAATCAGAGGTTCCCATGACCCCCTCTTTGGGTTCAATTTGCTAGAGTGGCTCACAGAACTCAGGAAACCAATTTATGTACTAGATTATGGGTTTATTATAAAAGGATATAACCCAGGAACAACTAGACAGAAGAGCTGCATAGGGCAAGGTATGGGGAAAACGTGCTGAGCTTTCATGCCCTCTCCAGGTGCACCACTCTCTCTCAAATCACATGTTCACCAAGCTGGAAACTCTTCAAACGATGTCCTTTTGGGTTTTTACAGAGGCTTCCTTAAATACTCACAGTTGATTTAATCAATAGACATTGGTGATGATTCAACATCTAGCCCCTCTCCCCTCTCTGGAGGTCAGGGGGATGGAGCTGAAAGTTCCAAACCTCCAGTCACAGGGTTGGTTCCCCTGGCAACCAGCATACATTCTTAGGTGACCTAGGGGCATTCCAAAAATCACCTCATTAACATAACAAAAGAAGCCTTTATTTCTCACACCACTTAGAAAATTCCAAGTGTTTTAGAAGCTTTTGTGCTAGTAATGGGAACAAAGACCAAATACATGTTTCCTAATATGAATCACAATATACAATGAAATATTACACAGTTGTAAAAAGGAATGAAGTTCTGATACATGCTGTGCTGTGGATGAACCTTAAAAATATTTAGCTAAGTGAAATAAGGCAGACACAAAAGGACAAATATTATATGATTCCATTTATGTGAGGTACCCTGAATAGGTAAATTCATAGACAGAAAATAGATAAGAGGTTACCAGGGACTGGGGGAGGGTGGGGTGGGGAGTTATTGTTTAATGGGTACAGAGTTTCTGTTTGGGGTGATGAAAAAATTTTGGAAAGAGCTGGTGGTGATGGTAATGAAACTGTGCAACTCAGACTGGGACTTGAACCCATGTCCCAGGACTCGAACCCAGCCAAAACCCAGATGGAGACTTGAACCCACGTCTTTTAATTGAGATCACACACCTGGTCTCAGGACTTAATGAAGCTCAGGTTCTTGATGTCTCATTGCAAAAAGAATTCAGTGAAAGACAAAGTGTTAGATAAGAAGTGGATTTATTTAGAGAGAAAAATACTCCACAGACAAAATGGACATCTCAGAAGGCAACAGGCCCCAAAATATGGCATGGTTAGTTTTTATGGACTGGGTAATTTCATAGGCTAATGAATGGGAGGATTATTCCAATTATTTCAGGGAAGGGGCAGTAATTTCCAGGAATTGGGCCACCACTCACTTTTCTTATTTTTTTTGAAATTTTGGATTTTATTTTATTTTTTATATAGCAGGTTCTTATTAGCTATCTATTTTATACATATTAGTGTATATATGTCAATCCCAATCTCCCACCGCTCACTTTTTGACCGTTTATGGTTGGCCTCAGAATTGTCATGGCACTGGTGGGTGTGTCATTTATCTTGTTAATGTATTACAATGAGCATATAGTGAGGCTCAAGGTCTACTGGAAGTCGAATCTTCTGCCATCTTGGACCGAGTTGATTCTAACCAGTCCTTGTCATGTCCTATGGCTATGTCATTTTTTTTAAAGCTTGTGCCCTGCCCCCTTCCCTCCTGCTTCATTTGCATAGCATTGTGAATGTAATTAAGGTCACCAAACTGTACACATAAAAATGGCTAAAATGGCAAATTTTATGTTATATATATTTTGTTACTATAAAAAATTGATATTTTAATGAGATTTAAAAAAATATGTTTGAACTCTAATGTTCTATAATACCATGGCCAAAGTGCTAATGGAAGAAGAGGGAACTGATCTGGGTGATGAAGGATGTGTCTGTCAGAATTAGTCCACTAGAACTCTGTGGAGACAGTGAAACCCAAAAATGGCAAATGGGAGGCTGCAGGCCACATCCAGCTAGGAGATGTGTTTTGTTTGGCTTGTGCAATGTTTACCAACGTAGCATTTATTTATTTATTTTTAAAAATATTTATTTATTTTGTTGCACCAGGTCTTAGTTGTGGCACTTGGGCTCCTTAGTTGCAGCATGTGAACTCTTAGTTGCAGCATGCATATGGGATCTAGTTCCCTGACCAGGGATCGAAACCAGGCCCCCTGCATTGTGAGTGCAGGGTCTTATCCACTGTGCCACCAGGGAAGTCCTCCAACATGAAATTTAAGATTTTAAGAAATCGGTTGTTAAAATGTAAAACCTGGGTGTATTGCTATTAAAAATTCTGGTTTATGGGCTTCCCTGGTGGTGCAGTGGTTGAGAATCTGCCTGCTAATGCAGGGGACACAGGTTCGAGCCCTGGTCTGGGAGGATCCCACATGCCACAGAGCAACTAGGCCCGTGAGCCACAACTACTGAGCCTGCACGTCTGGAGCCTGTGCTCTGCAACAAGAGAGGCTGCGTTAGTGAGAGGCCCGCGCACCACGATGAAGAGTGGTCCCTGCTTGCCACAACTAGAGAAAGCCCTCGCACAGAAACGAAGACGCAACACAGCAAAAATTAATTAATTAATAAACTCCTACCCCCAACATCTTTTAAAAAAAAAATTCTGGTTTCTGATTTCCTTTGAAATATTAAAAGATCTGATAACACCAGATCCATCTTCTCACTTAGCTGGAGTTTTGAAGTAGCTGCTCCCTTTAAGCAGTACACACTCTCCAAATAGTCCCTCTGGTCCTTGCTGTCTTATTCCCAGCTGGCCTCATTAATCTGTTACTTTCCAGCCTCCTCTGGCATTTGTATTTGTGGCCCCTAGCATAAATCAATGATCAGGTGAATTATTTCTGAGAGCCCTCTGCTTGGTTTGTCAATTTCTTTAAAAAAAGTGTTGTCAACTAAAAAAAAAAAAATACACAACCTAAAAGTTGAAAATTATGTTTTATTCGGTGGACTTACTGAGGACTTAAGCCTGGGAAACACACTCTTAGATAGCTCTGAGGAGCTAGCTGTTCCAAAGAGGTACAGGAGTAGCCAGAATATATGAGTTTTTGCAATATACAGGTAGTTGGAACATCAAAAGATTACTGTTAATTAAAGAAAACCAGACATCTCAAGTTAATGAATTTAGCCCTTCTTTACATATGGGAAGGTGCAAGAGCCTGGGCTCATTAAAATCATTCCTTTGATATGCACCTTAACTGTTTAGGGCCAGTATCCTGTTCTTTCCCATCTTGAGTTCCCTCAGGGTGTACAGTTGGAGGTGTCTGCAGTTGATGGCTTGATGGCTGCAGCATCCTTTGTTTCCTGATAACAGGTGACATTCTTCGTACACAGTGTTAAAGGAATTTCATTTTTCCTTTCTTACCTCTTCTAAAACATGGAATGACTGTTTTATGCTACCACATAAGGTTTCAGGTTTTGGTAACTGACACAAATACGTGTGAATAATTTTGTGAGCATAGAGTTCTAAAGAATACTTAAAGAGATAATTCATGCATGCAGTTCCTGAAAGTTTGATCACTGCTTTTGTGAATCTTCAAACATTTTATAACTACTTTAATTAGGTTTATTTTTTATTTCAGAAAAGTCAAAAGTATTACGTTGATGTTGCAAGAAAATTTAAACAATGCATAGAAATACACAACAGGAAAAGCCCTTCCTGCTTTACCTCCCTAGGGGAAACCGCAGTTAGCAGTTGGGTGTTTTTCTTTCCAGACCTTTGTTTTTGTTTGTATGTTCGTGTTTTTTTTTTTGTTTTTTTTTTTTGCGGTACGCGGGCCTCTTACTGTTGTGGCCTCTCCCATTGCGGAGCTCCGGACGCGCAGGCTCAGCGGCCATGGCTCACGGGCCCAGCCGCTCTGCGGCATGTGGGATCTTCCCGGACCGGGGCACGAACCGGTGTCCCCTGCATCGGCAGGCGGACTCTCAACCACTGCACCACCAGGGAAGCCCGTATGTTTGTTTTTATGTTTGTTTTTGCACATAGACTTATGTAGAAATTTGTGTATTTATATGAACACAGAAACATGGAACACGTCTTTTTTCCCCACAAAAAAGAAATTATACTACATTTACTGCTTTGCAACTTGCTTTTTTCTGACAATATATTGTGATCATTTTCCCATACCTACACATATAGATATGGTTCATTCTTTATGATGGCTATGTAGCATCAGAGTATGAATATAATTTACTTAAACATCTCACTTTTGACATATTTAGGTTATCTCTGATTTCTACTAATATAAATTTAATGGCACTGTGAACATTCTTCAGCCAATATCCTGGCAATATGGAAAAAGTTATTCTGAAGAGTAGATTCTTAGAAGTGGGCTTATTTAGTAAGGAATGTGTGTTTTAAAAATTTTGATCAGTATTGTAAAGTACCTTTTAAAATTTACATTCCCACCATTGCTGACACTGAATATTATCTGTCTCTGCCTTTTGCCAGTGTGGTAGGCAAATGATGGTGTCTCATTTTGTTCCATTTGCATTTCCCTCTTTATTAACTAAGATGGCACATCATTGTCTATTTCATTAGCCATTTGTATTTCCTTTACTGTGAACTATCTGTTTTTGTCCTTAGTTGCTTAACTCTTGTTTGATCTATGTACATGAAAGTATGTAATCGGGAAATAGATCTGTATGTCTGCATACTAAGAGAGGTTTCAAAACCTGGCTCCTGGCTTGCAGTGTATGTGTGCTCTTGTTCCTTGCTAGTGTGTTAGCTTCCTCTTGTTGTGGCTTGTAGTTATACCTCAGTCAACCATCAGACAAACAACATTTGTTTTTTGCCCAGAACAACTAGCTAGGTACAGTGTGTAACTTAAAGAGAAATTAAAAAAAAAAAATGGGTCTCTTACTGGCCTTTGGAAGATCATAATCCAATGGATGTGAAATGTACATGGAGGCAAGTACAACAATAAAAATGAAAATTCCTTGCCTTTGATCAGTGCTTTACAGTTTAGATTCTTCTGATAAAGAAGACAAGAACATAAGTAGTGAAAATATTAGATTAAAAAAGATAAGTACCATAACACTGTAATAGCAGTTTGGGGGATATAGAGATAAGTTGGGAGCATGGGGCTTGGGATTGTGGAACAGCAGAGAATTCCAAGAAGGACGACGGAGAAATGAAAGATGAGATGGAAAGGATTTTTATGGGTGGAAGAAAACCATGTGAAGAAACAGGACAAAAGGGTGAGAGTCTATCTTGGAAAGAAAGATCAGTTTCCTTTGGATTTGAGCATGGCATTTGGAATGCTTGGGAAGTGACCGTAGGAGTGAAGAATCCCTTACTAACTTTTCTTTGAGTATCATACTCTTGTTAACTCAATATCAAGGTTATATCATAATTTTTTTATCAGCCACATCTCACTGCTGGTTTATGTTGAGTTTGAGAGAAACTTAAATCGTCTGCTGTTTTCACACAGACCTTGTCTGTGACCACAGAAGGAAGATGCCATAACTGAACCATCCTGTCCCTGACTCACATCCGTTAACTCATTGACTCCTTCATTTGTCTAACCTTTACAACATTCCAAAGACAGGTATGGCCCACCTGCTAAGCATTAGGACCATGCTAGGTGCTGGGGAGACAAAGATGAACATGGCAAATTCCCTTCCCTGTGGAAGTTTCAGGCTGGAATAAGTGAAGCCCTTAAACACTTAGCTAGCTAGAACACCATGAGCATCCCAGTCTCAGAGAGAGCATGTCCAGACCTGAATCAATTTGAGGATCTCCTGATCTTCACTCTTGTTAATGAGGACTAACTTCGCTGAGAGGGGCTGCCAAGTGGCCTGCTGGTACCTGAGACTCAAGGGACTAGTGAGATGAGCTGAGTCTGGGAGGTGGTAATTCCCATTCTCATCAGGACAGCCTTAGTTTTATTTCTATTGTATTTTGCTGTATCTGTTCACAGAAGATGAGTATGCTTCAGTGGAAGGAGGAAGTTTTACTGAGGCTTGAAACATTTTTTTTCTTGCTAACCAGGTGGTTCACATGACCCTCTAGCATATTAGAAAGATGGTGTGGCACTAATGATGGCGGCATTATAATCCAATCTAGTTAAACCTATTTCTCCTTTGAAGATACTTTTGCTCAAATTGCTTGGTTTTGTATTATTTGTTTTATTGTTTGTTTTATTAATATAGAAATCCAGCAAGTTCAAAACGTTTTCACCTAAGTTTATTATTGTTACATTTATAATTTACATATCAAATAACTCAGGTGGTGTGAATTCAGATGGTGTGAATAAATAAAACTTTGGCTTCAGGATTAAGGAAGTAAATGAATAAGTGTTAGAGTGTTGTGTTAGAAGGCCTCATTTCTGCCACTTCTAATTGTGGAGCCCAAGTCACAAACTTACAGCCCCAATTTCCTCCTAGGTAAAAGGGAGAGGATTCATTTGACAAAGGAGTCTTTAATGTCCTATCCAGCGGCCAAAACAACAGCAACATGGAACCAAACCCATGAATTCAAGGGATGAAAGCGTGAGCTGACCCCAGAGATGTGCTGCCCACCTTCTTGGTTAAACATACTCACTGTGAGGTCTGACAGCCTGACTTTGAATCTGGGCCTTCCTCCATCACAAGCCTACGTAAGTTCCCTTACGCTGGGCTGCACCCCGCAGGCCTGCAAGCACTGTACTTGCCCAGCCTCAAGACCGAAGGAAGAGACCAGAGTCAGCAACAGAGACATCAGTGGTTTAATGGATGGGGGATCTTACATGTCTGAAATAAGGTCCTGGAGTGACACCCTACCGTGTGCAGCCGATGGCCGGCAGGACATGGCAGCAGTCTTCGCTTCAGGGGAGAGAAGAAGGTTACTGGTCAAAGGGGGAATTAACGTCAGGTGGGCTCACTGGTTACCAGGGAAACCAGCAGAGGAGCACTCTCCTCATTGCTCCTTTGATAAGCTATCATAGTGGAGATGTTTTGATCTAAAGTTTTGAACTATCACTAGCTGGGACCAGGTGCAAGTATGTAGGCATTTACTGATTAGGATCTATAATTAAGAGGGAAAGTCAGTTAGATGAGTAGGGTGTAGGTGAAGCAGGAACTGGTTGACCAGGGGGTGTACAGAAAGCAAGATACAGCCATGTTGGGTGGCCCAATCATATATTTTAGCTTCTCAGAACTTCCATTCCTTAAACTGTAATATGAGAATAATAATACTACCTGTGTTACAGTGACGTTAGAAAAAAAAGATAATTCATAGAAAGTCCTTACTGTTATGCCTGGCACAGTAAGTGTTCAGTGTTAATTCTTTTATATAAAACACTTAGGTCTGGTTTCTCTAAGGTTCGTATGGGTATGGCTTTTATATGGTTTTTGAGCCAATGAAGCACAGGCCTCTAGGATTATGTGAAAAAAAGTTACTAATTTATAAATGTTGTCACTGACAGGTGCCAGGTAGTTACACTAATTTTAATAATTTAATCATATTACAGTTTTAATGGTATAAAAAATATAACACTATGTGGCAAGCTATGTTCTAAGAGCATTACATATATTAACTAATTCAGTCCCTAATGTTAAAAAATTCAGCCCAGTAAGTTTGAAGATCTAATTGGCCTTAATGAATGATTCATGAATCAGGCAGCATCCCGTCTAGAAAACAGAAAGGCACTCTGAGGGGTTGTACTAAATGGTAGGTTTTTATAGGAAGAAGTGTGGGATGAGGAAGCTATTAGCAAAAGAAAAGAAAGGATATCTTTTTGCGGGGAGGAGAGAGAAGGGCAAGGGTTTTATCATGTAGATTGCCTCTTATTCCTCTGGGGATGGGGGAGAATGGAGAGGGCCCACTGTGGCAGATTACCTCCTTGATACTGACCAGGAAATTCCAGACTGGATGAATAAGATTACATTTCTGGGGAAGGCTGAAACTGCAGTTCGGTTAGGTATTAAATCTATGTTTGGCATCATGGTCTTTAGCAGAAGTGATGCCATTTTGGGCCTGTGGTTTTCTCTTTAATACTAACAGGAGGGTACTATTATTATCACCTGCATTTTACACATGAGGAAGTTCAAGATACAGGTCTCCCAGCTAAGTGGCAATGAGTGTTTGAGCACAGGAAGTTTGGGTCCAGAACTCATGCTCTTAACTACTCTGCTCTACTGATTATTTTATGAAAATTGCTCATACTCCTGACCACTTACTTGCTTTAGTCAAAGGTTAGAAAATTGTAAGACGCCTGGGAAAACTTAGACAAATTAATCATGAAATATGAGAAGGAAAATCATATAGACTAAGACATTAAAATATCCTACAATAATAAAGATAGAAGACGCTAAATAAAGGAAAGATTTTTGAATGAAAACAGTGGAAGTCCGTAAGAATAGTAAATAAAACTACCAGTCAGAGACTTGTGTTTCTGGCAAAATGGCAGTCTAGATATCTTGGTTGACTCTCACAATAAAAATGCTGGATAAAGGATAAAAGGACATTTAGAAAACAATAAATGGATGAGGAAGTTAGGAATTTTAGAGGCTAAAAAGTAAGTGAAAGCAGAAACACAAAAAGGTCAACAAATTGGCTTTAACTGTGGGAACATTTGCCAAACCAAGCTCTGGTTTTCAAGTGATAGGGTTTAGGACATGCTATCCTAAAATATGACGTCTTGGTATATTGAATATTTTAAGTTGAAGGAGTCCGAGAAAATGGCAGAAGCAGGAGGGTGTCTCTGACCTTCCCCTGGCCCTTCCCGCATTAAGCAGGTCATGAGACCCTCATGTGAGAGAGACATAACAAGAAAGGTAGACATATTTCCTGTCCTTCCAAAGCTTACAGTCTGACTCTCGGAGTGGGCTCTTTTTATTGCCAGATAGCAAACAAGGCAAATGAAGCTCAGAGAGGCTAATAGTCACATAATTATTGAGTGGAAAAACTATATTTGTCTCAATCTTTAGCCCTTTCTCTTTCTACCACACAGGCTACTTATTGAAGGTTTGTGTTAATGAAGGCTTTTGGGTTGCAAGTGACAGAAAAGGAACTCAAACTACCTTAAACCAAAAAGGAATTTTTTTGTTTTATGAAACCAAGCCCGAGACAGGGAAGAGAATGTGCTGGCTTCAGGGATGACCTCGCCCAGGGAATCCCAAGTTTTGGGAGTCTCTCCTCTGCACTCTTGTTCTCATTCTTGTTCTATCTCTATGTCTCTCTGAATTTTGAATTTATTTTTTTCCCCATGTACTGGGGAAAAAATTTTTTTCTCCATGTACTGGGGAATACGCTACTGGTAATCTATACCATGTCCTAATGACTCACAACAAAGGAAAAAGAGCAACTTCCCTGCTACCTATAGTTAGAACAATTCTGGGGAAAACTGATTTATTCTACATGGGTAATGAACACACCACTGGATCCATCACTGAGGCCAGAAGGGTGAGGTATTTTGATTGGCTCTTATGTCGCTTACCAGCTTCTGTAGCCAAGGATGACAAAGCCCATTATCAAAAGGAGGGGAAATGGCACAAATGTGGCTGCCAAAGGGACCATGAATGGAGCCAACATTTAGTAAGTACCTGATAAATGTTAAGTGAAGAACAAATTCTCACAAGTGCGTAGTACAGCACCTTTGCATCAATATTTATTAATGACATTGCACTAGAGTTTTCAAATGCTATATTGATCAGGTTTGTTCTACTATGATGGCTTCTAAAAAATTAATTGGAAAGCCTGTCCTGTTTTATTCTTGTCTAAATAACATTCGATATATATGTTCCTTGAATTAAAAAAAAATCACGCATAAAAGTCCTTGTACTTTTTGTGGAATAGGTTTTGAAATAGAATGCTAATATTTATTTAGAATTGTTTCCTGGGAATTGGGTGTATTTAAATGTGCACAATTAATAACATATGGTAGACACTCAAAATATGTTAGTTTCCTCTCTCTTCAACTGGAAAACAGAGGAGATTGTAATGTTGGAGATGCTTGAGAAAGAGCACAATATATTGAAAGCAGACTTTTCTAAAGATTAATGTGATAGCAGCATTGAAAAAGAAAAGTATTAGAAAAGTCCTGGAGGACGATGCGTCTCAAACAATTTGTAATGGAGTATCAGTTTCTTTTTTTCTTTTTTAAATCTATTGCAGATCATTTGTAAGATATAATTACAAATTACTAGAAAAATAAAATTTAAACAACTGGTATACAAAATATAAGCAATCTTCTATTTTTAGATTCAACAGACATAAAATTACTGTCTCAAATGGTTGTCAATGTTTCTAAACAACAAATCCTAATGTTTACCTTGCATTGGTCTGGGAACAAACTGTTCATGGAAGGGTACTGGTCCCCACTGACTAGGAGGTTGTGCAATAATTCTTATGTCAATGCCGTCCAGTCAAAGACCACAGGAACACATCTGTTCCTGAGAAAGGTGGTTATTACTTGTTGTAGCAAGATGAGTTACACACCCTGCAACATCTTAGTAAGAACAGTAATATCCCCCCCATCCTCGGGGGATACGATCCAAGACTCCCAGTGGATGCCTGAAACTGTGGATAGTACTAAACCATATACATACTGCATTTTTAAAAAAATACATACATACCTATGATAAAGTTTAATTTATAAGTTAGGCCTAGTAAGAGATTAACAACAGTAACTAATAATAAAATAGAATACTTATAACAATATACTATAATAAAAGTTATGTGAATGTAGTCTCTGTCTCAAAATATCTTATTGTACAAATTTAAGATGCCTTTTCCATCTTAACTAAGCACTTATCATGCACTGTGTTTATAACTTCTTCAGTTTGAGGTGCAGCAGCAAAACTGGCATGAATTTCTTTTTCCTTTTTCACAATTTCATGGATAGAAGACTTGTTCTTACTGTAGATCTTAGCAACCTCAGCATACTATTTCTTATGTCGAAAACTTTCACCTTTTCACTTAAAGGAAGCACTTTGCCTCTACTCTGGGGCAGATCTGAATTGCCAGCATCATTACTCTTGAACTTGGGGACCACTGTTAAGTAAGGGTAACTTGAATACAAACACTGATACCGTGACCAGTCGATCTGATAACTAAGTTGGGTACTAAGTGACTAAGGGGCAGGATAGCTGGACAAAGGAAGGATTCATGTCATGGGTGGGATGGAGCAGACAGTGTGAGATTTCATTATGCTACTCAGAACCACACACAATTTAAAACTTATGAATTGTTTATTTTTGAAAATTTCCATTTGATATTTTTAGACTGAGGTCGACCACAGGTAACTGAAACCACTAAAGTGAAACTGCAGATAAGTGGGGGCTTATGTAATTAGAAAGGACTTATTTTAGGATTTGGGCTTGTGTCAGGTAATATTGAGAGATGGGGCTTTGTCTGGGATTGGATGCTGTCAGGAAGTGGGGGCAATTCTATGATTGGGTATCTTATAAGTCTTATTGGAAAGGGGCAGGAATAAAAAGAGCCTAAACTTTAATTGGCAAAGAGGCAGTGGCCGCTTATATTAGCTAGGATGGAAAATATTTTGGTTATTTTTGTGGTTTGGACATGTTCCTGTTTTTGTGTGTGTTCAGATGTGATTTCGGACTGGGTTTGTTTTTGTCTTGATCACAGAGTGGCCTGATCTGATGATGTTCTGTGAAATTGAATATGTTCTACACCAAGACCTAAGCCGTGAGTGCCAGATCAGCTCCCAGATGTCACTGACTACTTTTCTGTTTCTCACCTCTGTAAGGTGACAAGGGCCTGTCTAAGGGTAAGAACATTGCATTTGAAATGTAAAGGAAAGGATGTGGTGAACTGCTATTACAATACAGTGTCAATCCTCAAACTTTAACGTGCATCAGAGTCACCTGGCAGACTAGTTAAGACACAAAATGTTGGGCCTCACCCCCCAGAGTTTCTGATTCAGTAGGTCTGGGGTAGGACTTGATAATTTGCATTTCTAATCAGTTCCCAGGTGTTGCTGATGCAGCCAGACCACACTTTGAAAACCACTGAAGAAGATGGAAGTATCAAAGGTGAGGATGATTACAGGGAAAGAAAAGACCTATTGTAGTTAGCTGCAATTCCCAAGATAAAAATCTACCACTTTGTCCTGGTAATACTCTGATGCAATTCTGACACTGGACTGCACTGTGCATTTTCCTGTTTTAAATTACAAATCTTTGAGGGGGAAGTTCACAGAGGAAAATTCTCTCCAAAAATAATTTGTGCAAATTGTTGACTACTAAAGTTTGTACTTAACGTGAAAGTAAAATGTATGTGTTTATTACCCATTTTCCAGGAAGTTTCCAATTACAAATAGGCAGATCCATTTTAGAAAAATGGGTTAGAAAACGAGCTCTTCAACTGGATTATCTGCAAATTGGCTTATTTGCAAATAGACGTTGTACCTACTAAAAGCAACCCTTACCATCCCTCTGTTAATTATTCTACTCCATCAATTTTAAGACAGAATTCCTTAAAAGGTATGTAACTGCCCATGCCTTTGAAATATTTAAATGTCTTTCCTAAAAATTTGACTTGTTTACTCAATTTTGTTCATTCTTTTCTGGGATAAGAAAAAGTGGTAAATAGAAAAGAGGAATGGTAAATCGGGGTGGGAATGGGTGATCCCTTCTTGTTCCAAAAAATTGGTTTTAATTTAATTTCCTCTATATTTGCCTGATATGGGGTAAAAGAAAAAAGTGGCATGGACCTCTTGTGGTTCAGCTGGGTTGCCTCTGTCATATAATGTACATTGAGATTCAGTTAGTTCTTGAACTAAAAAAAATTAAGTATCATGCAAAGAATCTGTATAAGAACTTAATAAAATGATTTTTATAGCTCTTATAACAAGTTATAAACCATTTTATTAACTCTCTCTTTAAAAGGCTACCAAGAATCTGGTGATTCATGAAAAACAGCTTCAACAAGTGTAAATTATTGCTTATAGAATTAGGAAACTTGGCCTTCTTTTTAAAATAATTTCATCACATCTCTAGAGAGAATAGTCTTTGGCAGAGAGCTAGATTCTGCAAATCTAAGCTTTTTCAGTTTAACATCCAACTAAGAATTCAAGTAGAATAAGATGATTAATCTTGGGGTTGAGATGGGTCTACGCCTGATTAGCTACTGGACCAGGAGCAGGTCTTGCTCTGATGAGTAATTTAACTTCAATTTCTTCATTTGTGAAATGAGGAGCTTAAACTAGTTAACCCCTAGGGATTCTCTGAACTCTTTAATGTTCAAGTTGTTATACTAGGCCTAGGGCTGTGGGTTTTAATTACATTATACCCCTCTCTTTCACAGCTCCTCTTAATTATTTTTTCAGTATCAAAAGGATGTTGATGGTAAGGGCATGCATGGAGATGGCAAAGAGACTGGGAACAGATTAGGAAGAGTTGAAGGAACTGAGGTTGTTGAGCTTGGAGAAGAAGAGGTTCATGGTGGGGGAGATATGAGATCTCCCTGAAAAATATGTGGAACTTGTCATGTGAAGAAGAAAAACATATATTCCAAGTTCAAAGGGTAGAAATTACAAGGAAACAAATTTGGGTTCAGTGTCAGGAAAAACTTTTCAACTATTCATTCAAACATTACTAAATATTTGTTGAACGTCTACTGTGTGCCAGGCACTGGTCTAGGTTCTGGGGATTTGCCAGTGAAAAACACACAAAAACTCTTATCCCAGTGAGGCGTACATTCTGTTAGGGTAGTCTTACGTGACAGTCACTGGAGGTTTTCAAACAAAGATGGGCTGATCAGAGAGAATACAGTGGCTGGGATTCCTTCTTTGGACTGGATAACTTCCACAGTCTCTAAAGTCTCTGTGTGTGTGAACATTAATCAGTCAACACACATTTATTAAACAACTTCTAAGTGTCAGGTGTAGCCCTGGGCGCTGGAAATGCAAAAATGCATAGACAGATCTTGCCTTCAAGGAGCTCTCAATCTTGTTGGGGAGAAAGACATAAACAATGTAAAAGTTTGGTATGAGAAATAGGCAATGGAACAAGAGTATGCCAATGGGGAAGACAAACTCAGCTTGAAGGTGTTCTGAAAGAGGGGACACCTGAGGTAAGTGTTAAGTGTTGAGGACTTCACCAGACCTCAAAACAAGGTCATAGAGGCCATAAACATATGGTGCATATAGAAAACTGCAGATAGTTATAGGATCCTAGTTTTTATTTTAATTCCCCATGGATAAAAATGGGATGGAGACCATAGTGACTTAGGATTATACAAGTATCTATGCCCTTTGAGGGTGGATCCCAAGATTTGGTAAGGTAAACTGATCATATATATTGACTTATTCATGCATTCTTTCAAAAATCATTGAGTACGTATTATGCATTAGATACTCCATTACACTGATTGGGTTACAGAAAAAAATTAGACCAAGTCTTTGTCCTCAAGGAGGGTCCAGTCTACAGGAAGGAAACAGACATAGAAATGAGGTAGAATAAAGCGTCAGAAGTACTGTGGTAGACATTTGTGTAGGGCATTTGAGGCCCTAAAAACTAAATGAGAAATGATGAGACATGAGAGAAGAGAGACCAGGAAAAGCTTCATTGAGGAGCTGACCTTGGAGTTGAGTCTTGAAATTGAGAGGATTCTACCAGGAGAATGGACAGCAAAAGGGAGGCAAGTCCATGGGAACTTGGTAAAACAGCAGGGTGCACTAAGAGTCAGTCTTGTTAGTGCTTGTCTTGAGTGTGGAATGCAGGGTACCACATCATGAAAAGTTTTCCTTATCACACTAGGGAATTCTAAAAGTATCCTGAGCAGACCTAGGGAATTCTAAAATATCCTTATACTTGTGGGGCCCAGGCCAAAAACACAAGTACAGTTTCCTGGCTGGTCCCCTTCTCATCTTACCCTCTCTCCTGTAATTCACCTCACACACATGTGTGAACAACCCAGCTTGCATGTCCAGGCTCTGTCCCATCTCCCTGAAAATATCTGCCTTTGGCCACTTCTAAGGCCTAAGAGTGAGCCCTAGCAGTGGGATCAGGCTGTTTGGGTTGGGAATTCCAGGACTGTTGTCTGGAAGGGAGGAGGACACAGGCTCTCAGTGGGACCACCCTTTGGATAGATGGGGACTCCTGGCCCTGAGTGGGGAGGGGAGTGGTTGGAGGAGGGCCAGAATGGAGTCCTTTAAACTTAAGAGGGGCAGTAAACTTTTTCTGTAAAGGCTAGATCGTAATATGTTAGGCTTTGTAGGTCATTTATGGCAATTGTTTGGTATTCTTCTTTTTTTTTTTTTTTTGGTTAAAACACTTAAAAATGTGAAATCCATTCTTATCTTGAGGGCTATACCAAAAGAGGGTACAGGATGGATTTGGCCAGGGTCCGCAGTTTGTATGACATGGGACAGCAGAATAGTGAGGTACCACTGAAGGATGCTAAAAAGGGGAGTGACAGTCACTTTGTGTTTTGGAAACATTGATCTGGCTTTGTGGAAAGTATACTGGAGTTTGATGGGTTAGGAGGCTGTTGTAACAATCCAGGAAGGAGATGATGAAGTCCTGAATGAAATCAGAAGTAATGGGACCTGAGAAGATGGAGAATAAAGAACATTTAAAAAGAGTTGGTGACTTTGGGTTTCTGATTAAGGCAACTGGTTGGTGGTTCTAATTACTGAGATAGGGACATCTAAGGGCAGGGTGGCACAAGCTAATGAGTTCTAGTTTTAGCATCTGGAACTTGAGTTCTAGGTAGGGTACCAAGGGGATGTCACATATATGAACTGTTATTCTATAGTCAGGACAGGGCTGGAGATACAGACTTGAGAGTCACCAGGGGATAGATGGTGAACATTTGGAAAGTAAAATTGAGGAAGAGAAACTTCTCCATCCTACAAATATCTCTTTCTTGAGATAAACCACATCAAGACAAGGTGGGAGAGAAGATACAGAAGGCTTGCCCTGGACACCTGGCAGGACTGAGGATGAATGCTGAGGCTGGTGAGCAGTGTCATGCCAGAGGCTGAGGCATGGTTGGTGTGGCAAAAATGAGTCTGGAAGGGTGACCAAGGAATGGTCAACAGAGATCTCTCCTCCTGGGGTTAGTCCCTCAGCTACTGGATTTACACCCCAAGTAGGAATCTACTATATTGTAACAGGTCTGAATCTAAGACCTTCTGGTGTGCAAGAAATATCACATTTCTTTGTGATCTCTGAATCAACCTAGTTTTGACTCCAAGGTGCCACTCCACTGGGCTGGTAGGAAGGTGTACACAACTTATTCCAGCAGCCTTGCATTGCCGCCTCAACTGTGCTCCCTCGTTTCACCAAGCTTCCGGAGGCCTTTCTTACTCATGAGTCATGTCTCCCACCCAAGTTACTGCTGGTCTGCCCGTTGTCTCTGTCCGCACAATCCTGTCAGGTCGGGCAGCTTTTGGCAGTTTCCCTGACACATTTAGCATACTAGAATATTTGTCAAAGCTCTGAAACCCAGTGCCTAGGCCTCTGCTTCCCTAGGTAAACCACGTACCTCCTTCTGGAGTCTTGCTGCTTCCTGGGGTAATGACTTGGAGCAGAGCCTGGCTTCCTACTGCTTCTAGACCTATGGACCTCTTCTCCCCACCATTGCCAAGTAATCTCTAGTATGGGTGGAAGTTCCTCCCTCTTGCTCCGTCACCAAACACTTTAAGTTCATTAAATCTGTAACTTGAGAAACATGTTCTTCTTTGCTCCACGGAAGGGAGGGCTTTCTTCACCAAAGATGAGGAAAAATATTTGCATTTCACTTTCTAGTGCATCAAAGAAAAAGAAGAAAAACAAAACCAGATAAGATTATGCATTGGAACAGTGTGAGTATTTGTATCCTGGCACATATTGGTAGAGAGGAGATTGGCAAGTGCAAGGAAGAACCCAGGCCTCTAAAGGGCTTTATGAATGAGGTGGGACAAGAGATGGGGACGAAGAGTAGCTGAAGGTCACATCTTTGGACTTAGGCTTCCCTGATTTTTAGAATGGAGCATTGCAGGGAGCCTGCACTCAGGGGTCATAGATCAAGCCTTGAATATCCCCAGTTATCTAGTAAACAGGGTTGCAGGTGGTGGTGGGGTGGGGAGGGGGGAGCACTGGGCACTGTTGCCTGTATAGGAAAAATACCCAGTCTTCCTCCTGTGTTTCTCCTTGACTTCTACATTGCCACACTAACAACACTTCTGACACCAGATGTGTGGAGATTTTCCCCAACAACGAGCAACACCAGGTGGATGTCCTATAATTTAACTCAATTCTGACACTGTCTACCTGGAGATAGCCTCAGATCCCAGGAGATTCCCCCTCCCCCAACCCACACACACACTTCAGATGCCAATCATGAGTAATAGGTCCTAGGTTACCCACAACTTCTTTCCAACGTGGCTACAAATCGGAGGTTCCAAAGAAATCCCTTCTAAAGTCAGTTATTTGCTAGAATGGCTCACAGAGCTCAAGGAAATACGTATGTTTGTTTACCACTTTATTAAAGGATGTGATAAAGGATACAGATGAATAGCCCGAAAAAGAGATACATGGGGCAAGAAGTCTGGAGGGTCCTGAGCTTCTGTCCCCATGGAGTTGGGGTACACTAACATGGATGTGTTCACCAACCTGAAAGCTCTCCAAACCCCTTACTTTGGGGTTTTTTATGGAGACTTCATCACGTAGGCATGATTGATGATTAACTCATTCCTTCTCCCTCCTCAAGAGAATGGGGTGTGGTTGGGAAAGGGGCTGAAAATTCCAAGCTTCTAATCATGGTTTGGTTTTTCTGGTGACCAGCACTCATCCAGGAGCCCACCCAGACTTGCCTTAGGAGAACAAAAGTTTATATCACTCAGGAAATTACAAAGGGTTCAGGAATCCTGTGTAAGGAACTGGGGTCAAAGACCAAATATGAGAAAAAAATATGTTCTTGGTGCTGTTATCACTTCGGAAATCACAAGAGTTTTGGGATCTCTGTGGCATGAAGTGGGGGCAGAGACCAATATATATTTTGTCTATTATTTAACAGTGGTATAGCCTCATACATACTTTCCTACCTCTAGTCAAGATGGCTTTGGAATTCTGTTGGGTTGTATCTGGGTGCCGGGATCATTGCTCTAATCTGTGGATTGCTGGGAATGGCTGGTGCTGGAATCAGCTAACTTTTGTTTAGAAGTTAAGCATTTGCTTGCTTTATTCAGTTATCTCTTTAAACCACCCAAGGTGGTAAATTTTACAATTTCCATTCTGCTGATGGGAAACCTGAAGCTCAGAGAGGCCAGGTGAATTTATCACAGTAACACAGCTAATGTGTGGCCTACACACTTGTCAGTTGTAGGTTCAACCTATGGATGATTTATTGCCCAACAGCAATATTTTCAGAATGAAAGGGGCTGCTCTTAATAATTATGCCAGCACACCAAGTGTACAATGGAGTTCTCTTTAGCAGATTGAGATGTGTGGGCAACTGGTTATTTTTCTATTTTTATTAACTTTTTTAAAGAATGAATTGTAATTTTGGTAAGTATTTCTACTTTAAAAAATTCCCTACCTTACAGATTTGTAACAGTTTTATTATTTCCTTCCTTTAAGAAAGATATGATTGCCACCACCTTTTATGAAGCCAATTTAACCCTAACCTCAAAACTTAATAAAAGCTGTACAATAAACATAGATTACAGTCCAGTCTCACTTGTGAACAAAGGTGCAAGAATCCTAATATGTACTGGCTAACTAAATTCAGTAATGATTAAACAATGAAATATAGAAACATAAACAAGCCTCTTAGATAGCCTCATCCACCAGAGGGCAGACAGCAGAAGCAAGAAGAACTACATTCATGCAGCCTGTGGAACAAAAACCACATTCACAGAAAGATAGACAAGATGAAAAGGCAGAGGGCTATGTACCAGATGAAGGAACAAGATAAAACCCCAGAAAAACAACTAAATGAAGTGGAGATAGGCAACCTTCCAGGAAAAGAATTTAGAATAATGATAGTGAAGATGGTCCAGGACCTCGGAAAAAGAATGGAGGCAAAGATCGAGAAGATGCAAGAAATGTTTAACAAAGACCTAGACAAATTAAAGAACAAACAAACAGAGATGAACAATACAATACTGAAATGAAAACTACACTAGAAGGAATCAGTAGCAGAATAACTGAGGCAGAAGGACGGATAAGTGACCTGGAAGACAGAAAGATGGAATTCACTTCTGTGGAGCAGAATAAAGAAAAAAGAATGAAAAGAAATGAAGACAGCCTAAGAGACCTCTGGGACAGCATTAAACGCAACAACATTCCCATTATAGGGGTCCCAGAAGGAGAAGAGAAAGAGAAAGGACCAGTGAAAATATTTGAAGAGATTATAGTAGAAAACTTCCCTAATATGGGAAAGGAAATAGCCACCCAAGTCCAGGAAGCGCAGCGAGTCCCATACAGGATAAACCCAAGGAGAAACACACCGAGACACGTAGTAATCAAATTTGCAAATATTAAAGACAAAGAAAAATTACTGAAAGCAGCAAGGGAAAAACAACAACATACAGGGGAACTACCATAAGGTTAACAGCTGATTTCTCAGCAGAAACCCTACAAGCCAGAAGGGAGTGTCATGATATACTTAAAGTGATGAAAGGGAAGAACCTACAACCAAGATTACTCTACCCAGCAAGGATCTCATTCAGATTTGAAGGAGAAATCAAAAGCTTTACTACAAGCAAAAGCTAAGGGAATTCAGCACCACCAAACCAGCTCTACAACAAATGCTAAAGGAACTTCTCTAAGTGGGAAACACAGGAGAAGAAAAGGACCTACAAAAACAAACCCAAAACAATTAAGAAAATGGTCATAGGAACATACATATCGATAATTACCTTAAATGTGAATGGATTAAATGCTCCAACCAAAAGACACAGGCTCGCTGAATGGATACAAAAACAAGACCCATATATATGCTGTCTACAAAGAGACCCACTTCAGACCTAGGGACACATACAGACTGAAACTGAGGGGATGGGAAAAGATATTCTATGCAAATGGAAATCAAAAGAAAACTGGAGTAGCTATACTCATGTCAGATAAAATAGATTTTAAAATAAAGAATGTTACAAGAGACAAGGAAGGACACTACATAATGATCAAGGGATCAACCCAAGAAGAAGATATAACAATTATAAATATATACGCACCCAACACAGGAGCACCTCAATACATACGGCAACTGCTAACAGCTATAAAAGAAGAAATTGACGGTAACACAACAATAGTGGGGGACTTTAACACCTCACTTACACCAATGGAAAGATCATCCAAAATAAAAATAAATAAGGAAACAAGCTTTAAATGACACAATAGACCCGATAGATTTAATTGATATTTATAGGACATTCCATCCCAAAACAGCAGATTACACTTTCTTCTCAAGTGCTCATGAAACATTCTCCAGGTTAGATCACATCTTGGGTCACAAATCAAGCCTCAGTAAATTTTAGAAAATTGAAACCATATCAAGCATCTTTTCTGACCACAATGCTATGAGATTAAAAATGAATTACAGGGAAAAAAACATAAAAAACAAACACATCGAGGCTAAACAATACATTACTAAATAACCAAGAGATCACTGAAGAAATCAAAGAGGAAATCAAAAAATACCTAGAGACAAATGACAATGAAAGCACAATGATCCAAGACCTATGGGATGTAGCAAAAGTAGTTCTAAGAGGGAAGTTTATAGCTATACAAGCGTATCTCAAGAAACAAGAAAAATTTCAAATAAAAAATCTAACCTTACACCTAAAGCAGCTAGAGAAAGAAGAACAAACAAAACCCAAAGTTAACAGAAGGAATGAAATCATAAAGAGCAGAAATAAATGAAATAGAGACAAAGGAAACAACAGCAAAGATCAATAAAACTAAAAGCTGGTTCTTTGAGAAGATAAACAAAATTGATAAACCATTAGCCGGACTCATAAAGAAAAAGAGAGAGAAGACTCAAATCAATAAAATTAGAAATGAATAAGGAGAAGTTACAACAGACACCACAGAAATACAAAGCATCCTAAGAGACTACTACAAGCAACTCTGTGCCAATATAATGGACAACCTGGAAGAAACAGAAAATTCTTAAAAAAGTATAATCTTCCAAGACTGAACCACAAAGAAATAGAAAATATGAACAGACCAATCACAAGTAATGAAATTGAAACTGTGATTCAAAATCTTTCAACAAACAAAAGCCCAGGACCGATGGCTTCACAGGTGAATTCTATCAAACATTTAGAGAAGAGGTAACACCCATCCTTCTCAAACTCTTCCAAAAAATTGCAGAGGAAGGAACACTCCCAAACTCTTTCTACGAGGGCACCATCACCCTGATACCAAACCACACAAAGATACTACAAAAGAAGAAAATTACAGACCAATATCACTGATGAATATAGATGCAAAAATTCTCAACAAAATACTAGCAAACAGAATCCAACAACACATTAAAAGTATCATACACCACGATCAAGTGGGATTTATCCCAGGGATGCAAGGATTCTTCAATGTATGCAAATCAATCAGTGTGATATACCATATTAACAAACTGAAGAATAAAAACCATACGATCATCTCAATAGGTGCAGAAAAAGGTTTTGACAAAATTCAACACACATTTATCATAAAAACTCTCCAGAAAGTGGGCATAGAGTGTACCTACCTCAACATAATAAAGGCCATATACGACAAACCCACAGCAAACATCATTCTCAATGGTGAAAAACTGAAAGCATTTCCTCTAAGACTAGGAACAAGACAAGGATGTCCACTCTCACCACTATTATTAAACATAGTTTTGGAAGTTCTAGCCATGGCAAGCAGAGAAGAAAAAGGAATAAAAGAATACAGGGCTTCCCTGGTGGCGCAGTGGCTGAGAGTCCGCCTGCCAATGCAGGGGACACGGGTTCGTGCCCTGGTCCGGGAAGATCCCACATGCCGCGGAGCGGCTGGGCCCGTGAGATATGGCCGCTGAACCTGTGCGTCCAGAGCCTGTGCTCCGCAATGGGAGAGGCCACAACAGTGAGAGGCCCGCGTACCATAAAAAAAAAGAAAAAAGAAAATACAAATTGGAAAAGAAGAAGTTAAACTGTCACTCTTTGCAGATGATATGATAATATACATAGAGAATCCTAAAAATGCCACCAGAAAACTACTAGAGCTAATCAATGAATTTGGTAAAGTTGCAGGATACAAAATTAATGTACACAAATCTCTTGCATTCCTATACACTAATGATGAAAAATACAGAAGAGAAATTAAGGGAACTCTCCCATTTACCATTGCAACAAAAAGAATAAAATACCTAGGAATAAACCTACCTAGGGAGACAAAAGACCTGTATGCAGAAAACTATAAGACACTGATGAAAGAAATTAAGGATGATACCAAGAGATGGAGAGATATACTATGTTCTTGGAATGGAAGAATCAATATTGTGAAAATGACTATACTACCCAAAGCAATCTACAGATTCAATGCAATCCCTATCAAATTACCAATGGCTTTTTTTTTTTTTTTTTTTTTTTTTTTTTTTTGCAGTACGCGGGCCTCTCACTGTTGTGGCCTCTCCCGTTGTGGAGCACAGGCTCCGGACGCGCAGGCCCAGCGGCCATGGCTTACGGGCCCAGCTGCTCCATGGCATGTGGGATCTTCCCGGACCGGGGTATGAACCCGTGTCCCCTGCATCGACAGGCGGACTCTCAACCACTGCGCCACTAGGGAAGCCCACCAATGGCATTTTTTACGGAACTAGAACAAAAAGGTTTTAAATTTGTATGGAGACACAGAAGACCCCTAATAGCCAAAGCAGTCTTGAGGGAAAAAAACGGAGCTGGAGGAATCAGAATCCCTGACTTCAGACTATACTACAAAGCTACAGTAATCAGGACAATATGGTACTGGCACAAAAACAGAAACATAGATCAATGGAACAAGACGAAGGCCCAGAGATAAACCCACGCACCTATGGTCAACTAATCTATGACAAAGGAGGCAAGGATATACAATGGAGAAAAGACAGTCTCTTCAATCAGTGGTGCTGGGAAAACTGGACAGCTACATGTAAAAGAATGAAATTAGAACACTCGGTGACACCATGCACAAAAGTAAACTCAAAATTGATTCGTGACCTAAATGTGAGACTGGACACTATAAAACTCTTAGAGGAAATCATAGGAAGAACACTCTTTGACATAAATGACAAGAAGATCTTTTTTGATCCACCTCCTAGAGTAATGGAAATAAAAACAAAAATAAACAAATGGCACCCAATGAAACTTCAGTGCTCTTGCACAGCAAAGGAAACCATGAGCACGACAAAAAGACATCCCTCAGAATGGGAGAAAAGATTTGTAAACGAACAAACAGACAGAGGATTAATCTCCACAATATATAAACAGCTCATGCAGCTCAATATTAAAGAAACAAACAACCCAATCCAAAAATGGGCAGAAGATCTAAATAAACATTTCTCCAAAGAAGACATACAGATGGCCAAGAAGCACCTGAAAATATGCTCAACATCACTAATCATTAGAGAAATGCAAGTCAGAACTACAATGAGGTATTACCTCACACCAGTTAGAATGGGTATCATCAGAAAATCTCCAAACAGCAAATGCTGGAGAGGGTGTGGAGAAAAGGGAACCCTCTTGCACTGTTGGTGGGAATATAAATTGATACAGCCACTATGGAGGACGGTATGGATGTTCCTTAAAAATCTAAAATTGAATTACCATATTATCCAGCAATCCCACTACTGGGCATATACCAAGAGAAAAGCATAATTCAAAAAGACACATGCAACCCCAATGTTCATTGCAGCACTGTTTACAATAGCCAGGTCATGGAAGCAACCTAAATGCCCATCGACAGACGAATGGGTAAAGAAGATGTGGCACATATATACAATGGAATATTACTCAGCCAGAAAAAGGAACGAAATTGAGTCCTTTGTTGAGACATGGATGGATCTAGAAACTGTCATACAGAGTGAAGTAAATGAGAAAGAGAAAAACAGATATCATATATTAACGCATGTATGTGGAACCTAGAAGAATGGTACAGATGAACCGGTTTGCAGGGCAGAAGTTGAGACACAGATGTAGAGAACAAACCTATGGATACCAAGGGGGGAAAACTGTGGGTGGGTGGGGATGGTCGTGTGCTGAATTGGGCGATTGAAATTGACATGTATACACTGATGTGTATAAAATTGATGACTAATAAGAACCTGCTGTATTAAAAATAAAATTAAAAAAGTATGTAATATATTGTGACCAATTATGGTTAATTTTTAGGAATGCAAGGAGAAAATTGTATGTGAAAAGACTCTATTAATATAATTTCCCATACTAACAAATTAAAGAAGGAAATACATTTCAGCAGATGCAGAAAAAGTATTGTTTAAAGTTTTATACTTATTTATGATTTAAAATAGATGTAGAAAGGAACTTCCTTAATGTGATAGAAAGGTATTTATCCTTTTACCTGGAGAAACTTGAAAAGCATTTGCCTTAAGATTAGGAACAATGCAAGGATATATGCTATCACAATGTTCTGCATAATGCTGGAGGTTCCAGCCAATGTTATAAGATAGGAAATAACACTAAGAAATACAAGATTGGATGGGAAGAGAGAAAATTGTCATTTTCAAGTGTCATGATCATTTACATAAAAGACTAAAGAAAATCAACAGACTCTTAGAAGTAATAAGAGAGTTCAGTAAGTTTGCTGATTATAAGATCAGTATACCAAAATCAGTAGCTTTCCTCAATACCAGCAATATTAATATCAAGAAGATAGTAGATAGTAAGATATCATCCAAAACAACAACATCAAAACTGGAAAATTTCAAGGACTTACTGGATAAAAACTCACAAGATCATTACAGAAGAACATTTAAAAACTCTACAAAAGGGCCTAAAGAAAGAGTTGAATTAATAGTGAGGTGAATCATCTTCATGAATGAGAATGCGGTATTTAGACATAACAAGTTTCCCCAAATGTAATGCAGTTCCAAGCAAAGTCATAGCTGCCTTTGGGGAGATGCTGCTCCTTTCATATTTTGAATGAACCATCAAATGACTCGTGATGGAAGGCAGGACTCTACCTCCGTCTATGGAAGTAGAAGGGTCAGACACTCCTTCTCACTCTTTGGAAGCTAGCACATGAGTATGTGATCCCAGCTTGGACATAAAATTCTCCTTCCCAGGACTCTGAATCTTGAGTGAGTGTTACAGTAGTGCAGGGAGAGTTCAGAAGGCTTTTCATTGTGGTGGCATGGTGGCATCTTAACCAGGTGTCCCTTGCATTGTAGCCTTGTCTGTCATGCTACTGCCAGGCCTCCCTTAGTTCTTGCCCATTTTTGAGGCTTCTTCTATAGCCTCCTTCCTGAGAACTTCTGTGAACTCACTGATATCCTCTCCAATAAATTTATTTTGCATTAAACTAGACAGAATGAGTTTCTGTTGCTTGCAATCAAGAACTTGGAACTGGGAAACTTGCCAAAATGATTCTGTAATTTATGTAGAAGAATTCAAGTCAGTGAGTAGCCTAGACCAGGGGTTAGCAAACTTTTTCTGTAAAAAAGCTAGATACTAAATATCTCAGGCTTTGGTGGCAGGATGCAGCTACTCCACTCTGCTGTTGTAGTGCTCAAAAGCAGACATAGATGGTATGTAAGCAAATGCATGTAGTTGTGTTCTAATAATGCTTTATTTACTAAAATAGCAGGCAAGGTTTTGCTCATGGGCTGCAGTTCCCTGATCCCCGATTAAGACAATCATGAAAAAGAAAAGCAAAGAAAAGACAGACTCATTCTACTAGATATTTAGACATATTACCCAGCCATCCTAGGTAAACAATGTGGTACTGGTATAGAAACATACAAATGCACTGTGGAACAGAATAGAACTCAGAAAGATGCACATGGGAGTTTGGGTTATTTAAATATTTTGCAGGAAAATTTGGTTCGCTATGTGAAAAAAATTAAACGATTCCTACCTCAGGCAAAATATAAAAATAAACTCCAGAATATAAAAGTAAGGTGCTAAATATGAAAGATTAAAATTGCTAGAAGAAAATATCAACTATCTTTAGGACTTTGGGGTAGGGAAGAATTATGATTGTTAGGCCAGTATTAAACTACTTTGCATTCTTGGAGGACGCGTCACCAGAGAAATTGATTGTGTTATTAGGACAAGTTACCCTGGAGCTGAAATCTTCATGGTAAACTCAGGTGAGCATAGGCTCAATCAAAGAACCAGGACTGGTGATGCTCTGGTGGCTGAACAATTGTCTGTGTTGTGAAAAGAAAGGAATGCCAGGCTGAATAAAGAATGATTGTTTTTTTTTGGTCGGCAACAATGGTGGGAAAACCTGAAGGGGCAGACTTTGGAGGCAAAAAGCAATATGAGGCTCTGATTGATGATTCAATTGCCGGGACAAGAATAAAACAAGTGACCAAGTCCAGACACAGAATTAGATATACAGTAATTTTGTTTGTTTTTATTTTGTATGTATCCTTAGTGTTATCTTCTTGGAGAGGCAGTAAAAAAAGGCTGGAAATATACAAACATAGCTTCAAATCCAAGTGCCATTATTGGCTGTGAGAATTTCCTCTTTTATGAAATGCAGAAAATAATACCTACTTTTCAGGGTTGCTCTAATGATTAGAATGTAAGTATGTAGGGTGGATTGAAGATGGTTACAAATTTTTTGTTGTGTTCTCCCGTTGAGAAATGGAGTTTATTTTCCTTCTCTTTGAATCTGGGCTGACTGTCACTGTGGCTGCTTTAACCAGTAGCACTTGGAAGAAGTGATACTTCTACTTCTTCCTCCTTGGAAGCAGTAGGTCCGGGGATTCAGTCACTGCATACAGAAGAGACCATTTGTGGGGAGAGAGGTCCCAGCTCTCCAGCCATCCTGCTAAGGCATCAGACATATGAATGAAGCCATCTTGGATATTCTAGCCCCACCACCATCTGCCTGAAGACTTATGAGAGACCCTAAACAAAACTAGCAGAACTACCTAGTCAAGCCACAGAATTGTGTATTAGAAAATGGCTGTAGTAGTTTCAAGACACTAAGTTTGGGGTTTATTTGCTATGTAGCAATAGACAACCCAAAGAATATATTCAACAACCACCAGAATGCTTGGAACAGTATTCCAAGTAATTCTTCTAAGCATTTACATGTTAGCAATTATTATTCCGGTAAGCCCAGCACATGGAGGAATCATTCAGGAAAAAGTCAGTTTCTAGCCAATGCTTTTCCAGGCCACTAATATATACATTAATTAATTCCTTCATTCAGAAAATATTAAATGGGTGCCCTACTCTTTGTCACATACTCTTCTGGGTACTAACAAAGCAGCTAAATTCCCTGCCTGAAAGTAATTAAGATGATATCCTCTAGTCTTTGTTTGTGATATTGATATAACCAGAATATTAGGGTTTAGCTAGAAAGGACTAATTATCTGATATGAACATATAAGAAATGAGGTTCAAAGGAAATTTGTCCTAGGTAAGTTATAATTAACATCTTCTAAGTATTAATCCTTAATAAGCTGAATAGAAACCATTAAAGTATTTCAAATTTAAATTAGCCTCCACCTCACCATTCTTGATTTATACCATCATCTTTTAGAAGATGTCTAAAATGAAAATTTTAATTGAGCAAGTTAATTCAAATACTGTATTCATTCAATCATTCAACCATTCAACAAATTTATCAGACAACCTTTATGTGCCAGTGATGGTGCTAATCCTTAGGCTTCTAATTCAGAACAATTAACTCATAGACTCTGCCTTTTCTGTCAAGAACTACACTTTTCTTATCAATGTCATGGGGAGAAGAAGTTTTAAAATAGATTAATCATGTTTTTATACCAGAATGATTCCTTAGATAGAGGTTGTAATCTACTTACTTGGAGGTAGATTCATCCCTGAATATGATCTAGTTATAGATAACCAAAAAAGTATATTAGGTATTAAGTTTGAATAGAAGTCCAATTCGTTATTTAAGTTTCCCAAAATTTTCTACATAGTTGTTTGTTTTTATTCAGGGCTAGGTGTATTTGCTAATTTGAGAGGCAAGAAAAAGAAGCCTGTCGAATGTATTTGCTCTGATGTTGAGGTAGTTCTCCAGGCTTCTTCCATGTGAATGTTTAGCCCATACACATGCACATAAAAACGACAATCATTACTATTAAAGTCTAGGAAAGCAAGTCCACCCTTACTTGGGTACTTTATATCCAAGGAGAATCATTGGTTCTTGGTCCTAAAGTCTATAATCCTCAGGAAAATGCTTCAGCAAAAGAAATCAGGGATTGGGCTTCCCTGGTGGCGCAGTGGTTGAGAGTCCGCCTGCTGATGCAGGGCACACGGGTTCGTGCCCCGGTCCGGGAGGATCCCACATGCCGCGGAGCAGCTGGGCCCGTGAGCCATGGCCGCTGAGCCTGCGCGTCCGGAGCCTGTGCTCAGCAGCGGGAGAGGCCACAACAGGGAGAGGCCCGCGTACTGCAAAAAAAAAAAAAAAAAAAAAAAAAAAAAAAGCAGGGATGAAAGACTGTTGTTCCTTAAAATTTAACCCATTATCCTTCGGTAATCACAACACCATGCTTCTTTCTCACCAATTAAAGTTGCAGTAGTAGCTCACAGCTGTCGTTTAGCTGGAGTCAAGCCAAAGGGCAATTCACCCATCCTCCTTATGCTCCTTGTAATGGGAATAACTCTTTCACACACTTAGCATGATCACTGAATAAGTGGGCAGGGGTCATGTTGCATGACAGCCTTCAATACATGCAGAAAGTAAAAAAATTACCCCCAAAGAAACAGTTGTGGTCACCAGGGTCATGGTCTACAGGTCTACACCTGAACAGTAAAGCACTCTGAATTCCCTTTTTGTTCATCGAGGTACTGACATCTGGGCTGTGATGGCAAACGAGGGTGCAAACTAAAACTTAATTCTGCTGATACATACAGCATTTTTATTGTAACAAGTATACTTTCAGTTAGAATTAATCTCCCCTGGTTTAAATGATAGATGGTTTTGTAAGAGGAAGGGTGACCCCATGTGGCAGTTTTAAAACATGACTGCAAATTCTTGGCACTTGTATCAAAGTGGGAGGTGTTCCCCCTCATCTTTACTCTGGGTGGCCTGTGATTACTTTGACTAGTAGGGTATAGCAGAAGTGATGCTATGTGTCTAAAAGGCTCTACAGCTTCTCTTTGTTTGTGGGAACACTTGCTCTTGGAGCCCTGAGCCACATGTGTGAAGTCTGACCACCTTAAGATCTCCATGCTGGAGAGGGCACATGTGGGCCATATGGTTGACAGTCCCAGCTGAGCCCAGATTTCTAGCTATTTATACCAAAGTGGCAGACATATGAGTGCACCCATTTTGGACCCTCCAAACCAGCCCATCTGCCTGATGAAACAAAAGAATTACCCCGTGGAGCCTTGCCCGCATTCCTGACCCACAAAATCATGAGATTTAATAAAATAATTGTTGTTTTAAGTGACGGTTTAGGGCAGTTTTAAATGCAATGATAGATAAACAGAACACCGCTTGTGTTACTTTGGGTCCTCCAAAGAGCAGATGCTAAGAGAGGATTAGACATGCCAGAGATTTATTTTCTTTCAGTATTATTGAAAGTATTATATGATTTCAGTATTATATGATTGACATACAACATTGTATAAATTTAAGATGTACAGCATAATCACTTGACATACGTATATATTGTGAAATGATTACCACAATAAGTTGACGTCCATCGCCTCATTTAGTTATGAAAAATTTTTTTCTTTGTGATGAGAACTTTAGGATCTACTCTGTTAGCAACTTTCAACTATACCATACAGCATTGTTAACTATAGTCATCATGTTGTACATTACATCCCCAGCACTTATTTATCTTATAATTGGGAGTTTGTACCTTTTGACCACCTTCACCCAATTCCCACACTCCCTACTCACTGCCTCTGGCAACCACAAATCTGATCTCTTTTTCTGTGAGTTTGGTTTTTTTTTAGATTACACATGCAAGAGATTTATTCTTAGGTATCCTTCCTAGAGTTAGGAAGAATAAAGGGGGAGGGAGTGGAGTAGGTAGGGAGAGCCTTCAGACCATGATGCAGGTCTGGTATCTGTGAAGTCTTAGGATACATCACAGTTCTAAAAAAGTTTTGATCAGGCTGGTGGGAAGTCCCAGGCCTATTTGAGAAGTCCTACTTATCTGGAATACTTTATGATCAAACTGGAGTTTTGGTCTTGCATATTATCTGTGGTATGCTAGAATTTGTTGAATGTAGCTCAGAAATTCATTAAAATAACTCCTGGAATCTCACTATTAGGACTTTTTCCCTCACACATTGTAAAATGCTCTATTATGACACTTAAAATGTTGTATTATAAGTATTTCTTGAGTAAATGCTTTATTAATTAGACTGACTTTGAGATTTTTGAAGGCAGGTTTTATGTATTTTTCACCTTTGTATACTTCTTTGACCCCCAAGTTCCTGACTCAATGAGTATTTTTTGAATGGTTAACTGAGAATAATGGTCAAATCATGGTTTCTGTGTAGTTTTTAGAATAAGTTATAACTATCTGGCAAATACAGGGATTCATTGTTGATGAAATAGATGAATGTTAATTACCTCTTTTAAAATGTGTTAAAAATTAATAGACTTCTAAATAATCTTGATGAAGAAAATCACATTTGACCTAGGAATATTTTTTTAAATTGTACTTTGCTGTTCCTACCATGGTAAATATTTTTTACAGTCTTGCCAACTAGTACTGGTCTCCTGCCCTTTTTTGACAGGGTTATAGATAGGAGATTTCATAATTCATAAGGCTGACATTTTAGTTGACATCTAGAAAACAAAGCTCATCAGTGAGTTCCTTACTGAAAACCTTCCCTGTCTTTGTAGCCTGCTACAGTGATTTCCAGATTTTTGGATTTTATGGACAAGTATCATTTAAAAAATTAGGGGCACTGACATGTATGTATGTATGTATTTATTTATTTTTAAACATCTTTATTGGAGTATACTTGCTGTACAGTGTTGTGTTAGTTCTACTGTATAACAAAGTGAATCAGCTATATGCATACGTATGTCCCCATATCCTCTCCATCTTGTGTCTCCCTCCCACCCTCCTTATCCCACCCCTCTAGGTGGTCACAAAGCACTGAGCTGATCTCCCTGTGCCATGCAGCTACTGCCCACCAGCTATGTGGTTTACATTTGGTAGTGTATATATGTCAATGCTACTCTCTCACTTCGTCCCAGCTTACCCTTCCCTCTCTCCGTGTCCTCAAATCCATTCTCTGTGTCTTTATTCCTAACCTGCCCCTAGGTTCATCAAAACTTTTTTTTTTTTTAGATTCCATATATATGGGTTAGCATATGGTATTTGTTTTTCTCTTTCTGACTTACTTTACACTGTATGACAGACACTGGGTTCATCCACCTCACTCCAAATAACTCAATTTCGTTTCTTTTTATTGCTGAGTAATATTCCATTGTATATATGTGCCACATCTTCTTTATCCATTCATCTGTCGATGGACACTGAGATTGCTTCCATGTCCTGGCTATTGTAAATAGTGCTGCAATGAACACTGTGGTCCATGTCTCTTTTTGAATTATGGTTTTCTCAGGGTATACACGCAGTAGTGGGATTGCTGGGTCATATGGTAGTTCTACTTTGAGTTTTTTAAGGAACATCCATACTGTTCTCCATAGTGGCTATATCAATTTACATTCCACCAACAATGCAAGAGGGTTCCCTTTTCTCCACACCCTCTCCAGCATTTATTGTTTGTAGATTTCTGATGATGGCCATTCTGACCAGTGTGAGGTTATACCTCATTGTAGTTTTGATTTGCATTTCTCTAATGATTAGTGATGTTGAGCATTCTTTCATGTGTCTGCTGGCAATCTGTATATCTTCTTTGGAGAAATGTCTATTTAGGTCTTCTGCCTATTTTTGGATTCGGTTGTTTGTTTTTTTGTTATTGAGCTGCATGAGCTGCTTGTATATTTGGAGATTAATCCTTTGTCAGTTGCTTCATTTGCAAATATTTTCTCCCATTCTGAGGGTTGTCTTTTCATCTTGTTTATGGTTTCCTTTGCTGTGCAAAAGCTTTTAAGTTTCATTAGGTCCCATTTGTTTATTTTTGTTTTTATTTCCATTTCTCCAGGAGGTGGATCAAAAAAGATCTTGCTGTCATTTATGTCAAACAGTGTTCTTCCTATGTTTTCCTCTAAGAGTTTTATAGTGTCTGGCCTTATATTTAGGTCTTTAATCCATTTTGAGTTTATTTTTGTGTATGGTGTTAGGGAGTGTTCTAATTTTATTCTTTTACATGTAGCTGTCCAGTTTTCCCAGTACTACTTATTGAAGAGACTGTCTTTTCTCCATTGTATATTCTTGCCTCCTTTATCAAAGATAAGGTAACCATAAGTGAGTGGGTTTATCTCTGGGCTTTCTATCCTCTTCCACTGATCTATATTTCTGTTTTTGTGCCAGTACCATACTGTCTTGATTACTATAGCTTTGTAGTATAGTCTGAATTCAGGGAGCCTGATTCCTCCAGCTCCGTATTTCTTTTTCAAGATTGCTTTAGCTATTTGGGGTCTTTTGTGTTTCCATACAAATTGTGAAATTTTTTGTTCTAGTTCTGTGAAAAATGCCATTGGTGATTTGATAGGGATTGCATTGAATCTGTAGATTGCTTTGGGTAATATAGTCATTTTCACAATGTTGATTCTTCCAATACAAGAACATAGTATATCTCTCCATCTGTTTGTATCATCTTTAATTTCTTTCATTAGTATCTTACAGTTTTCTGCATACAGGTCTTTTGTCTCCTTAGGTAGGTTTATTCCTAGGTATTTTATACTTTTTGTTGCAATGGCAAATGGGAGTGTTTCCTTAATTTCTCTTTCAGATTTTTTATCATTAGTGTATAGAAATGCAAGAGATTTCTGTGAATTAATTTTGTATCCTTCTACTCTACCAAATTATTTGATTAGCTCTAGTAGTTTTCTGGTAGCATCTTTAGGATTCTCTATGAATAGTATCATGTCATCTGCAAACAGTGACAGTTTTACTTCTTCTTTTCTGATTTGGATTCCTTTTATTTCTTTTCCTTCTCTGATTGCTGTGGCTAAGAGGTCCAAAACTATGTTGAATAATAGTGGTCAGAGTGGGGAACATTGTCTTGTTCCTGAGAACAATGTTGGCTGTGTGTTTGTCATATATGGCCTTTATTATGTTGAGGTAGGTTCCCTCTATACCTACTTTCTGGAGAGTTTTTATCAGAAATGGGTGTTGAATTTTGTCAAAAGCTTTTTCTGCATCTATTGCAACGATCATATGGTTTCTCTCGTTTAATTTGTTAATATGGTGTTTCACCTTGTTTGATTTGCGTATATTGAAGAATCCTTTCATTCCTGGGATAAAAGCCACTTGATCATGGTGTATGCTCCTTTTAATGTGCTGCTGGATTCTGTTTGCTAGTATTTTGTTGAGGATTTTTGCATCTATGTTCATCAGTGATATTGGCCTGTAGTTTTCTTTTTTTGTGACATCTTTGTCTGGTTTTGGTATCAGGGTGATGGTGGCCTCGTCGAATAAGTTTGGGGAGTGTTCCTCCCTCTGCTATATTTTGGAAGAGTTTGAGAAGGATAGGTCTTAGCTGTTCTCTACATGTTTGATAGAATTTGCCTGTGAAGCCATCTGGTCCTGGGCTTTTGTTTGTTGGAAAATTTTAAATCACAGTTTCAATTTCAGTACTTGTGATTGGTCTGTTTATATTTTCTGTTTCTTCCTGGTTCAGTCGCCAAAGGTTGTGCTTTTCTAAGAATTTGTCCATTTCTTCCAGGTTTTCCATTGTATTGGCATATAGTTATTTGTAATAATCTCTCATGATCCTTTGTATTTCTTCAGTGTCAGTTGTTACTTCTCCTTTTTCATTTCTAATTCTGTTGATTTGAGTCTTCTCTCTTTTTTCCTTGATGAGTCTGGCTCACGGTTTATCAATATTTTTTATCTTCTCAAAGAACCAACTTTTAGTTTTATTGATCTTTGCTATCATTTCCTTCATTTCTTTTACATTTATTTCCAATCTGATCATTATGATTTCTTTCCTTCTGCTAACTTTGAGGTTTTTTGGTTCTTCTCTCCCTAACTGCTTTAGGTGTAAGGTTAGGTTGTTGATTTGATGTTTCTTGTTTCTTGAGGTAGGATTCCATTGCTGTAAACTTCCCTCTTAGAACTGCTTTTGCTGCATCCCATAGGTTTTTGTTCTAGTTCTGTGAAAAATGCCATTGGTGATTTGATAGGGATTGCATTGAATCTGTAGATTGCTTTGGGTAATGTAGTCATCTTCACAATGTTGATTCTTCCAATACAAGAACATAGTATATCTCTCCATCTCACCCAAACACATTTGGGTCATTGTGTTTTCACTGTCATTTGCTTCTAGATATTTTTTGATTTATTCAGTGATCTCTTGGTTATTTAGTAATGTATTGTTTAGCCTCCATGTGTTTGTATTTTTTACAGTTTTTACCCTGTAATCGATATCTAGTCTCATAGCATTGTGGTTGGAAAAGATACTTGATATGATTTCAATTTTCTTAAATTTACCAAGGCTTGATTTGTGACCCAAGATATGACCTATCCTGGAGAATATTCCATGAGCACTTGAGAAGAAAGTGTATTCTATTTTTTTTTGGATGGAATGTCCTATATATATCAATTAAGTACATATTGTTTAATGTATCATTTAAAGCTTGTGTTTCCTTATTTGTTTTCATTTTGGATGATCTGTCCATTGGTGAAAGTGCAGTGTTAAAGTCCCCTACTATGATTGTGTTACTGTCAATTTCCCTTTTTATGGCTGTTAGCATTTACCTTATGTATTGTGGTGCTCCTATGTTGGGTGCATAAATATTTACAATTGGTATATATTCTTCTTGGATTGATCCCTTGATCATTATGTAGTGTCCTTCTTTGTCTCTTGTAATAGTCCTTTTTTAAAAGTCTATTTTTTCTGATATGAGGATTGCTACTCCAGCTTTCTTTTGATTTACACTTGCATGGAATATCTTTTTCCATCCCCTCATTTTCAGTCTGTATGTGTCCCTAGGTCTGAAATGGGTCTCTTGTAGACAGCATATACACGGGTATTGTTTTTATATCCATTCAGCCAGTCGATGTCTTTTGGTTGGAGCATTTAATCCATTTACATTTAAGGTACTTATCGATATATATGTTCCTATTACCATTTTCTTAATTTTGGGAGGTTTGTTATTGTAGGTCTTTTCCTTCTCTTGTATTTCCTGCCTAGAGAAGTTCCTTTAGCTTTTGTTGTATAGCTGGTTTAGTGGTGCTGAATTCTCTTAGTTTTTGCTTGTCTGTAAAAGTTTTAATTTCTCCGTTGAATCTGAATGAGATCCTTGCTGGGTAGAGTAATGTTGGTTGTAGGTTTTTCCCTTTTGTCACTTTAAATATGCCCTGCCACTCCCTTCTGACTTGCAGAGTTTCTGCTGAAAGGTCAGCTGTTAACCTTATGGGGATTCCCTTGTATGTTATTTTTTGCTTTTCCCTTGCTGCTTTTAATATTTTTTCTTTGTATTTAATTTTTGATAGTTTGATTAATATGTGTCTTGGCATTTTCTCCTTGGATTTATCCTGTATGGGACTCTCTGCACTTCCTGGACTTGACTATTTCTTTTCCCATATTAGGGAAGTTTTCAACTATAATTTCTTCAAATATTTTCTCAGTCCCTTTCTTTTCGACTTCTTCTTCTGGGACCCCTATAATTCGAATGTTGGTGTGTTTAATATTGTCCCAGAGGTCTCTAAGACTGTCCTCAATTCTTTTCATTCTTTTTTCCTTATTCCGGTCTGTGGTAGTATTTCTACTATTTTATCTTCCAGGTCACTTATCCATTCTTCTGCCTCAATTATTCTGTTATTGATTCCTTCTAGAGAATTTTAAATTTTATTTATTGTGTTGTTCATCATTGTTTGTTTGCTCTTTAGTTCTTCTACGTCCTTGTTAAATGTTTCTTGTATTTTCTCTATTCTATTTCCAAGATTTTGGATCATCTTTACTATCATTACTCTGAACTCTTTTTTAGGTAGACTGCCTATTTCCTCTTCATTTGTTTGGTCTGGTGGGTTTTTACCTTGCTCCTTCATCTGCTGTGTGTTTCTCTGTCTTCTCATTTTACTCAACTTACTGTGTTTGGGGCCTCCTTATCGCAGGCTGCAGGTTTGTAGTTCCCATTGTTTTTGGTGTCTGCCCCCAGTGGCTAAGGTTGGTTCAGTGAGTTGTGTAGGCTTCCTGGTAGAGGGGACTAGTGCCTGTGTTGTGGTCAATGAGGCTGTATATTGTCTTTCTGGTGGGCAGGGCTGCGTCCGGTTGTATGTTTTGGGGTGTCTGTGACCTTTCTATGATTTTAGGCAGCCTCTCTGCTAATGGATGGGGTTGTATTCCTGTCTTGCTAGTTGTTTGGCATAGGGTGTCCAGCAATGTAGCTTGCTGTCTGTTGAGTGGAGCTGGGTGTTAATGTTGAGATGGAGATCTCTGGGAGAGCTTTCACCATTTGATATTACCTGGAGCTGGGAGGTCTCTGATGGACCAATGTCCTAAGCTCGGCTCTCCCACCTCAGAGGCACAGGCCTGACACCTGGCTTGAGCACTTAGACCCTGTCAGCCACACGGCTTTTGGGAAGTCTGGGGTCTTCTGCCAGCGTTCAGTAGGTGTTCTGTAGGAGTTGTTCCACATGTAGATGTATTTCTGATATATTTGTGAGTAGGAAGGTGATCTCCACATCTTACTCCTCCACCATCTTGAAGGTCTCCCAGAAAGTTACTATTTTAATCATAGCTGTTTCACAAGCTAATGATTCAGGAGAAAGTTTAGATTGAATTAGGCCAAAAATACTTTACATTTATTTTCCAGAAGGGAAACATTTCACTGAAATATTCCTATTTTATTTTGTAACTCGAAGTCAACACCTTCATTTAAGGCAATTTATTGTTCTGGGTGCCAGTTTAGCTTGCATGGATATTTGTAAAATTAGCTTGTGGACAAAAATCACTACTTCCTTCTCAATCTCCTTCTGTTATCATAAAACAGAATAAAGGATTAGAGCCATAGCCTTTTGGTAAGTCAGCTCTTTCCCCAGTGTGAAAGGTCTTCCTTGGTTTTGATTCCCTATTCAGGCAAAGGCAGCAGAGGTAGATTCTAATTCAGCTCCAATGCTATCTGGGTTTTTATCATAGCTGCTTTAAAATCCATGTTAGACATCTGTGTCATCTCGGTGTTTGTATCTATTGATTACCTTTTCTCAATCAAGTGGAGATCTTCCTGGTTCTTGGTATAAATTTTTATTGAAACTAGGATATTTTGAGTATTATGTTATGAAATTCTGGATCTTATTTAAATCTTTTAGCAGGTCTTCTCTAACACAGCTTTGTAAAGGAAAGGGGGACATATATTACTCTGTCATTGCTAGATGGGGATGGAAGTTCAGGTTCTCCTTTTGGCCTCAGTGGATACTGAAGGGTTACGGGGGTGCCTGGCTCAGGTTTGCTGAAGCATGGACACCGGAACGAGGTTCATTCCCTAAGGCAGGACCTGTTCCTGTTTCCACAGGAGACAGAAATATGCTCACCACCCGTGGCTTTCAGGATGTTCCGCTGCCCCCAGGACAACACTTCAGGGAACCTTGCTCAGGCCTAGGTGACACCCGGGATGGGAGGGAGGGGTGGGTACAGGTCCCCATGGGTGTGGGTCTTGTGGGTCTCGGGGGTCTCGCGCTGTGGCCGGTGTGCATCTCTGTGGTACATATTTATTGAAAAAATCTGCATATAGCTTACATTCATATTAGTTGTACAGCCAGCGCCACAGTCCATCTCTAGAACTCTTTCATCTTGCAGAACTGAAGCTCCATACCCATTAAATAATAACTCCTCATTTCCTCCTCCTGCCAGCCCTTGGCAACCACTGTTATATTCTGTCTCTGTGATTTTGACTACTCTAAGAACCTCATATAAGTGGACTCATACAGTATTTGTCTTTTTGTGATTGCCTTTTTTCATTTGGCAAAATGGTCTCCATATTGTAGTATTTGTCAGAATTTCCTTCATTTGTATGCTGAATAATATTCCATTGTGTGTATAGACCATATTTTCCTTATCTATTCATCCATCAATGGGCAGTTGGGTTGTTTCCATGTTTTAGTTATTGTGAATGATGCTGCTATGAATATATGTGTACAAATATCTCTTCAAGACTCTACTTTCTTTTGAATATATACCTAGAAGTGGAGTTGTTGGATCATATGGTAATTCCAATTTTAATTTTTTTTCTCCTCCTCCTCCTTCTTTTAAGCTAAATTATATAACAGTTTTAATTGAAACAACCATTGGTAGTGGGCAATTTTTATTTTGTTTTTTTTTTAAATTCATTTTTTATTGTTTTATACAGCAGGTTCTTATTAGTCATCCATTTTATACACATCAAGGTATACATGTCAATCCCAATAGCCCAATTCGTCACACCCTCCCCCCGCCCACTGCTTTCCCTCTTCGTGTCCATATGTTTGTTCTCTACATCTGTGTCTCAATTTCTGTCCTGCAAACCGGTTCATCTGTACCATTTTTCTAGGTTTCACATATATGCGTTAATGTACGATATTTGTTTTTCTCTTTCTGACTTACTTCACTCTGTATGACATTCTCTAGATCCATCCACGTCTCTACAAGTGACCCAAATTTCTTTCTTTTTATGGCTGAGTAACATTCCATTGTATATATGTGCCACATCTTCTTTATCCATTCATCTGTCGACGGACATTTAGGTTGCTTCCATGACCTGGCTATTGTAAATAGTGCTGCAATGAACTTTGGGGTGCATGTGTCCTTTTGAATTACAGTTTTCTCTGGGTATATGCCCAGTAGTCGGATTTGTGCATCATATGGTAGTTGTATTTTTAGTTTTTTAAGGAACATCCATACCGTCCTCCATAGTGGCTGTATCAATTTACATTCCCACCAACAGTGCAAGAGGGTTCCCTTTTCTTCACACCCTCACCAGCATTTGTTGTTTGTAGGTTTTCTGATGATGCCCATTCTAACTGGTGTGAGGTGATACCTCATTGTAGTTTTGATTTGCATTTCTCTAATAATTAGTGTAGTTGAGCAGCTTTTCATGTGCTTCTTGGCCATCTGTATGTCTTCTTTGGAGAAAGGTCTATTTAGGTCTTCTGCCCATTTTTGGATTGGGTTGTTTGTTTTTTTAATATTGAGCTACATGAGCTGTTTATATATTTTGGAGATTAATCCTTTGTCCATTGGTCTGTTTGCAAATATTTTCTCCCATTCTGAGAGTTGCCTTTTCATCCTGCTTATGGTTTCCTTTGCTGGGCAAAAGCTTTGAAGTTTCATTAGGTCCCATTTGTTTATTTTTGTTTTTATTTCCATTACTCTAGGAGGTGGAACAGAAAAGATCCTGCTGTGATATATGTCAAAGAGTGTTCTTCCTATGTTTTCCTCTAAGAGTTTTATAGTGTCCGGTCTTACATTTAGGTCTCAAATCCATTTTGAGTTTATTTTTGTGTATGGTGTTACCGAGTGTTCTAATTTCATTCTTTTACATGTAGCTATCCAGTTTTCCCAGCAGCACTTATTGAAGACACTGTGTTTTCTCCATTCTATATCCTTGCCTCCATTGTCATAGATTAGTTGGCCATAGGTACGTGGGTTTATCTCTGGGCTTTCTATCTTGTTCCACTGATCTATATTTCTGTTTTTGTGCCAGTACCATGCTGTCTTGATTACTGTAGCTTTGTAGTATAGTCTGAAGTCAGGGAGTCTGATTCCTCCAGCTCTGCTATTTTCTCTCAAGACTGCTTTGGCTATTCAGGGTCTTTTGTGTCTCCATACAAATTTTAATATTTTTGTTCTAGTTCTGTAAAAAATGCCATTGGTAATTTGATAGGGGTTGCATTGAATCTGTAGATTGCTTTGGGTAGTATAGTCATTTTCACAATATTCTTCCAATCCAAGAACATGGTATATCTCTCCATCTGTTGGTATCATCTTTAATTTCTTTCATCAGTGTCTTATAGTTTTCTGCATACAGGTCTTTGGTCTCCCTAGGTAGGTTTATGCTTGGTATTTTATTCTTTTGGTTGCAGTGGTAAATGGGAGTGTTTCCCTAATTCCGCTTTCAGATTTTTCATCATTAGTATACAGGAATGCAAGAGATTTCTGTGCATTAATTTTGTATCCTGAAACTTTACCAAATTCATTGATTAGCTCTCGTAGTATTCTGGTGGCATCTTTAGGATTCTCTATGGATGGTATCATGTCATCTGCAAACAGTGACAGTTTTACTTCTTCTTTTCCAATTTGTATTCTTTTTATTTCTTTTTCTTCTCTGATTGCCATGGCTAGGACTTCCAAATCTATGTTGAATAACAGTGGTGAGAGTGGACATCCTTTTGTTGTTCCTGATCTTAGAGGAAATGCTTTCAATTTTTCACTTTTGAGAATGATGTTTGCTGTGGATTAGTCGTATATGGCCTTTATTATGTTGAGGTAGGTTCCCTGTATGCCTACTTTCTGGGGAGTTTTTATCATAAATGGGTGTTGAATTTTGTCATAAGCTTTTTCTGCATCTATTTAAATGATCATATGGGTTTTATTCTTCAATTTGTTAATATGGTGTATCACATTGATTGATTTGCGTATATTGAAGAATCCTTGCATTCCTGGGATAAATCCCACTTGATCATGGTGTATGATCCTTTTAATGTGTTGTTAGATTCTGTTTGCTAGTTTGTTTGTTTTTTTTTTCTGTACGCAGTCCTCTCACTGTTGTGGCCTCTCCTGTTGTGGAACACAGGCTCCGGACGCGCAGGCTCAACGGCCATGGCTCACGGGCCCAGCCGCTCCGCGGCATGTGGGATCTTCCCGGACTGGGTCACGAACCTGAGTCCCCTGCATCATAGGCGGACTCTCAACCACTGCGCCACCAGGGAAGCCCTGTTTGCTAGTATTTTGTTGAGGATTTTTGCATCTATGTTCATCAGTGATATTGGTCTGTAGTTTTCTTTTTTTGTTGTATCTTTGTCTGATTTTGGCATCAGGGTGGGGGTGGCCTCATAGAATGAGTTTTGGGAGTGTTCCTTTGTCTGCAATTTTTTGAAAGAGTTTGTGAAGGATAAGTGTTAGCCCTTCTCTGAGTGTCTGAAAGAATTCACCTCTGAAGCCATCTCATCCTGGACTTTTGTTTGTTGGAAGATTTTTAATCACAGTTTCAATTTCAATACTTGTCATTGGTCTGTATATATTTTCTGTTTCTTCCTGGTTCAGTCTTGGAAGGTTATACCTTTCTAAGAATTTGTCCATTTCTTCCAGGTTGTCCACTTTATGGGCATAGAGTTGCTTAGTAGTCTCCTAGGATGCTTTGTATTTCTGCAGTGTCTGTTGTAACTTCTCCTTTTTCATTTCTAGTTTTATTGATTTGAGTTCTCTCCCTCTTTTTCTTGATGAATCTGGCTAATGGTTTATCAATTTTGTTTATCTTCTCAAAGAACCAGCTTTTAGTTTTATTGATATTTGCTATTGTTTTCTTTGTTTCTGCTTCATTTATTTTTCCTCTGATCTTTATGATTTCTTTCCTTCTGCTAACTTTGGGTTTTGTTTGTTCTTCTTTCTCTAGTTCCTTTAGGTGTAAGGTTAGATTGTTTATTTGAGATTTTTCTTGTTTCTTGAGGTAGGCTTGTATAGCTCTAAACTTCCATCTTAGAACTGCTTTTGCTGCATCCCATAGGTTTTGGATCAGCATGTTTTCATTGTCATTTGTCTCTATGTATTTTTTGATTTCCTCTTTGATTTCTTTAGTGATCTCTTGGTTATTTAGTAACATATTGTTTAGCCTCCATGTGTTTGTATTTGGTACAGATTTTTTCCTGTAATTGATATCTAGTCTCATAGTGTTGTGGTTGGAAAAGATGCTTGATATGATTTCAATTTTCTTAAATTTACTGAGGCTTGATTTGTGGCCCAAGATATGATCTATCCTGGAGAATGTTCCATGAGCACCTGAGAAGAAAGTGTAATCTGCTGTTTTTGGATGGAATGTCATATAAATATCAATTAAATGTATCTGGTCTATTGTGTCATTTAAATCTTGTGTTTCCTTATTAATTTTCTGTTTGGATGATCTGTCGATTGGTGTAAGTTTTGCGTTAAAGGTCCCCCACTATTATTGTGTTACTGTTGATTTCTTCTTTTATAGCTGTTAGCAGTTGCCTTAGGTGTTGAGGTGCTCTTTTGTTGGGTGCATATATACTTATAATTGTTATATCTTCTTGGATTTATTGCTTCATCATTTTATCTTGTCCTTTCTTGTCTCTTGTAACATTCTTTATTTTAAAGTCTATTTTTTCTGATATGAGTATTGTTATTCCAGCTTTCTTTTTATTTCCATTTGCATGGAATATCTTTTTCTATCCCCTCACTTTCAGTCTTTATTTGTCCCTAGGTGTGAAGTGGGTCTCTTGCAGACAGCATATATATGGGTCTTGCTTTTGTATCCATTCAGCGAGCCTGTGTCTTTTGGTTGGATCATTTAATCCATTCACGTTTAAGGTAATTATTGAAATGTATGTTCCTATGACCATTTTCTTAATTGTTTTGGGTTTGTTTTTGTAGGTCCTTTTCTTCTTCTGTGTTTCTCACTTAGAGAAGTTCCTTTAGCATTTGTGGTAGAGCTGGTTTGGTGGTGCTGAATTCTCTTAGCTTTTGCTTGTCTTGTTGCTTGTTTGCTTGTTTTGATTTCTCCGTTGAATCTGAATGAGATCCTTGCTGGGTAGAGTAATCTTAGTTGTACGTTCTTCCCTTTCATCACTTTAAGTATATCATGCCACTCCTTTCTGTCTTGTAGCGTTTCTGTTGAGAAATCAGCTGTTAACCTTATGGGAGTTCCCTTGTATGTTATTTGTCATTTTTCCCTTGCTGCTTTCAATAATTTTCCTTTATCTTTAATTTTTGTCAACTTGATTACTATGTGTCTCGGGGTGTTTCTCCTTGGGTTTATCCTGTATGGGACTTGCTGTGCTTCCTGCACTTGGGTGGCTATTTCCTTTCCCATGTTGTTAGGGAAGTTTTTTACTATAGTTTCTTCAAATATTTTCTCTGGTCCTTTCTCTCTTCTTCTGGACCCCTTTAATGAGAATGTTGTTGCATTTAATGTTGTCCCAGAGGTCTCTTAAGCTGTCGTCATTTCTTTTCATTCTTTTTTCTTTATTCTGTTCCACAGCAGTGAATTCCACCATTCTGTCTTCCAAGTCACTTATCTGTTCTTCTACCTTACTTATTCTGCTCTTGATTCCTTCTAGTGTAGTTTTCATTTCAGTTATTGTATTGTTTATCTCTGTTTGTTTGTTCTTTAATTCTTCTAGGTGTTTGTTCTTTAGTTCTTCTAGGTGTTGGTTAAACATTTGTTGCATCTTCTCAATCTTTGCCTCCATTCTTTTTCCGAGGTCCTGGATCATCTTCACTGTCATTTTTATGAATTCTTTTTTTGGAAGGTTGCCTATCTCCACTTCATTTAGTTGTTTTTCTGTGGTTTTATCTTGTTCATTCATCTGGTACATAGCCCTCTGCCTTTTCGTCGTGTCTTTCTTTCTGTGAATGTGGTTTTTGTTCCAGGCTGCAGGATTGTAGTTCTTCTTGCTTTTGCTGTCTGCCCTCTGGTGGATGAGGCTATCTAAGAGGCTTCTGCTAGTTTCCTTATGGGAGGGACTGGTGGTGGGTAGCGCTGGCTGTTGCTCTAGTGGGCAGAGCTCATAAAACTTTGATCTGTTTGACTGCTGTTGTGTGGGACTGGGTTCCCTCCTTGTTGGTTGCTTGGCCTTAGGCGACCCAACACTTGAGACTACCCAGGCTCTTTGCTTGTGCTAATGGCGGACTCTGGGATGGCTCACACCAAGGGGTACTTCCCAGAACTTCTGCTTCCAGTGTCCTTGTCCTCACGGTGAGACAGAGCCACCCCCACCTCTGCAGGAGGCCCTCCAACACTAGCATGGAGGTCTGGTTCAGTCTCCTATGGGGTCACTGCTCCTTCCCCTGGGTCCCAAGTCACACACTACTTTGTGTGTGCCCTCCAAGAGTGGAGTCTCTATTTCCCCTAGTCCTGTCAAAGTCCTGCAATCAAATCCCGCTAGCCTTCAAAGTCTGATTGTCTAGGAATTCCTCCTCCCATTGCCGGACCCCCAGGTTCAGAACCTTCTCTCCAGTGGGTGGACTTCTGTGGTATAAATATTGTCCAGTTTGTGAGTCACCCACCCAGCAGTTATGGGATTTGACTTTGTTGGGATTGCACCCCTCGTACCATCTCACTGTGGTTTCTCGTTTGTCTTTGGATTTGGGGTATCTTTTTGGTGACTTCCAGTGTCTTCCTGTCGATGATTGTTCAGCAGTTAGTTGTGATTCCAGTTTTCTTGCTGGAGGAAGTGAGAGCATGTCTTTCTAGTCCACCATCTTGAACCAATCTTCCCAATTTTAATTTTTTGAAGAACCACCCTACTGCTTTCCACAACAGCTGTGCCATTTTACATTCCCACCAACAGTGCACCAAGGGTTCCAGTTTCTCTGCATCCTTACCAACACTTGTTGTTTTCTGTCTTTTGATAGTAGTCATCCTAAGGGGTGTGAGGTGGTATATCATTGTAGTTTCGATTTGTATTTCTCTAATGATTAGTGATATTAAGCATCTTTTCAAGTGCTTATTGGCCATTTGTATATCGTCTTTGGAGAAATGCCTATTCAAGTCCTTTGCCTATTTTTGAATCAGGTTGTTTGTTTTATTATTGAATTTTAGGAGTTCTCTGTGTATTTTGGATATTATTCCTTTATCAGATATGTGATTTGCCAATATTTTCTCCCATTTTGTGGATTGCCTTTTTACTCTGTTGGTAGTCTCTTTTTTTTAATTTTTTTTTTTTTTGCGGTACGTGGGCCTCTCACTGTTGTGGCCTCTCCCATTGTGGAGCACAGGCTCCAGACGCGCAGGCTCAGCGGCCATGGTTCATGGGCCCAGCCGCTCCGCGGCATGTGGGATCTTCCCAGACCGGGGCATGAACCCGTGTCCCCTGCATCAGCAGGCAGACTCTCAACCACTGCACCACTAGGGAAGCCCGGTAGTCTCTTTTAATGCACAACATTTAAAAATTTTCATGAAGCCTAATTTGTTTATTTTGTTGTTGTTGTCTGTGTCTTTCATGTCATAATTAAAAAATCATTGCCAAATCCTGTGTTGTGAAGCTTCTGTCCTTATGTTTTCTTCTAAAAGTTTTATATTTTAGGTCTTAACATTTAAACCATGGATCCATTTTGAGTTAATTTTTGTATATGGTGTTAAGAAAGGGTCCAGCTTCATTCTTTTGCATGTGGATATTCAGTTTTACCAACATTATTTGTTGAGAACTGTATTTTTTCCATTGAATCATTTTGATACCCTTGTTGAAAATCATTTGATCATGTATGTGAAGGTTTATTTTTGGACTCTCTATTCTATTCCATTGATCTCAATGGCTGTCTATATGCCATTGTCATGGTTTTGATGACTGTATCTTTGTAATAAGTTTTTTTTTAATTTTATTTATTTATTTTTTATACATCTTTATTGGAGTATAATTTCTTTACAATATTGTGTTAGTTTCTGCTGTACAACAAAGAGAATCAGCTATATGCATACATATATCCCCATATCCCCTCCCTCTTAAGGCTCCCTCGCACCCTCTCTATCCCACCCCTCTAAGTCATCACAAAGCACCAAGCTGATCTCCCTGTGCTATGCAGCAGCTTCCCAGTAGATATCTGTTTTACATTTGGTAGTGTATATATGTCAATGCCACTCTCTCACTACATCCAGCCTCCCCTTCCCCCACTGTATCCTCTATCTAGTAAGTTTTGAAATTAGGAAATATGAGTTCCCTAGCTTTGTTATTCTTTTTCAGGATTGTTTTGGCTATTCAGGGTACCTTGAAATTTTATATGAATTTTAGGATGAGTTTTTCTATTCTTGCAAAAAATGTCATTGGAATTTTAATTGGGATTGTATTAAATATGTGGATCACTTTGGGTAGTATTGACATCTTAATATTAAGTCTTCCAATTCATGAACATGGGATCTTCCCATTTATTTATTTGTCTTCTTTAATTTCTTTCAGAAATCGTTTATAATTCTTATTATAATTCTTATAATCCTTTCACTTCCTTGTTAATTCCCAAGTATTTTATCCTTTCTTTTTTTAAAATTAATTAATTAATTTATTTTTGGCTGTGTTGGGTCTTCGTTTCTGTGCGAGGGCTTTCTCTACTTGCGGCGAGCGGGGGCCACTCTTCATCGCGGTGCGTGGGCCTCTCACTATCGTGGCCTCTCTTGTTGCGGAGCACAAGCTCCAGACGCGCAGTCTCAGTAGTTGTGGCTCATGGGCCTAGTTGCTCCGCAGCATGTGGGATCCTCCCAGACCAGGGCTCGAACCCATGTCCCCTGAATTGGCAGGCAGACTCTCAACCACTGCGCCACCAGGGAAGCCCTATTTTGCCCTTTTTGATATTATTATTAAGGGAATTGTTTTCTTAACTTCCTTTTGGAATTGTTTATTGTTAATGTAAAGAAATGCAACTGATTTTTGTGTGTTGACTTTATATCCTGCTACTTTTCTGAATTTGTTTATTAGTTCTAACAGGTTCTTTTGGTGTGTGTGTGCATGTGTGTGTATATAATCTTTAGGGTTTTCTGTATATAAGATTATATTATCTGTGAATAGAGATAATTCTGCTTATTCCTTTCCAATTTGGATGGCTTTTATTTCTTTTTCTTGTCTAATTGCTCTGGTTAGGACTTCCAGTACCATTTGAACAGAAGTGGCAATAGCAGGCATCCTTACCTTGTTCTTGATTTTAGAGGAAAATATCTAGGTCTTTCGCCATTGAGTATGACATTCACTGTGGATTTTTCATATATGGTTTTTATTATGTTGAGGTAGTTTCCTTCTATCCCTAGTGTGTTGAGTGCTTTTATCATAAAAATGTGTTAAATTTTTGTCAGGCGCTTTTCATCGATTGAGATGATTATGTAGTTTTTTCCTTTTTTCTGTTAATGTGGTGTATTACACTGATTTTCATATTGTTGCACCATCTTTGCATTCCAGAAATAAATCACACTTGGTCATGGTATATAATCCTTTTAATATGCTGCTAAATTTGGTTTACTAGTATTTTGCTGATAATTTTTGCATCAGTTTTATAAGGAATATTGGTCTGTAGTATTTTTTTTTTCTTGTAGTGTCTTTGTCTAGCTTTGATAGAAGGATAATGCTGATTTTATATAATGAGTTAAGGAGTGTTCCTTTTTCTTCAATTTTTGGAAAAGTTTGAGAAGGATCGATGTTAGTTCTTCTTTAAATGTTTGATAGAATTCACTGGTGAAGCCCTCAGGTCCAAGGCTTTTCTGTATCAGGGGATTTTTGATTAGTGATTTAATCTCCTTACTAGTTATAGTGTATCCAGATTTTCTATTTCTTCATGGTTTAATCTTGGTATGTTTTGCATTTCTAGGAATTTGTCCATTTAGTCTAGGTTATACATTTTTTTGGTGTAGAATTGCTTATAGCACTCTATTATAATCCTTTTTATTTTTCTAGAATCAGTAGTAATGCCCCCACTTTTATTGCTCATTTTAGTAATTTGAGGCTTATTCCTTTTTTTCTTAGTCCATCTAGCTAAAGGTTTGTCAATTTTTTAATTTTAAAAAGTCCAGATTGTAATGTTATTTTTAGTCTATAGTTTTTTTAAAATTAAGACTATTTTTAAGAGACATCTTAAGATCACAGCAAAATTGAGTGGAAGGTACAGAGATTTCCCACATACCTCTTATCCCCTTACACATATAGCATCTGCTGTTATCAACATCCCCCACCAGAGTGGCACATTTTTTACGATTGATGAACTTTAACTGACACATCAAGATTACCCAGAGTCTATAGTTTACATTACAGTTAACATTACTTTAGATGTTGTACATTCTATGGATTTGGACAAGTATATAATTACATGTATCCATCATCATGGTATCGCACAAAGTATTTTCACTGCTCTAAAAATCCTCTGTGCTCCACCTTCATCCCTTGTCCTCCCCACATTCCCGGGAACCATTGATCTTTTTCCTGTCTCCATAGTTTTGCCTTTTCCAGAATGTCATATAGCTGGAATAATACAGTATGTAGCCTTTTCAGATTGACTTCTTTCACTTAGTAATATGCATTTACATTTTCTCCATGTCTTTTCATGACTTGGTAGCTCATTTCTTTTTAGTGCTGAATAATATTCCATTGTCTGGATAAATCACAGTTTATTCATTCATCCACTGAAGGACACCTTGGTTGCTTCTACATTTTGGCAATTATGAATAAAGCTGCTTTGAACATCCATATGCAAGTTTTCAGCTTTTTGGGGTAGATACCAAGGAGTGTGACTCCTGGATCATATGGTAACATTATGTTTAGTTTTGTAAGAAACCACCAAACTGTCTTCCAAAATGGCTCTACCACTTTGCATTTGTTGATCATTTTCAAGAAACAACTTTTGGCTTCACTGATTTTCTGTATTATTCTTCTATTCTCTATTTCACTTATCTCTGCTCTAACCTTTATTATATCTTTCATCATGCTATCTTTGATTTAGTTCATTCTTCTTTATCTAGTTCCTTAAGTTGTAAAGTTAAGTTTTTGACTTGAGATATTTGTTGTTTTTTAATGTAAGCATTTGTAGTTATAAATTTCCCCCTTAACACTCCTTTGGCTACATCCCATAAGTTTTGGTATGCGGTGTTTTCACTTTCATTCATATTTAAATATTTTCTAATTTCTCTTGTGATTTCTTCTTTGATTCATTGGCTTTTTAAAGGTGTGTTGCTTTATTTCCACAAATTTGTAAATTTTCCAGTTTTATTTCTGTTATTGATTTCTAACTGCATCCTGTTGTGGTCTGAGAAGATACTTTATATGATATCTATCTTTTAAAATCTGTTGAGACTTATTGTGACCTAGCATATGGTCACATGTCCTGGAAAATGTCTCATGGCTCTTGAGAAGATTGCATCTTCTGTTGTTGTTTAGAGTGTTCTGAATATTTCTCTTAGATCTAGCTTGTTTATTGTGTTGTTCAAGTCCTCTGTCTCCTTACTGTCTTCTGCCTGGTTGTTTTATCCATTGTTGAGAGTGAGGCATTAAAGTTTTCAACTATTATTGTAGAACTATCTATTTCTCCCTTCAATTCTGTCAATTTTTGTTTCATATATTTTGTTGATCTGTTATTAGATGTACAATATTTATAATTGTCATATAATTTTTTTTTTTTTTGGCTGTGCCTTGTGAGATCTTAGTTCCCTGACTAGGGATTGAACCCAGGCCATGGCAGTGAAAGTGCCAAATCCTAACCACTGGACCACTGGGGAACTCCCAAAGAATTTGGGTTTTTTTGGCTGTGCCATGTGGCTTGTGGAATCTCAGTTCCCTGACTAGGGATTGAACCCAGGCTGTAGCAGTGAAAGCGCCAAATCCTAACCACTAGACCACCAGGGAACTCCCTGTTATATAATCTTGCTGTATCGAACTTTTGTTAATATATAATGTCCTTCTTTGACTCTTGTAAACTTTTTTGATTTAAAGTATATTTTATCTACTACTAGTATAGCCACCCCTGCTCTCTTTTGGTTACTATTTGTGTGGAATATACTTTTCTATCTTTTCACTTTCAACCTATTTGTGTCTTTGTATCTAAAATGAGTCTCTTGTAGACAGTACATAGTTGTATCATATTTTTAAAAATCCATTCTGCTAATCTCTGTTTTTGATTGGAGAGTTTGATCTATTTACATTTAAAGTAATTACTGATAAGGAGGAAATTACTTCTGCCATTTTGCTATTTGTTTTCTATATGCCTTATAATTTTTTGTCCCTCATTTCTTGAATTACTGTCTTCTTTTATGTTTAGTTGCTTTTTAGTAGTGAAATATTTAAATTCTTTTTTCATTTCCTTTGTGTGTATTATTGAGCTATTTTCTTTGTGGTTATCATGGGGATTACATTTAACATCCTAAAGTTATAACACTCTAATTTTAATTTATACTTGCTTAATTTCAATAACATACAAAAACTTTTCTCCTTTAACAGCTTCATCTCCATCCCTTTCAGTCGTTGATGTCACAATATTACATCTTTATACAATTGTGTGTCCCAAAATATAAACTAGTAATTTTTAAAAATCTCTTAAGTTATGTAGAAAACAATGTGGAGTTACAAACCAAAGTTACAATAATCCTAGTTTTAGACTAATAATTAAAAAAAATCAGTCTCTTAAATCATGTAGAAAACAAAAGTGGAGTTATACATCACTATTACAATATATAATTGGCCGTATATTTACATTACTGAGATCTTTATTTATTCATATGGCTTTGAATTACTGTCCTTTCACTTCAACCTATGGGACTCCTATAAGCATTTCTTGCAGGCAGGTCTAGTGGTTATGAACGCCTTCTGCTTTCATTTAGTAATGTCTTAATTGTTCCCTCACTTTTTTTTCTTTTGGCTGCACTGTGCAGCTTGCAGGATCTTAGTTCCCCGACCAGGGATCGAACCCGGGCCCACAGCAGTGAAAGCACTGACTCCTAATAACTGGACCTCCAAAGAATTCCCTTCCCTCACTTTTGAAGGACAGTTTCACCAGATATACAGTTCTTGGTTGACAGTATTTTTTCTTTTAGCACTTTGAATATATCAGCTTAATACATCTGATCTCCAAAATTTCTGATGAGAAATTTGCTTATAATCTGATTGAGGATCCCTTGTATGTGATGAGTTGCTTCTGTCCTGTTGCTTTCAAGAGTCCCTCTTTGTCTTTGCCTTTCAGTTTGATTGAAATGTGTCTTGGTGTGGGTTTCTTTAAATTTATCTACTTGGAATTTGTTGAGTTTATTTGACATTTATGTTCATGTCTTTCATCAAATTTGGGAAGTTGTTGGCCATTATTTCTTCAAGTATTTCCTATGTCCTTTTCTCTTGTCTCCTTCTGGGACTCCCACAGTGTGTATGTTGGTCTGCTTGATGGTCACTTTTCTTCAGTCTTTTTTCTTTCTGTTCCTATAATTTAATAATTTCCATTGTCCTATTTTCAAGTTTGCTGGTTCTTTCTTCTGCCTGCTCAAATCTCTTTGAACTCCTCTAGTGAATTTTAATATTTTAGTTGTTTTACTTTACAGCTCCAGAATTTCTTTTTGGTTTCTTTTCAATATTTCTTTATTGATATTTCCATTTTGTTCATACATTGTTTTCTTGATTTTCCCCATGTCTTCTTTTGGTTCTTTGATCATCTTTAAGATAGTTGCTTTAAAGTTTTTTATAGTAAGTCCACCATCAGGTATTTCTCAGGGATAGATTTTTTTTTTCCTTTGAATGAGTCATACTTTGTGGTTTCTTTGATTGCCTTGTGATTTTTTCTTTTTTCTTTGTTGTTGTTGAAAACTGGACAGCTGAATCTAATAATGTGGTAACGGAGATCTGATTCTCCGTCTTTCACAGTGTTGGCAGTTTTTTTGTTTTTGTTTATTTATTTTTTATTGTTATAGACTATCTCTGTTCCAAGGATCTGCCTGGGGTGCAATTTAAGATTTTCTTATGTCTTTTCTGAGCCTGCACCTTCTCCGGGGCATGTGTGGTAACTTTCTAATTTTCCCTAGATATACAGTTGCTTTTGAATTTCCTAGTCTTCTGTCTGACTCCCAATAGGGAAAAAAGACAAAAATGAGGGAGAAAAAAATTACTGATCCTTTAAAGCAGCTGGAAGTCACTTTGGCAGGAGTGGGAGGGACTTGCAATGATGGGAGGAATTGCAACCACAATGGCTGTTGCCTTTTTGTCTGCACCTGTGTGATCAGAAGCAGCAATCAGTGATAAGATATCAGATCTCTAGTACTTGGAGGACACCCTCACTTCCACAGCTGTGTGCAAGCTGTGTACAGGCTGCTCCAGGAGCATGTGCACAGCTCCCTGCCATGGGGCTGAGAGGTGGGTAGCTACCAATATACTAAGAGCTGAAATTGACCAATATTGACTGTAATTTACTGTCCAAGCCTTCCCCTGGAAGTTTCAGGCCTTCAATAGACTCCACAGTTCCAAACGAGTTACATCAAACAGAGTTTGCCAGTGCATTTTTTTGTCTAGGTGGGGAGATACATTACTGATGCTTCCTACTCCACCATCTTCCCAGAATCCTCCTCTATGTTTCTTTGTAAAGTTGTATTTTCTTTTTCATAATTTCTAGGGCATCAATCCAATTACATTCTAATGTATAGCTTGATCTTATGTCTTTTAGAAGTGTTTGAATGATTTATTAATTTGGACACAACCTAAATGAGAGGTTTCTGTGAGTGAACCTTTCATTGTACTTCAGGAATAATTTTTCTTTACACAAAAACATATTCAGTTTCATCAAGGAGCTTTCAATCTAGTGGATATTGTCATAATTCATCAGAAGATTATAATTCAGTGAGATAAAAGATGACTGTGAGGGGTACCTGTTTGGTACCATGGAAAATCATAAGAGGGGAAGCTAGGCAGGTGTAGGGGAGTGTGAGGTCAAGAGGAGGTCTTTTTGGCATGGAAATGTCAAGGCTGAGGTGTGAAAAACTGTAGGATTGCCAGGTGAAGAAAAGGAGATGCCTATATATATATATATATATATATATATATATATATATATATATATATTTGTATCTTCTTTGAGTGCTATAAACTAGGGTTGTTTCTCTTGTAGAGCCTCGGTGAGTGATTCTGATGGCACACGTTTACCTTCATATCCTTGTTTTTCCTGATCAAATTGATAGGTAAATTTAGTCAAGAGTGAAACCTTAGTTGATCATTGAATTCTAGATCTTAAGTCCTGCTTTATGAAGTGACAGAATTAAAACAAAGGATAGCGCATAGCCAAGAGAAGGTAAGGAAGCCCAAGGCTTCCTTACTGTCTGTTAAAACATAGCCAGGATCAAAACAGAACTTCAGACACAGTTCAATACTCTTTTCATTACATATCATTATTTTTACATTATCAGCAATGGCAATGACAACAAAGTAAGAGAAGCTTTGGTTAGCTTCACACTGGGCTGGCACAGTCTACACCACTTCAGTCACTTTGATCTGATCTTTGTTCTGTATTGTTGGTGTCCATTTTTCTGGAAGGTTTCATGGCAAAAATGGTAGATGATGCTAGTGAAGGGAGGAAGAAGATGCCTATATTATACTGTTTCTCTTAATTGTTGGACTTGTTTGTTTTGGTATTAGCTTAGTTGAAAAGGAGGTTTATTGGAAGGACATTAGACTGCCTATGGAATCCAGAAAACTATTGAACAACAAGGCCTTGGGAAATGAAAGCACTTCAGAATTTCTGAGATCTTTAGCCACAGGAATTTATGGATCTTTCCTATAGAATCTCACCAGTAACAAGGCTCAGCTCAGGAATCCCAGTCTCTGGGTCTCTCTGTTCATTGTTTTTGATGAGTTTGTGGGATCCATGTGCATAGTGATTTTCTTTGTTTGGAATTATATCCTCAAGGTTAAACAGTGCCTGGAACATGGTAAACACTCAATAAATATTATTGAATAAATAAGTGAGTGGAATCACAGTCCCCCTGGAGAAGATACCTAAAGGGCCTTACCTGAGGTGGGTGTCTGCCCTTGTTCCAGACACCTGTGGCAGGATGTGGGCTAGTACACACTTGCCGCCTGAGGTCCACTGGGGGTCAGTGGCACTTCTCAGAGAATAAAGACTGTCAGGAGAAGCGGTCAACATCCTGAAGGTGACTGTTATTTGTGTTTATCCCTAAAAAGACTGACAAGAAATCAACAGTTCTGGAAAAGTGACATTTAAAATAAGGGAAGATTACTGTACAAAGTTTTGTGTCTTTTCACATACTACATCTAAACTTCATATTCCAATTAGCACATTTCGGTGAATTAAAATGTCATCTATTGTAGGATGAAACCACCTCTTTGTGTACTATGAAAAAAGAAAAGATGTTCAAGAAGCAGACTCTAATAGGGGATCCTGACTTAAAGCTGGGAGACCAAATGTCTGGTCTTTCAGTGCAAGGATAAAAGAGAAATAAACCTGCAACACCAACAAGGCAGCAAGGGCACATGGCTGCCTCAGTCATAGTACTGAGAGGAAAAAGACATACTTTCTGAATATGTGGACTCCAAGCTGGTACTCCTACAGATTTGCTGACTGAATTCACATGAACAGTGTAGTCTGAACAACCCCAAGCAAATGATGTAATATAAAGTGATCTCAGGTTGATAGGGCTCCATGTGATTGGCAGAAGCAAACCCAAATCTTCTCCTGGAGAATTGCCAGCCCCGGCTGCAAGATGTCATCTTATTTTTAACAATGTTAATATGTAAACATGTATGTTTTATAATACGTGAAATTGGCAATGTGCTCCAACTTCCTACATTTTTACCTTGTCGTGATTGATCAAATTTACATTTCATCCTGTAACCATAGTTAACTCCCATTTCCACCTGAGACCTCTTCACATATCCCAGGCTAAGTCTGATATGTTTCACCTATCAGCTGTATTAGGTCGTCAGAAATTTACTGAAATTCCTTGTCTATGGATAGACCTCCTCCGCCTATTCTGTTTTATTGCCCTACTACCACTTAAATGGAAACTCAGAGGGGAGTGAAGACAAATTCATGTGCTCAGCCCTCTATCTGAAACTGAAGTTTGACATTAAAATTAGAAAAGACAACAATAAAAATAATTGACAGAATACAAACAAGTTTTGTGAACTTCTATAAATATACGTCATCTTGGCTTTGGCATACAGTTGGTTTTATTCCTTAAAATATGACAGTCCTTTCCTCAAAGAAGTGTCAAAAACAGACAAAGCCACATTAATGTTTTATTGGTTTTCCTTTCCCATGGGATGACACAGGATTACCAGATGGTAGGGATAAAAAAAGGTAAAAAGGGACATTGAGTATAATGCAGTGAAATAGGACTTTATTTTCTTTAGCTCCATGGATCTCAACTGGGGGCTATTTTGCCCCTCAGGGGTCATTTGGCAATGTCTGAACACATCTTTGGTTTCCACGACTGAGGATGTTTTACTGGCATGTAGTGGGGAGAGGCCAGGGGGTGCTGCTGAGCATCCTACCATGCACAGAATAGCCTCTAACAAAGAATTATTCAGTTGAACATGCTAATAGTGCTAAGGGTAAGAACACTTACCCTTGTACAACCATGTGAATATACTTTATACTGAACTATATACTTAAAAATGGTGAAGATGATAAATTTTATGTTATGTGTATTTTACCACAATTAAAAAAAAAGAGAACATGGTTCCTTATTTTCTAGGCAAAATTTCTCTTTAGAAGTCAGCTTTATGGTTTTTGGATAGGAATAAGAAAATTCAACTTCTGTGCTCAGTTAGAGCTTAACTTCATAGGGTTAAGATTGGAGTATGTGGTGAGATATATAACAGAATCCATATATTAGATACCATAGGAGAGCCATTCAAGCTACTGTGTCAGGGATTTGCAAGCAACAGACATAAACTGACTCTTGCTAACATAAGCAAAAGACAAAATTTATTAGAAGGCAATGCAGTCAGCTGCAAAACATGGAAGAGACGCCCCGTACCTAAGCTGTTTGTAGGACAGGACCCAAGGCAGCTTCAGAGATTTATCTGGGTGCAGGAATGAATAGGCGGTGTCTCCAAAACTCACTACCAGGGTGAATCAGTGTCTGGTGTTTTCAGAGGGAGTGTCTGATAGGCCAAACTTGGGTCCTGTACTCCCTTCTCAGCCCTGGCAGCATGTGGCATACTCAAGTATGTCTCACTAAGATAATATACAAAGGGGAAAGACTGTCCCTGTCCCAAAAAGTAGGGTGAAGGGATGCTGGGCAGGTAAAAACAATATCCACTTCAGCTACAAGATAGATATTGCCTTCTGCTGCCCAAACCAAAATGCAAACAGGCAAACAAACAAACAAAATGCTTTAATCACAGGACACATTTGTTTACTGCAAAATTTAACCTCTCTTGGTCTGTTTTGTCATCTACAAAGTGAGGAGCTTAAATTTAATGACTTCTTCCTTTTTATTTTTATTATAGACCTATTCCCTTATGTTTTAAGAGAGTCTTTGAATATATAACTCATTTTGCCTAGGTTGTAGATTCCCCCCCTCATTTTGTCTGTCCCTGGAATGGCTCCTTTAATGGTTTTGGTGGTATTTCTGAGTTTTGGATTATTGATCCATTTTGGGCGGAAAAAAATCCTTAAATGAAATTTTAAAAAATGAATACGTCTTTTCAGGGTGCTTATGTGTGGCATAATTTGTATCAGTAAGAAAGCAAATTACAATTATTTATCCCTCTGTTTGTAGAGAAAACCATGCATGGGTGCAGGGAGTATGGAGGAGGAACGGCTGAAATGGAAAAGCCTTTGCCAGCTCTGTGTCCTGCTAAAGGATTAAGCCCCGCATAGAGAGTGTTTTTACCACAGAAATACAGTAGCGAGTCTCTGTGCATGGAGAGGGAGAGCTACTTGAACCTCAGGAAATGAGTGTCTGAGGGAAGTCAGAAGGACTGGGGGTTAGAGATTTGAGGATTAGGGAGAGATGTGGTAGGAGGTTGGAACCTGCAGAGGTAGGTGGCCAGTGGGAAATTCCTGATGCTGGGATGGGTAAAGGATTTGAAGGGTGAGGATAATATCTAATTTGAGTTTAGTTCAATTTCGTTGTCCTTGTGCAGTGTAAAATCTCACCGTTGATGCAAATCTTCAGCAGTGTCAACAATCTGACAAAAGCCTTGTAGGACTGGTTTGGAGAAAGTAAAAGAGAAGAGAGTGAGATTGATATTTGGGTTGTGATGGGGCAGAGGAAAGGGAACACAGAGCAGCTGTGGTCGGAGAGATGCCATGAAGTCAGTTCAGGGGCAGGAACTTGGTGCCAGAAGGGACTATGAGAATGTAAATCCCTGGGAATTCACACACATTTTGTGGGAAGATTTGGACTTCCCAGAATACTCAGAGTGAGAGATTGGACCAAAGGATGAGAGGAACTTAAGGTACCTTTGGGTTATACTATCTTGGTTTATACTATACTGTACTGTACTGCACTATACTATACTATACGATACTATACCTTACCCAACTAGTGATAGGGTGAGGTGCAGCTGAAGTCCCAAAATAATGTGGTGGGGTTATTTAATTCTTTTTTCTGGTCTTAGTCTTAGCATATCTTCTCTTGCCACAGAAACAGTATTTCCAAATAGAAATTATTTTACCATGGAATAAAAATTTTATTTATCTATGTATTTAACATTTATTGACATCCACCAAGTGCATGTTGCTTGAGGAGAGTCATAGATGAGGGGGAGAGAGATGTACGAAAACCAACCACAATACAAGGATGGAGGCAGCAAGGGGTAAATGGAGTGCAGCAACAGTGTTCTTTAATTCTGGTTGGGAACAACTATATAGAATCCAATGAATGAATGTGTGTTCTCCCTGAAGTTTCTAATTTTTTCTTGAATCATTTCTCTTTCCTGTGAAGAGACAAAATAAGAACATTCTGACAACGTATAAAACATATTAAAAAATCCTAAGACTATAAAAACACAAGAAATGTCACAGTATGTACATCATTCACCCAGCCCAGTTTCTGTGCCTGGGACAACAGTTCTGAAGAACAACCTCCAAAGGCTAAAAAGGCAACACTGTATGGAGTGTAGTCCCTGGGTGGTCAGATATCTTTGCACCCTGTCTTTTCACTCTGTCATTTTACCAGCCATGTGATCTTGTGTAAGTTATTACTTAGCTTCTCTTCATGTTAGATTACCAGCCTGTAAAATGAGGACAGTAACAACTCATTGGATTGTTGAATTAAATAAGCTATTGCACATGAAATGCCTGGTACACTATAAAAACTTGATGCATTTTAGCTATTATTTTTATTATTCTGAAAGGAACGTTGGGAATTTTATATCCATGAGTTTAACCACATTCTTTTGAATTTATATTTTCTGCTCACATCACTTATTGTATTAATAAACTACCTACATTAAAAACCTATGTAATTAAATCTTACTTTCATTTGTCCAGAAGCTACCTCTTTCCAACTTTGACTAGAGGCACTTCACTGTCTAATACTTAAGGATTTAATGCACTAATCCATCTTCTTTATGTTAAATCTAATCAGTCTGCCGAAGAACGTTTTTCAGGCCCTGTCTAATTTTCTTAAGGTTCAAAGATAGTTATACATGCCATAGAGTATTCTGTAAGTTCCATAGTTTTATATAAGGGGAGGTACTATTTTCTGTTTTGTTGGTGTTGACTTTACCAACAATTGTCAGTGTTTCGTGAACTTTTTTGGACAGCAGTAGCTCCTTAAGTCAGAACTTTGTGGTACAGTTAATGGTATTTTCCAAAACGTGTTCTCTGAAATGCTATTCTGAGAGGGCTCAATGGGTGTGCCACAAAAAGGATTATAATTTGGGAAGCACTGAGTTAAATGACAGTTTGTTAGATCATTTTTAACATCCTCTGCACTTTAAATACAGTAGGTAGTGGTTTTTGAACTTGTTTCTCCAAAGCATCTTTTTTTGGGGAATTGTCTGGTAGGATCAGTGTTCTGGGAACACAGTTTGGGAGATGCTGATTGATAGTAAGTTATAGGTTCAACGGATAGCTTAAATCCATTATCCTACAGCAGTAATTTCCCCCTGAGGACATTACATTATTTATTATGTGGAAGCACTTTCATTGCTCTTCTAAACATTCAGAGACTCTTATGTTATCTTTTTGCCGAATATTCTTATCATCCTGGTAATTTGCCGGAAAGGTTTAATTATATCTGTGTACTTAAAGATATCATTCTGTATGTATTTTCTTTTCCAAATTGCTTTTAGAAGCATACTAAGTAGTGATAGGCTGAAATATGAAGTAGAAAGAATGTGAAATCATGCAGCCCTGGCTTGGAATCTTTGTTCAAGAATTCAGCAGCTTCTTGTCCTTGGACGATTTATTTAGCTTCTTTGACTCTTACTATTCTCATCTTTATCCAGAGACATGGCTTTTTATCCTTGTCCTTTGATTCCTTTCTCACATTACTCTTTTTGACTTGATCAAGCAAATACAAATCAGTTTATTCTTTTAAATTGAATTTGAAACTTGATTAAAACAAAAAAGTGTAGATTGGGACATGGTATATTCATACCCATCATGACCAGCAATAATAAGAAGTCACTGTCTATGGTTAACCCATTTCCCTATGCATATATACAGGCAGGAAAAATTGGGTAACTTTTAAGCACCTAGGGCCAAACCCTTGGGAGCAGGAAGCTACGGGGGAAGGTGTTATGTTCCTCTGTCCGTCCCTATGGGGGAGGCTCCCTAAAGTATTTGAACCAAGCAAGAAAGAAGAGTGAGTGGCAGCTTATAAAAAATGTTTGAGAGCATCATTTTCATGATTTCACCAAATGATACTATATTACTTAAAACTTAAAATCAATATCCTCATAGTATAAAATAGCATGATTAAATTTCAAGTATCTAATGTCTCAAATTTCTCCCCTCAATAGGCTTTTAGATATAAAAGTTCCAGTGTGTTTTTCCAAGTAAATACCTATTTCCCAGTCTTTCTCATTCAAGCCTACCCAAAGGAGGCAATGTCTTAAGGAGACATTGGAAATATGGAAATCATAAATATTACCATATAATTTCTGAATTCCATTGATATCATCCTGTGAAAGTTTGAAATTCTTGTAATCGCCTTCTCCATAAGTTGGATACATCACAGCATTAGGATCAGATGAATGATCCAGACCCAAAGAATGGCCAAGTTCATGAGTTGCAGTATACAGGAAATTAACTCCTGCAACAAAAGAGACATACAGTAACTGTAAAAAATAACTATATATAAAATAAAATCAAAATAGATAATAATAAAAATAAAATAACTATAAAATACCTAACCGTTTAAATTCTCCATAGTTAGCTTATTTGTTTCCAGGCCTTCACAAGGGTGGAAGGTTTAGAAGAGGAATCAGAATAGTAGTTCTTTCCTCAATACATAAGACAAGTGCTAACAGCCATGAAAGGGGAAATCAACAGTAACACAGTCATAGTAGGGGACTTAAACAACTCACTTTCACCAATGGACAGATCATCCAAAATGAAAATAAATAAGGAAACACAAGCTTTAAATGATACATTAAACAAGATGTACGTAATTGATATTTACAGGACATTCCATCCAAAAAAACCAGAATACACTTTCTTCTCAAGTGCTCCTGGAACATTCTCTAGGATAGATCATATCTTGGGTCACAAATCAAGCCTTGGTAAATTTAAGAAAATTGAAATCATATCAAGTATCTTTTCCAAACACAACATTATGAGACTAGATATCAATTACAGGAAAAAATCTGTAAAAAATACAAACACATGGAGGCTAAAAAATATACTACTAAATAACCAAGAGATCACTGAAGAAATAAAAGAGGAAATAAATAAAATACCTAGAAACATATGAAAATGAAAACACGATGACCCAAAACCTATGGGATGCAGCAAAAGCAGTTCTAAGAGGGAAGTTTATAGCAATACAATCCTACCTCAAGAAACAAGAAACATCTCAAATCAACAACCTAACCTTACACCTAAAGCAATTAGAGAAAGAAAGAACCAAAAAAAACCCAAAAGTCAGCAGAAGGAAAGAAATCATAAAGATCAGATCAGAAATAAATGAAAAAGAAATGAAGGAAACAATAGCAAAGATCAGTAAAAATAAAAGCTGGATTTTTCAGAGATAAACAAAATTGATAAACCATGAGCCAGACTCATCAAGACAAAAGGGAAGACTCAAATCAACAGAATTAGAAATGAAACAGGAGAAGTAACAACTGACACTGCAGAAATACAAAAGATCATGAGAGATTACTACAAGCAACTATATGCCAATACAATGGACAACCTGGAAGAAATGGACAAATTCTTAGAAAAGCACAACCTTATGAGACTGAACCAGGAAGAAATAGAAAATATAAACAGACCAATCACAAGCACTGATATTGAAATTATGATTAAAAACCTTCCAACAAACAAAAGCTCAGGACAGATGGCTTCAAAGGCAAAGTCTATCAAACATTTAAAGAAGAGCTAACACCTATCCTTCTCAAACTCTTCCAAAATATAGCAGAGGGAGGAACACTCCCAAACACACTCTAAGAGGCCACCAGCACCCTGATACCAAAACCAGACAAAGATGTCACAAAAAAAGAAAACTACAAGCCAATATCACTGATGAACATAGATGCAAAAATCCTCAACAAAATACTAGCAAACAGAATCCAACAGCACATTAAAAGGATCATACACCATGATCGAGTGGGGTTTAGCCCAGGAATGCAAGGATTCTTCAATATACTCAAATCAGTCAGTGAGATACACCATATTAACAAACTGAAGAATAAAAACCATATGATCATCTCAATAGATGCAGAAAAAGCTTTTGACAAAATTCAACACCCATTTACGATAAAAACCCTCCAGAAAGTAGTCATAGAGGGAACTTGTGTCAACATAATAAAGGCCATATATGACAAACCCACAGCCAACATTGTTCTCAATGGTGAAAAACTGAACCCATTTACACTAAGATGAGGAAGAAGATAAGGTTGCCCACCCTCACCACTATTATTCAACATAGTTTTGGAAGTTTTAGCCACAGCAATCAGAGAAGAAAAAGAAATAAAAAGAATCCAAATCAGAAAAGAAGAAGTAAAGCTGTCACTGTTTGCAGATGACATAATACTATACATAGAGAATCCTAACGATGCTACCAGAAAACTACTAATGCTAATCAATGAATGTGGTAGAGTAGCAAGATACAAAATTAATGCACAGAAATCTCTGGCATTCCTATATGCTAATGATGAAAAATCTGAAAGAGAAATTGAGGAAACACTCCCATTTACCGCTGCAACAAAAAGAATAAAGTATCTAGGAATAAAACTACCTGAGGAGACAAAAGACCTGTATGCATAAAACTATAGGACTCTTATGAAAGAAATGAAAGAGGATACAAGCAGATGGAGGGATATACCATGTTCTTGGATTGGAAGAATCAACATTGTGAAAATGACTATACTACCAAAAGCAATCTACAGATTCAACGCAATCCCTATCAAATTACCAACGGCATTTTTCACAGAACTAGAACAAATAATTTCACATTTGTACAGAAGCACAAAAGACCCTGAATAGCCAAAGCAATATTGAGAAAGAAAAATGGAGCTGGAGAAATCAGGCTCCCTGACTTCAGACTACAGTACAAAGCTACAGTAATCAAGACAGTATGGTACTGACACAAAAACAGAAATATAGACCAATGGGACAGGATAGAAAGCCCAGAGATAAACCCATGCACCTATGGTCACCTTATCTTTGACAAAGGAGGTAATATACAATGGAGAAAAGACAGCCTTTTCAATAAGTGGTGCTGGGAAAACTGGACAACTACATGTAAAAGAATGAAATTAGAACACTCCATAACACCATACACAAAAATAAACTCCAAATGGATTAAAGACCTAAATGTAAGGCCAGAAACTATAAAACTCTTAGAGGAAAACATAGGCAGAACACTCTATGACATAAATCACAGCAAGATCCTTTTTGACCCACCTCCTAGAGAAATGGAAATAAAAACGAAAATAAACAAATGGGACCTAATGAAACTTAAAAGCTTTTGCACACACAGCAAAGGAAACCATAAACAAGACCAAAAGACAACCCTCAGAATGGGAGAAAATATTTGCAAATGAAGCAACTGACAAAAGATTAATCTCCAAAATATACAAGCAGCTCATGCAGTTCAATATCAAAAAATCAAACAACCCAGTCCAAAAATGGGCAGAAGACCTAAAAAGACATTTCTCTAAACAAGATATACAGATTGCCAACAAACACATGAAAGGATGTTCAACATCACTAATCATTAGAGAAATGCAAATCAAAACTACAGTGAGGTATCACCTCACACCAGTCAGAATGGCCATCATCAAAATATCTAGAAGCAATAAATGCAGGGGGGGAGTGAGGAGAAAAGGGAACCCTCTTGCACTGTTGGTGGGAATGTAAATTGGTACAGCCACTATGGAGGTTCCTTAAACAACTAAAAATAGAACTAGCATACGACTCAGCAATCCCACTGCCAGGCATATACCCAGAGAGAGCCATAATTCAAAAAGAGCCATATACCCAATATTCATTGCAGCACTATTTACAGTAGCCAGGAAGCAACCTAAGTGTCCATCGACAGATGAATAGGTAAAAAGATGTGGCACTTATATACAATGGAATATTACTCAGCCATAAAAAGAAACGAAATTGAGTTATTTGTAGCGAGGTGGATGGACCTACATTCTGTCATACAGAATGAAATAAGTCAGAAAGAGAAAAACAAGTACCGTATGCTAACACATATATATGGAATCTTAAAAAAAAAAGGGTTCTGAAGAACCTCAGAGTAGGACAGGAATAAAGATGCAGACATAGAGAATGGACTTGAGGACATGGGGAGGGGCAAGGGTAAGCTGGGATGAAGTGAGAGAGTGGCATGGACATATATACCCTACCAAATGTAAAATAGAGAGCTATTGGAAAGCAGCCACACGGAACAGGGAGATCAGCTTGGTGCTTTTTAACTACCTAGAGGGGTGAGATCGGTAGGATAGGAGGGAGACGCAAGAAGGAGGAGTTATGGTGTTATATGTATACGTATAGCTGATTCACTTTGTTATGCAGCAGAAACTAGCACACCACTGTAAAGCAATTATACTCCAATAAAGATGTTAAAAAAATGCAGATGTGGTACATTTATATGATGGAATACTACTCAGCCATAGAAAATAATGAAATAATGCCATTAGCAGCAACATGGATGGACCTGAGATATCATACTAAGTGAAATAAGAAAAAGACAAATGCCATCTGACATCACTTATATGTGGAATCTAAAATATGACACAAATGAACATATCTATGAAACAAAAACAGACTCACAGACATTGAGAGCAGACTCATGGTTGCCAAGTGGGGGTGTGGGAGGGAAGGATTGGGAGTTTGGGATTAGCAGATGCAAACCATTATATATAGAATGGATAAACAACAAGTTCCTACTGTAAAGCACAGGGAACTCTATTCAATATCCTGTGATAAACCATAATGGAAAAGTATATGAAAAAGAATATGTGTATAACTGAATGACTTTGCAGTACAGCAGAAATTAACACAACACTAAATCAACTATACTTCAATAAAGTTTTAAAAAAAAGAATAGTAGTGCTTTAATCTCATCACTTTTTTTTAATATAATGTATTTCTGCCTATTTGCTTCTTATTAATCACTCAGATAGCAGTATTCAGTAGAGGAAAGCAAAGGCATCTAAGTATTGTATAAAGACCTGGTTTTGAAACCCAGCTCTGCTACTTACTAGCTGGACAACTTTGGACAAATTAATGGGTATTTCTGAGTCTCAGTTCCTCATCTGTTAAATGGAGATAGTAATTCCTACCTTGTCGATTTGTCATAATGAGTTTCCCAATATCTGGAAAATAATAATGGCTATTCAATAAATGATAGTGACTTTGAATAGCAGGAGAGAGAAAGTTGGCTTTGAGAAAGCACGACCATAAGGCAGGAACTCCAGGCAATGCTGGGATTTGCTTTTGATTTGTTAAAGTGTATTATGTATGTGCTCTCTCTCCCTCAGACTCATAGAAAGGCTTTGCAAATAAGGGGGAAGGTGTGAATGTGTTTGAGTGGCCAGAGTTCCAATTGTGGTGCATTAGATTGAAGGAAGCTGTCTTTAGCTTACCTTGAGTGGGAAGAAGGAAGAATGAAAAAGGTATGCAAGATGTGAAACAGAAGCAGTGTCATAATTTTACATAGGTTAGATTTTCATGGCAAGGCATCACTGTAGTGGTGAATTCCCATTGCCAAACACGAGTACTCATTTCACTTTCAGGGTCAGTAACCAGTAGCCACTTTTTAAAAAATGTACAGTGGAGAAAGGACAGCCTCTTCAATAAGTGGTGCTGGGAAAACTGGACAGGTACATGTAAAAGTATGAGATTAGGTCACTCCCTAACACCATACACAAAAATAAGCTCAAAATGGATTAAAGACCTAAATGTAAGGCCAGAAACTATCAAGCTCTTAGAGGAAAACATAGGCAGAACACTCTATGACATAAATCACAGCAAGATCCTTTTTGACCCACCTCCTAGAGAAATGGAAATAAAAACAAAAATAAACAAATGGGACCTAATGAAACTTCAAAGCTTTTGCACAGCAAAGGAAACCATAAACAAGACCAAAAGACAACCCTCAGAATGGGAGAAAATATTTGCAAATGAAGCAACTGACAAAGGATTAATCTCCAAAATTTACAAGCAGCTCATGCAGCTCAATAACAAAAAAACAAACAACCCAAACCAAAAATGGGCAGAAGACCTAAATCGACATTTCTCCAAAGAAGATATACAGACTGCCAACAAACACATGAAAGAATGCTCAACATCATTAATCATTAGAGAAACGCAAATCGAAACTACAATGAGATATCATCTCACACCAGTCAGAATGGCCATCAACAAAAAATCTGGAAACAATAAATGCTGGAGAGGGTGTGGAAGAAAGGGAACACTCTTGCACTGCTGGTGGGAATGTGAATTAGTACAGCCACTATGGAGAACAGTATGGAGGTTCCTTAAAAAACTACAAATAGAACTACCATATGACCCAGCAATCCCACTACTGGGCATATACCCTGAGAAAACCATAATTCAAAAAGAGTCATGTACCAAAATGTTCATTGCAGCTCTATTTACAATAGCCCGGAGATGGAAACAACCTAAGTGTCCATCAACGGATGAATGGATAAAGAAGATGTGGCACGTATATACAATGGAATATTAGCCATAAAAAGAAACGAAATTGAGCTATTTGTAATGAGGTGGATGGACCTAGAGTCTGTCATACAGAGTGAAGTAAGTCAGAAAGAGAAATACAAATACCGTATGCTAACACATATATATGGAATTTAAGAAAAAAAAATGTCATGAAGAACCTAGGGGTAAGACAGGGATAAAGACACAGACCTACTAGAGAATGGACTTGAGGATATGGGGAGGGAGAAGGGTAAACTGTGACAAAGTGAGAGAGTGGCATGGACATATATACACTCCCAAACGTAAAATAGCTAGCTAGTGGGAAGCAGCCCCATAGCACAGGGAGATCAGCCTGATGCTTTGTGACCACCTAGTGGGGTGGGATAGGGAGGGTGGGAAGGAGGGAGACGCAAAAAGGGAGAGATATGGGGACATATGTATATGTATAACTGATTCACTTTGTTATAAAGCAGAAACTAACACACCATTGTAAAGCAATTATACTCCAATAAAGATGTTAAAAAAAAAAAAAAAAGCATTGTCTCCAGTTAGGGTTATTTATCTAGAGCTTCTCTTCATTAGTTTTCTGTTTTGTCTATGATCTTCTACTTTGTAAAGTGATGAATATGATAGGCTGGGTTATGGTGTGGGTTCTTTCTGAAAAACAGTGAATAATATCAGAACTGTATATACTTCTCAAATATCATAGTCTCTGCTCCTCTTTCACCTTCAATTAAAAAACTTATTTTGGGGATATATATAGAAGGGCTATAATTTATTGAATTATTAATATATACCAAGCACTGTGCTAAGCACTGCATAAGCATTATCTCATTTAATTCCAACAGCAATCCTGTGAGGTAGGAATTATTTATAGTCCCATTTCATAGATAAGGAAACTGAGGCTCAGAGAAGTTAAATAACTTGCCCAAAGACACAAAGTGAGTAATTGGTAGAGGTAAAGCAAATTGAACCCAACATTTTTTGACTCTGTAGCCTGAGTATCTATCTTCTATATATGGAGCATTATGAGCATATTAAATGCAATAATGCATTTAAAGCACAGAGGTGGCAGTTAGCAAGTGCTCAATAACTATTATTAATTGCTTTCAATTGTCAAATTAAAGATAGTTAAGTATAAAAAGTTCAGGATTTTAAAAAGGATATGTAGTGGAAGAGATTTGGGATGCTGTACCTATACTGCTAGCATCAGTCCAGCGTTCATCCTCATCAAAGTGAGCATCTCCTCCCAGGCCTGGCCCAGGTGGAAAGGCATGAGCCAGTGTGTTTCCTGGCCCATCAAATGGGTCGGGGTCCCCGTGAGCTGAAAGAAAAAGTGGTAATTGCCTTTAGTGACTGAATTTATCTCCAGTCATTTCATCTTTTAGTTTATAGTACATGATTATTGAGGTTAGAAAGATTAGCCCCAAGCAGTCAGCTGCATACACAGGGTGGTTTGGGTGTTTATTTGTCACAGGGACTTTTTCTTTCACAGAACCACTGCTCATCCCTGATAACCACCACATGTTGAAAGCTTACTGATATGGACTTTAAGTACATTCACATCCTACTTATGGTGGCATCTAAGTGTTATGTTTGATCATTTTCCTTAGCTGGATGGTGGCAGAGTGCACAATGAGTTTGAGTACTGGATTCAGCAGATAACTGCATACCATTTAATATACGTTTTCTTAAAAACCCAGCTTTTTCTTTGCAGATGTAGTAGACAGTCCCTTGAAGAACTGTGCTCAAGGTGTCTTAAAATAGATTTTGATAGTGCTTTTATTTGTGATGCAGAGACATTTATTTTCAAATTGGTGTCAGGCCATATCCAGTTTATCCAGTTCTTGAAAAACATGGAGTGCCATGATCAGTGCTTTTCTGTAAGGTTTTCTTCAGTCTTGTTAATATTGTGGTTGAAGCTCAAATTTCGGCTAAATTCACAGCACCCAGGAAGTTTAACATTAAAGCAGGCCAAAAAGACCAACATTTTCCTCTAAATTTGCACCATGAAACACCAGCAATTAATAGCAGTTCATGTATATGGGTTATATCTCCTTAAGCCCTTTAATATGAAAGTTCTCTATTTTCTACTTTTTACTACATGAAGGGTGTTGGCAATAAGCCACAGGGACTGTTCACTTCTTGGAGACCACTTAAGGCCTTTGAAAGTTGTAACCTCTTCTTTTGGTTTAATGTTGATGTTAGTTAGATATATTTTAAACTGTCCCATAAATATATATGTATATCATGATTCATGTTACAAAACAGAGGTTGGCAAACATTTTCTGTGAAGGACCAGATTTGTGGACTTGAAGACCTCTGTCGGAATTGCTAAAGTCTGCCATTGTAGCCCCAAAGCACTCATAGACAATAGGTAATTGAAGGACCATGGCTGTGTTCTAATAACTATTTACAGATTTGGCTCATGGGCCATAGTTTGCCATCTTCTGCTGTAAAAAGTGGCTCGAGGGCTTCCCTGGTGGCGCAGTGGTTGAGAGTCCGCCTGCCGATGCAGGGGACACGGGTTCGTGCCCCGGTCCGGGAAGATCCCACATTCCGCAGAGCGGCTGGGCCCGTGAGCCATGGCCGCTGAGCCTGCGCGTCCGGAGCCTGTGCTCCGCAACGGGAGAGGCCACAACAGTGAGAGGCCCGCATACCGCAAAAAAAAAAAAAAAAAAAAAAAAAAGTGGCTCGAAGTTAATGCACTAGAAAAAGTGTAAGAACATTGATCTTTAATGAGATGATCTATCTATCTATCTATCTATCATCTATCATCTATCTATATCTCTTTAAAGATTTTTAAATCCCAGAAAGAGGAGGGCACTGATATAAATAACAAGCAAAATAGCACACAGGATCAGCCTGCAGGAATCTTCCTTACCTCCTCTTGCAAAGCCAATCATGATATCAGCAATTCCCCAGCTAACTCTCTTGAAGCTCAGTGGGATCTCTTTGCTCCACACGTTGAAGGCCTTTGCCACTAATTGATTCACTATGACATGTGGTAAGTCTCGAGTATATGACACGATCCTGGTAGAAAACAAGAAAACAATGTTTGACCTTTTAGGAAATAGGCTTTACTGTTTTTGCTAAAATGAGCCAAAGCAAAACTAACCTGTAGGTGACCACTTTGGAAGTCCATTTTGGGCGATCTGGGAATAGGGAATATTCTGCAACATCTGGCACTCCACATCTGGGCTTCCGCATGATTTCTATAATGTGGGAGCTTAATGTTCCAGTTATAGGCAGGCGAAAAAATTTTTGCATCTGCTTGAGTTTGACTTCTAAACTATTGGGGTCCCTTATTTTTGAATCAGATGGATAAAATCTTTTCAGATAGTCCTATTGGAAAGAGAGTAATTGATCTATAATTCTTGTTTATTGTCTTCTTTTAGCTCAGAAGTCTGCACATCTTTGCTTCTGACTCCTGTGGACCCAAATAGTAGTGTGAAGGCAGAATACTTACATAGTAAACAAGTAAAACAAGAGTGCATTAATGAAAAGAAAACTTAATATTGATGATGAAGCACTGCCATTTCATTTCATGAGCAAAAGAGTCCCTCCATTTTTCTTTTATCCCATTAAACGTTTTGAAGAGAAACACACTGTATACTTTATAAAACATAGACTTGTTTGTAATAGCCAATCAGGAAGAGTGCCCAGTGTGCCCTCAAGGGGCACAGCTGAGACCTCCCCTTGGCATCAGAGACCCTATGGGGAGATCCAAAGTCACCCAGCTCTTTCTAAAATTCTCTGGAGATCAGATCCCAGCTGAGGTTAAAGGTCTTAATATTTTAGTCCTGGGAAAGGTTATTATGACATTATTTTGTTTTATATACGTATTCTCCAGGTGAAGAAATCAGAACTCTTAGTAACTAAATGATTTGCCCTGGGGTCACATGTTAAGTTAGTAGCAGAACTGGCTCTGAGTTTCTTGACTGCCAGGCCAGTGCTCTTTCCATGGCTAACTCCTTAATAAAACCCTCTTTGTGAGACTGCAGGATAAAGCAGGTCTCTCAGGTGTATTCCATGGGCAATTGGGTCCCTGGGAATTTCTTAAAGGACACTAGTGAATGGGTGTGAGGATGGCAGTCCAGCAGCCTAAATAGGAAAAAATAGAAAGTGAATGAAATAACAACAGCAGCAAAGGACTTTTATTAAGCACTTAGTAGTGCCAGGGACTATAACAGGAGCTTTACATTACTTATCTCATTTAAACCTCATAACCACCCTGTGAAGTAAGGTATGGCATTATTTTCCTATTTCACATTTGAAGAATCATGGCTCAGGAGAGTGAAATAAGTTGCACGAGGTCACCCCATGAGTAACCAAAGGGGCTGGTATTTGAACTTGTGTTCTGATTCCAAAGCCCATTTCATCAGAAAAATGTATAGTGTTATATAATGTGTGATAATATCTTTGAAATGATTTAAACATTGGCTCACTCATTTGCAATCTAATTTGGAGTAGGTGGTAATGTTTACTTGTCTGAGAACCGCTTAGGAGTATGCACTTTATATAAGTAAACTTAGCAATATTGTGCTCTGTCTTCCTGTTACCAACGACTGTATTTCATTCAATACAACAAACACTTATTGTTCACCCATGACAATTAGCAATTAATCCCTGATTTGAAAACAAATACCTCATTTTTTTCCCTTCCAGAGCTACAGGCTTTACAAAGACACCCTTTGTAAGAAATCTCTCTGCATCCTTAAGATGAATTTTCCTGCCTTCCTTTAAACCTAGAGAACCTCCCTCTGGTTTATTGGCAACGTGCACCATGGGTAAAGGGACTCAATACTCTTGCAAGTGTACTCCTTCTGCAGAGTCCATTAGGTGGACCCATATGAAATTGCTCCTTTGGAGAAATAAAAACCTGTCAAATATCACTGATTTCATATGGTTCAGTCCAATGTATTAGATGGACTTTTAAAAAGTCAAAGTTAGTGTGAAATAAAACACAACTTTTCTTATGCTTAAGGCTTAAATTTATAAACAATACTTAGGAGTAGATGTCCCATTATTTTACCAGGTAATAATTACTTACACTTATTAGACTACTTATTAAGTAGTATATTGGAAAGAACATGATTTTTGAACCAGAACTTGTCCTTGATTCTTATCTCTACAGTTAGTAAGTATGTGAATTAACCTTACTTTCGTTTCTTCTTTTTCCCAGGATAGAGCTAAGGATTCAATGACACAATATATATGAAGTACTTTATAATCTGCAATTGTTACATACATGATAATTGGTATTGTTACCACTTCCTTTATGCTCTAGAATAATCCTGTGAGGTATAAAACACAGTATTATTGTCTCTATTAGATATATGAGAAAACAAAGTCAGAAGTTCATGCCTTGCCCATCATCATTGGCTTGTCAGTGGGAGGACTGCAACTTATACCCTCATTTTTTCTTTTCAAGTCTCTCCATCACAGGCAGTCCTCATCTTAAGAGGCAACACTTTGCTCATTATGAGAAAAATTTCAAGTTACAATAAATAATAGTAGCAATAAGGACTTCAGTTTATTGAATATGTCTCAGGTACTCTGTAAAGTGCTTCACAACACCCCCATTTGGTTGATATCATTATATTATCCAACTTCCAAATTAGAAAACTGAAGCTCAGAGAAGTTTAATAACATTCCTGTGTTCATCTACACAGTTGAGTGGAGGAGATGGAACTTGAATCCACTTTGGGAAGGCTCCAAAGCTTGCTCTTAACAGCTACTTGATTAAAACATATATTACCTGTATAATCAGAAAAATTATTAAAATTGAAAAACATACTTCCTAATGCTGATGGTGAGCCTGTGGAGGCCCAGGTGAGTGGGCCAGTGACATACCTGAGCCTGTTCCCACGGCAGCTCACTCATACCTCCTGCCTTCTGGGGAAGCGGCAGGGCCAGGGTGCCAGGCAGCACACTCACAGCGTACAGCACGGTCAGCACGGCCAGCTGCATAGCTGCTGTCCAGAGATGATTGCTCTCGGACTTACGGTTGGTTTGGTGTTTTTTGCCACAGGCTGGAGAAATTTATATAGCTTCTCAGACTTGAATGTGGAAATAGGTGACGCATTTGAGTGTTTTCTTTCTTTTTAGTGTCTACAGAACTTTGAAAGTATTATCTTTTATTAATGACAATGAGGAAGTATTATGTTTTTATTGGCAGGAAGCACACAATGTGTTTGTTTTTCAAAGGATTTTTCTCCCACCTGTCTTCTGTATAAATTTGACCCATGAAATTTTAAATTTAACACACTTTATTTGCCAGAATCAAATTGCTACTTAGACATGTCTTCTCAGTTTAAAAATTTGGGGAGCATTATTCAGGACATATTTTATCTTAACATAATTTTTTAAAAATTTGAAATGCATGGAAAAGTACGTAAAAGATACAAATACTCAAATCACTATTAAGCAAACATTTTGTAACAGTCTCCAAAGTCATAGAGGGGAATGATGGGAGGAGTGGCAAGTGGAAATGCTCTGCTGTGATTGGGTCGGTGGCCATCGTAAAGCCTGTGCTCCACTCCCTCACCTTCCAGGTACATTAGTGGAGCCCTGAGAATTCCCTCTTCAAGTCTCCCTTTAATCAGATTATTTCTTTTCTTAGTGGTCAACATCACTTGAATTCCTCTTGAATTACATGAAAAAATATTAAACAAAAAAAAACTTCAGGCATGGGCTTGCCTGTTCATCTACCATACTTACCATGCTTCACATTCTGTAGTTGCAGGTTTCTCCAAAGCTGGCCTTCAACTTGGAAATCACTTTCTCCACTCTTTCTCTTCCAATCACCCTGACACTGGCTGCTGACCAGCCACCACTTGGGCTAGTTTGGTCCTCAGCACACATAATGGTTATGCTACATATAGCAATTAAAGACCCATGACCTAGAGATTCTAGTCCATTTACTTCAATTTTCCTGAAGATGAAACTGAAGCCAAGACAACAGGTTCACTTATTTCTCCAAGGCTCACACAGCCAGTTAATAGTAGTCCTGACTCCCAGTCCAGTGCTTTTTGTGTCATATCACACTACCTATTCATTTTGTCATTATATAGAATACACATTTCTTGAGAGAGCACGCGGCTTTTTTACTATAATAAGTCATGGGAAACTCCCCAAATATGCTGGAGCTGAAAAATATAATAGAGGTCTTTGGCGTCCTTAGGTAGGTTTATTCCAGGTATTTTATTCTCTTTGTTGCAGCAGTAAATGGAAGTGTTTCCTTAATTTCTCTTTCAGATTTTTCATAATTAGTGTATAGGAATGCAAGAGATTTCTGTGCATTAACTTTGTATCCTGCTACTTTACCAAATTCATTGATTAGCTCTAGTAGTATTCTGTTAGCATCTTTAGGATTCTCTATGTATAGTATTATGTCATCTGCAAACAGGGACAGTTTCACTTCTTTTCCGATTTGGATTCCTTTTATTTCTTTTTATTCTCTGATTGCTGTGGCTAAAACTTCCAAAACTATGTTGAATAAGTGGTGAGAGTGGGCAACCTTGTCTTGTTCCTGATCTTAGTGGAGATGGTTTGAGTTTTTCACCATTGAGAACGATGTTGGCTGTGGGCTTGTCTTATATGTCCTTTATTATGTTGACGTAAGTTCCCTCTATGCCTACTTTCTGGAGAGTTTTTGTCATAAATGGGTGTTGAATTTTGCCAAAAGCTTTTTCTGCATCTATTGAGATGATCATATGGTTTTTCTCCTTCAATTTGTTAATATGGTTTATCACATTAATTTATTTGCATATAGTGAAGAATCTTTGCATTCCTGGGATAAAATCCACTCGATCATGGTGTATGATCCTTTTAATGTGCTGTTGGATTCTGTTTGCTAGTATTTTGTTGAGGATTTTTGCATCTATGTTCATCAGTGATATTGGCCTGTAGTTTTCTTTTTTTGTGACATCTTTGTCTGGTTTTGGTATCAGGGTGCTGGTGGCCTCTTAGAGTGTGTTTGGGAGTGTTCCTCCCTCTGCTATATTTTGGAAGAGTTTGAGAAGGATAGGTGTTAGCTCTTCTTTAAATGTTTGATAGAATTTCCCTGTGAAACCATCTGGTCCTGGGCTTTTGTTTGTTGGAAGGTTTTTAATCATAATTTCAATATCAGTGCTTGTGATTGGTCTGTTTATATTTTCTATTTCTTCCTGGTTCAGTCTTGGAAGGTTGTGCTTTTCTAACAATTTGTCCATTTCTTCCAGGTTGTCCATTGTATTGGCATATAGTTGCTTGTAGTAATCTCTCATGATCCTTTGTATTTCTGCAGTGTCAGTTGTTACTTCTCCTCTTCATTTCTAATTCTGTTGATTTGAGTCTTTTCCCTTTTTTTCTTGATGAGTCTGGCTAATGGTTTATCAATTTTGCTTATTTTCTCAAAGACTAGCTTTTAGTTTTATTGATCTTTGCTATTGTTTCCTTCATTGCTTTTTCATTTATTTCTGATCTGATTTTTATGATTTCTTTCCTTCTGCTAACTTTGGGGATTTTTTCTTCTTTTATCTCTAATAGCTTTAGGTGTAAGGTTAGGTTTTTTATTTCAGATTTTTCTTATTTCTTGAGTTAGGATTTTCTTGCTATAAACTTCCCTCCTAGAACTGCTTTTGCTGCATCCCATAGGTTTTGGGTCATCGTGTTTTCATTGTCATATGTTTCTAAGTATTTTTTGATTTCCTCTTTGATTTCTTCAGTGATCTCTTGGTTATTTAGTAGCATATTGTTTAGCCTCTATGTTTTTTGTGTTTTTTACAATTTATTTTCCTGTAACTGATATCTAGTCTCATAGCGTTGTGGTCGGAAAAGGTACTTGATACGATTTCAATTTTCTTAAATTTACCAAGGCTTGATTTGTGACCCAAGATATGATCTATCCTGGAGAATGTTCCATGAGCACTTGAGAAGAAAGTGTATTCTGTTGGTTTTGGATGGGATGTCTTATAAATATCAATTAAGTCTATCTTGTTTAATGTGTCATTTAAAGCTTGTGTTTCCTTATTTATTTTCATTTTTGTTGATCTGTCCATTGGTGAAAGTGGGGTGTTAAAGTCCCCTACTATGATTGTGTTACTGTTGATTTCCCCTTTTATGGCTGTTAGCAATTGCCTTATGTATTGAGGTGCTCCTATGTTGGGTGCATAAATATTTACAATTGGTATATATTCTTCTTGGATTGATCCCTTGATCATTATGTAGTGTCCTTCTTTGTCTCTTGTAATAGTCTTTATTTTAAAGTCTTTTTTGTCTGATATGAGAATTGCTACTCCAGCTTTCTTTTGATCTCAATTTGCATGGAATATCTTTTTCCATCCTCTCACTTTCAGTCTGTATGTGTCACTAGGTCTCAAGTGGGTCTCTTGTAGACAGCATATATATGGATCTTGTTTTTGTATCCATTCAGCAAGCCTCTGTCTTTTGGTTGGAGCATTTAATCTATTTACATTTAAGGTAATTATTGATATGTGTGTTCCTATTACCATTTTTGTAACTGTTTTGGGTTTGTTTTTGTAGGTCTTTTCCTTCTCTTGTATTTCCTGCCTAGAGAAGTTCCTTTTGCACTTGTTGTAAAGCTGGTTTAGTGGTGCTGAATTCTCTTAGCTTTTACTTGTTTGTAAAGATTTTAATTTCTCTGTCGAATCTGAAGGAGATCCTTGCTGGGTAGACTAATCTTGGTTGTAGGTTTTTCCCCTTCATCACTTTAAATATGTCCTGCCAGTCCCTTCTGGCTTGCAGAGTTTCTGCTGAAAGATCAGCTGTTAACCTTATGGGGATTCCCTTGTGTGTTATTTGCTGCTTTTCCCTTGCTGCTTTTAATTTTTTTCTTTGTATTTAATTTTTGATAGTTTGATTAATATGTGTCTTGGTGTGTTTCTCCTTGGATTTATGTTGTATGGGACTCTCTGCACTTCCTGAACTTGACTATTTCCTTTCTCATATTAGGGAAGTTTTCAACTGTAATCTCTTCAAATAGTTTCTCAGACTCTTTCTTTTTCTCTTCCTCTGGGGACTCCTATAATTAGAATGTTGGCGTGTTTAATGTTGTCTCAGAGGTCTCTGAGACTGTCCTCTATTCTTTTCATTCTTTTTTTCTTTATTCTGGTCTGTGGTAGTTATTTCCAGTATTTTATCTTCCAAGTCACTTGTCTGTTCTTCTGCCTCAGTTATTCTGCTATTGATTCCTTCTAGAGAATTTTTAATTTCACTTATTGTGTTGTTTATCATAGTTTGTTTGCTCTTTAGTTCTTCTAGGTCCTTGTTAAACATTTCTTATATTTTTCCATTCTATTTCCAAGGTTTTGTATCATCTTTACTATCATTACTCTGAATTCATTTTCAGGTAGATTGCCTAGTTCCTCTTCATTTGTTTGGTCTGGTGTGTTTTTACCTTGCTCCTTCATCTGCTGTGTATTTCTGTCTTCTCATTTTGCTTAACTTACTGTGTTTGGGGTTTCCTTGTCACAGGCTTCAGGTTCATAGTTCCCATTGTTTTTGGTGTCTGCCCCCAGTGGCTAAGTTTTGTTCAGTGCGTTGTGTAGGCTTCCTGGTGGAGGGGACTAGCGCCTGTGTTCTGGGGGATGAGGCTGGAACTTGTCTTTCTGGTAGGCAGGACCAAGTCTGGTGGTGTCTTTTGGGGTGTCTGTGCACTTGTTATGATTTTAGGCGGCCTCTCTGCTAATTGGTGGGGTTGTGTTCCTGTCTTGTTACTTGTTTGTCATGGGGTGTCCAGCACTGGAGCTTTCTGGTTGGAGTGGAGCTGGGTCTTAGCATTGAGACATATATCTCTGAGAGAGGTGTTACTGATTGATATTATGTGGTGCCAGGAGGTGTCTGGTGATCCAATGTCCTGAACTCTGCTCTTCTAACTCTGAGGCTCAGGCTTGACACCCGGCTGGAGCACCAAGTCCCTGTCAGCCACACAGTTCAGAAGAAAAGGGAGAATAAAAATAAAGAAAGAAAATAAAGTTATTAAGGTAAAAAATTTAAAAATACTATTAAAATTAAAAAATAATAAAAAAAATAAAAAGAAGACAGCAACCAAACCAGTAAACAAATCTACCAATGATAATAAGTTTTAAATACTAAACTAAGATAAACATAAAACCGGAAACAAATCAGTTGCAGTCAGCAAACCCCAAGTCTACATTTTCTCCCAAAGTCCACTGCCTCAATTTGGGGATGATTCATTGTCTATTGAGGTATTCCACAGATGCAGGATACATCAAGTTGCTTGTAGAAATATAATCTGCTTCTCCTGAGGCTACACGGAGAAATTTCCCTTTCTCTTCTCTGTTTGCACAGCTCCTGGGGTTCAGCTTTGGATTTGGCCCCACCTCTGTGTGTAGGTCACCTGAGGGTGTCTGTTCCCCGCCCAGAGAGGGTGAGGTTAAAGTAGCAGCTGATTCGGGGGCTCTGGCTCACTCAGGCCAGGTGGAGGGAAGGGTACCGAATGCGGGGTGAGCCTGCGGCGGCAGAGGCCTGCATGAAGTTGCAACAGCCTGAGGCATGCTGTGTGTTCTCCCGGGGAAGTGGTGCCTGGATCACGGGACCCTGGCAGTGGCGGGCTGCACAGGCTCACGGGAGGGGAGGTGTGGATAGTGACCTGTGCTCGCACACAGGCTTCTTGGTGGCTGCAGCAGCAGCGTTAGCATTTTTTGCCAGTCTCTGGTGTCCACGCTGATAGCCATGGCTCGCGCCTGCCTCTGAAACTCATTTAGGCGGTGCTCTGAATCTCCTCTCTTCGCGCACCCTGAAACAATGGTCTCTTGCCTCTTAGGCAGGTCCAGAATTTTTCCCGGACTCCCTCTCGGCTAGCTGTGGCGCACTAGTCCCCTTCAGGCTGTGTTCATGCAGCCAACCCCAGTCCTCTCCCTGGGATCTGACCTCCGAAGCCAGAGCCTCAGCTCCCAGCCCCCACCCACCCTGGCAGGTGAGCAGACAAGCCTCTCGGGCTGGTGAGTGCTGGTCGGCACTGACCCTCTGTGCGGGAATCCCTCTGCTTTGTCCTCTGCACCCCTATTGCTGCGCTCTCCTCTGTGGCTCCAAAGCTTCCCCCCACTCTGCCCACCCCCCATCTCCACCAGTGAAGGGCCTTCCTAGTGTGTGGAAACTTTTCCTCCTTCACATCTCCATCCCAGAAGTGCAGGTCCCATCCCTATTCTTTTGTCTCTATTTTTGCTTTTTTCTTTTGCCCTACCCAGGTACATGGGTAGTTTCTTGCCTTTTGGGAAGTCTGAGGTCTTCTGCCAGTGTTCAGTAGGTGTTCTGTAGGAGTTGTTTCACATGTAGATGTATTTTTGATGCATTTGTGGGAAGGAAGGTGATCTCCACGTCTTAAGCTTCTGCCTTCTTGAAGGTCCTTCCGAGGCTATACTATTTTAAATTCCCACCAGCAATGTATGAGGATTTCTATTTCTACATGTTCTTATCAACATTTGTTATGTTGTGTTAAATTTTTTAAAATTATAACCATCCTAGTAGGTGTGAAGTAGTATCTCATTATGGTTTTAATTTGTATTTCTAGTGAGTAGTGACTCATGTTGAGCATCTTTTCATGTGCTTGTTATCCATTTGTAAATCTTTGGATAAATGTCTATTCAAGTCTTCTACCCATTTTAAGAAATTGGGTTGTTTGTCATTTTGCTGTTGAGTTGTAAGAATTCCTTATATATTCTGGTTGCTAAGCCCTTATCAGATATATGATTTGCAAGTATTTTCTCCCTTTCTGTAGGTCATCTTTTCACTCTTTTGATAATGTACTTTGATGTACAAAGTTCCTAGTTTTGATGAAGTCCAATTTATCTATTTTTTCTTTGGTTGTTCATGCTTTCGGTGTTGTATCTAAGAATCTACCATGAAGTCCAAAGTCATGATTATTTATGCCTATGTTTTCTTCTAAGAGTTTTATGGTTTTAGCTCTTATATTTAGGTCACTGAACTTCATGCTTTATTTTTGATAGTTTTCCTTTTTATACCTTTAATTTTCCCCTGCTGTACTGTGATTTTCTGCTTTGGTGTTCTGATCACACTGACTGAACTTGTTTTCATGTTAAAGGAGTCAGTTTCCTTTTGTGTCATAGTGACAAAGTACTTAACCTCTCTGTGCTTCAGATTCCTTATCTAAAAATGGAGATAGTACCTTTTTCTTTGGATTGTGTTGGCAATTAAATGAGAGGATTAAGTGTATAAAAGACATAGCAGTATTTATGGAGCATGGTGTGGTAAAAGTTCTATAAATGCTAGCTAGTATTGTTGTCATTGCCGTTATAGGTTAGGGGTTTTATATATTGTAATGCCCTTTTTCTTTCACCTCTATAAACATAGCATGGTGATCAGATTAAGTATAAAAGAAAAACAGGAGGTTTAAATAGTTTTGTTCTAGAAGTTTTACTGATGCTGATAATGCCAATGTCTTCTGAGACACAAGGAAGTAACTACTTTAAATATTACAATGTGGTGTATTACAGTAACCAAAGAAATCTTATCATAGATGTTACTTACTTTTTAAACAAGAAAAGCATTTGTGGTATTTATCAATAAAATTTTTGGGTGGAGAATATGAGCAAAAAACCAGAAAGGCACAAAGAAGAAAAAGGCACAAAGATTGAAATAGAGTAAGTCAGATGTTAGGACTAGTGACACAAATTTAATTTTTAAATGCATGGAAACAGTTCACATTCAGGAGAAGATGGGTTTATACAGAGGAAAGGAAGGCAGTGAAATACCTTAATGGATGCAGCTGATGATACATACAGCCCTCCCATTCCATCTGGGTGAGAGGCGACCGAACAAAGTGACATTTAAGCCTGTTCTGAGTGGAGTGTGAGCTGCTGCAACAATGTTGCCTCTCATTGCAGCGCCCCCCTCAACCTGCAGCCCCATGCATCAGCTGATGGAAAGCTCTAGAATTGGGAAACAGGAGGAAGAAGTAGCACACAGAGGGAAGGGAAGTGAGAAGAAAGTGAAAGACAGGATGAGCTGAGTGACCACAGTCTCTGCTTAGGTTCCATTCTTCTTGAAGATTCCTTCCTCTACCACCAAAGGGAGAAAGTGAAAACAAAACCATTTACTCTTCCTTTCTGTCTATCCCTTTCTTTCCTCTCAAACCATAACCTGCAATGATCTAGACTGTGCGTAACCAAGCCCACCTCCCTTGCTTGCAAGAGGAAGGGCAGGGAAACTTCTGAATGGAGCTAGACATTTTTTCCATCAGTGCCAATTTTTACAAGTTATACCTCAGGAAGGAAGGGAAGCGATTGTCCTTGTCTCAGCCCAACCCTGAAGTAGGATATAACGTTGTGTGCTTGACCTCCTCCAGATGGACTTGCAAGCAGCAGTTTTGTGTAACAGATTTGACTGAAGAATAAGGGGTAAGGGAAGGAGAAAGTAATTCTCCTTACCAAGCACGGTACCATAGATAATTTAAAATTTAGTGATAAGCTTCCCTGTTCTAAAAAAAAAAACTGTCACTATCTAGATCTGCCTCCTGCCCTGCTGCTGGGCTTTTTCTATTTCTACTGGTTTCCAACCCTAAACTTTTGCTTTATTATTGTTTTTAATTGGGGACCCATTAGTAATCCTTATCATGCAAGCACTCCCTTTCTATTACCAAACAGCTCATCAAGGTATTTTTCTCAACAAAGGCAGTTATTTTTCTAGGGGGACTCTATGCCTACTGGTAAAACAAAAACTTAGCTCCTCAGCTACATCAGATTACATGACCTACACTTTGTAGAAGTAATTCATATTCATGTCTATATTGCTTTTTGTGGTTTTAAAAAAAGAGGGAGAAGCTAATAATTTACTTCAAATTGTATCTATAACTGCCACGGCAATCAATCACTCTGGGAATATTTACTCTACTCTGTCCCCTCTTCTCCCATATTTTGATTGACATTGAAAACAACTGGATTGTTTTAGAGACAAAACAGTTATTGGGACTTTTTATTGTGTGTGTGTGTTTTCTAAGGGCATAAGATTTTCTTTAATGTATCAAAGAGGAACACAGATTTTAGAAGGTAACAAGTATCATTTAAAATCATTAAAAGAATCAAGATCAAAAAGAAGTCACAGAATCCAAATAGTTATCAAGGAATAGAACACAAAATAAAGGTCAAGGAATAGAACATGTATAAGTAAAGAAAATTATATATTATAGCCTAGTTATATATCATTTCTATTATAATATATAACTAAGTGACAAATGATAACAAAGCTTGCAAAATTCAAAGGTCTCTATTATAGAAAGAAAACTATAAAGCTAGATTAAAGTAAGAACTAAGACATAAGACTACTAAGAACCTATAACTAATTATAATGAAGAGTAATTTAGAAGATTTCCCATGAAAAAAATAGAGGCAAAATGAAAATTTTGATAAACATAAATACAGTACTATATTTTAAACCCTTATATCTAATCCTCCTTCCCTGCCTGACTCTCTCACATACACAACTAACAAATGCTGGAAACAGTGCAGCCAAACAGGAACCTCATTCACAACTGGTAGACATGAAAGCAGTGAAAACCCCTTTTAATAAATGTGTGCAGTGGAAAAGAACCCCAAATTACTTATGTCTAAAGGAAGCTCTCACAAAGTTATACTACTCAGAGAAACTAAAGACTTCTTAAATCAAAACACTTTTTAAAGCAACATTAGTAGCAAAATTGGTCATTTCTACATCCTGGAAACAAAGGATAATGCTATCTATTTTTTTAAAAAAATTGAAGTATACTTGATTTACAATATTAAATCAAGTTAGTGTTAGTTTCAGGTGTACAGCATAATAATTCAGTATTTTTGCCGATTATGCTCCATTGTAGGTTATTACAAGATAATGGCTATAATTCCCTGTGCTATATAGTATATCTTTGTTGCTTATCTATTTTATATACAGTAGTTTGTATCTGGTAATCCCATACTCCTAATTTGTCCCTCCTCCCTTCCCTTTCCTCTTTGGTAACCACAAGTTTGTTTTTTATATCTATGAATATGTTTCAGTTTTGTGTATACATTCATTTGTATTATTTTTTAGATTCCACATATAAGAGATAACATACAGTATTTGTCTTTGTCTGACTTATTTCACTGAGCATAATATTCTCTAGGTCCATCCAAGTTGCTGCAAATGGCAGTATTTAATTCTTTTTTTATGGCTGAGTAATATTCCATTATATATAAAGTAATATTCCATGTGTATATACCACGTCTTCTTAATCCAGTCATCTGTTGATGGGCTCTTGGGTTGCTTCCATGTCTTGGCTATCATAAATAGCGCTGCTGTGAACATTGGGGTGCAAGTATATTTTCGAATTAGTGTTTTCATTTTTTTTCCAGATATCTAACCAAGAGTATTTCTACTTTTAGTTTTTTGAGGAACCTCCATACTGTTTACCATAGTGACTGCATCACTTTACATTCCCACCAACAGTGTATAAGGATTCCCTTTTCTCCACATCCTTCCAACATTTGTTATTTGTAGACTTTTTGATGATAGCCATTGTGACAGGTGTGAGGTGATACCTCATTGTGGTTTTGATTTACATTTCTCTGATAATTAGTGATGTTAAGCATCTTTTCATATGGCTGTTGGCCATCTGTATGTCTCCTTTGGAGAAGTGTCTATTCAGGTCTTCTACCCATTGTTTGACATGGTTGTTTGTTCTTTTGATGTTGAGTTGTAAGAGCTGTTTCAATGTTTTGGATATTAACCCCTTATCAGTCATATTATTTGCAAATATTTTCTCCCATTCCGTAGGTTGTCTTTTCATTTTGTCGATGGTTTCCTTTGCTGTGCAAAAACTTCTAAGTTTAATTAGGTCCTATTTGTTTATTTTTGCTTTTGTTTCCTTTGCTTTAGGAGACAGATCCAGGAACATATTTCTACAATTTATATCAAAGAGTGTTCCATCTATGTTTTCAACCAGGAGTTTTAGGGATTCAGGTCTTACATTTAGGGCTTTAATCCATTTTGAGTTTATTTTTGTATATGGTGTTAGAGAATGTTCTAATTTCATTCTTTTACATGTTGCTGTCCAGTTTCCCCAGCACCACTTATTGAAGAGACTCTCTTTTCTCCATTGTATATTATTACCCCCTTTGTCACAGATTAATGGACCATTAGTATGTGGGTTTATTTCTGGGCCTTCTATTCTGCTCCATTGATCTATGTGTCTATTTTTGTGCCAGTACTGTACTGTTTTGAATACTGTAACTTTGTAGTATAATCTGAAGTCAGGGAGCATGATACCTCCAGCTTTGGTTTTTGTTTGTTTGTTTTCCTTAAGATAGCTTTGGGAATTCAGGGTCTTTTGTGGTTCCATATAAGTTTTAGGATTATTTGTTCTAGTTCTATGTAAAGTGTAATGGGTATTTTGATAGGAATTGCATTAAATCTGTAGATTACCTTGGGTAGTATGGTCATTTTAAGAATATTAAGTCTTCCAATACAAGAACATGGTAAATCTTTCCATTTGTTTTTGTCATCTTCAGTTTCTTTCATCAGTGTCTTACAGTTTTCTGAGTATAGGTCTTTTGCCTCCTTAGGTAGGCTTATTCCTAGGTATTTTATTCTTTTCAATGCAATTGTAAATTGGATTATTTCCTTAATTTCTCTTTCTGATAGTTCATTGTTAGTGTATAGAAATGCAACAGATTTCTATATATTAATTTTGTATCCTGCAATTTACTGAATTCACTGATGAGCTCTAGTAGTTTTTTAGCGATGTCTTTAGGATTTTCTATGTATAGTATCATGTTATCTGCAAACAGTGACAGTTTTACTTCTGGCTTTCCAGTTTGGAAGTGCCGTTTATTTTTGTACTTTATAATATAATCATAATAGCAAACATTATTATAAAGTTTACCATGTACTCAGCTCTAAGTGTTTTACATATTGTTAAGTCCTCAAAACAACCCTGTGGTAGGTACTATTATTATCACCCCCTTTTATTGATGAAGAAACTGAGGTGTAGAGTTTAAGTAACTTACCCAGTATCACATAGCTAGTAAGTGGCAGAAACAGGCAGTCTGTCGTCTTCATCACTGTGTAACACTGCCTGTATCATGGGATGAAATATTGTTTCATAAATTATTTCAAGGTCATTTCCTGCCTCAATAGGACTACAAGGTCCTTGAGAGCAGGAACTTGTCTTTTTTTGCTGTGTGCTCCACTTTGCGTGTCCTCCAAGTACTTTTCTCTTTTCATATTTGCCTTAAAAAAACTTTTTAGTTTAAAATAATTTTAGATTTGTAGAAAGTTTTCAAAGATGAAACAAGGAGTTCCTAAATACCCTTTACTCAGCTTCCTCCAATATTAACATCTTATATAACCATGATTCATTTATCAAAATGAAATTAACATTGGAATATCACTTAACTAATTTACAGACTTTATTTAGATTTCACCAGTTTTTGCAGTAATGTTCTTTTCTGTTCCAGGGTCCAATTCTGTATACCAAATTGCATTTGGAGTCCTTTCTTTTCTTTCTTTAAATCAGCAAATAAGCAAGAGAGGAAAGCTGACTATATGAGCCAATTTGATAATGATATCAAATAGCCTAACTCTAAATATTCAGAATTTTTAACCACCAGTTTCTCTTCCTTAGTTTTCAATGATACCAATAATTTTCTGTTTTTTAAATTAGGGCAGTATGACACACAAAAGTCAACATTTAAAAATAAGTGGGTTTTTGTTGTATTCAAATAAGGAGAAAATTCAAATTGAGTGTGTAATTCTTGTAATTACATTGAACTCCATTCCCCTAAAAGCTCTGTTATTAATAAAGCTACTATTTGTTGAGTGTTTATTACTATTTAGTAAGTGCTTTACATGGGATTTTGCTGTTAATCATCACATCAGTGCTGAAAGATAATTATAGTGCAAATATGTTACTCTCTGTCTGCTTGGAAATTTTTCCTTTAGTGAATTGTCTCTCCCCAAACTTAAGTAATTCTTCATGTGCTTTCACTGGCCTCCACACCCTTTTCCAAGGTTTGGATACAATGATTAGTCGAATGGGCAGGTATCCCAGAAGTACCAGTGAGAACCTTTTCTGGGTTTGATGCAGACAACTGCTGAGAAAGGGAACATTTTTGTTGTTCTTTTTTTGGAACATGAGCTATATAAACCATGGAAGCTTGGAGCATCTAGCAGCCATCTTGCCACCACGTGGAGAAAAGTTGTCTGAGAATAAAACTATGCAGAGGTTGGTCTTCAGATTTTCAGTCATATCATTTGATTCCTTGGGTGCAAATAGAGCTGAAGAGATTTCCACTACTTGAATTTCCCAATTATGCAAGTCAATGAAATTCCCCATGTATTTGTTTGTTTGTTTTTGATTGTGATTGTTTGGGATGGTTTTCTGATGCTTTCAACCAAGTAATTCAGAAGGTATTATTATTTATATTTTAGCTTCAAAGTTACATAGATATTAAATGGTAGAGCTGGGAATAAAATCCAGGTCCACCTGTCTGTGAAGCCCATAGTACTTTCAATATTCCATGCTGCCTTTCATTCATTAATTTGGACATTGAGTCATTCATTCTACAGACATATATAGAGTGTTTGTCTCATGCCAGGCACTCTGCTAGGTACTAGTGCTATGGAAACATATGACAGATTTTTTATTTTTATATCTTTATTGGAGTATAATTGCTTTACAATGTTGTGTTAGTTTCTGCTGTACAACAAAGTGTATCAGCTATATGTATACATATATCCCCATATCCCCTCCCTCTTGAGCCTCCCTCACACCCTCCCTATCCCACCCCTCTAGGTCAGCACAAAGCATCCAGCTGATCTCCCTGTGCTAGGCAGCAGCTTCCCTCTAGCTATCCATTTTACATTTGGTAGTGTATATATGTCGATGCCATGCTCTCACTTCATCCCAGCTTCGCCTTCCGGCCCTGTGTCCTCAAGTCCGTTCTCTATGTCTGTGTCCTTATTCCTGCCTTGCCACTAGGTTTATCAGTACCATTGTTTTAGATTCCATATATGTGTATTAGCATACGGTATTTTTCTCTTTCTGACTTACTTCACTCTGTATGACAGATACTAGGTCCATCCACCTCACTACAAATAACTCAGTTTCCTTCCTTTTTATGGCTAATATTCCACTGTATATATGTGCCACATCTTCTTTATTCATTCATCTGTTGATGCACACTTAGGTTGCTTCCATATCTTGGCTATTGTAAATAATGCTGCAATGAACATTGTGGTATGTGTAACTTTTTGAATTATGGTTTTCTCAGGGTATATGTCCAGTAATAGGATAGCTGGGTCATATGGTAGTTTTATTTTTAGTTTTTTAAGGACCCTCCATACTGTTCTCCATAGTGGCTGTATCAATTTACATTCCCATCAACAGTGCAAGAGGGTTCCCTATTCTCCACACCCTCTCCAGCATTTATTGTTTCTAGATTTTTTGATGATGGCCATTATGACCGGTGTGAGGTGATACCTCATTGTGGTTTTGATTTGCATTTCTCTAATGATTAGTGATGTTGAGCATCTTTTCATGTGTTTGTTGGCAATCTGTATATCTTCTTTGGAGAAATGTCTGTTTAGGTCTTCTGCCGATTTTTGGATTGGGTTGTTTGTTTTTTTTGATATTGAGCTGCATGAGCTGATTGTATATTTTGGAGATTAATCCTTTGTCAGTTGCTTCATTTGCAAATATTTTCTCCCATTCTGAGGGTTGTCTTTTTGTCTTGTTTATGGTTTCTTTTGCTGTGCAAAAGCTTTTAAGTTTCATTGGGTCCCATTTGTTTATTTTTGATTTTATTTCCATTACTCTAGGAGGTGGGTCAAAAAGGAACTTGCTGTGATTTGTCATAGAGTGTTCTGCCTATATTTTCCTCTAAGAGTTTTATAGTGTCTGGCCTTACATTTAGGTCTTTAATCCATTTTGAGTTTATTTTTGTGTATGGTGTTAGGGAGTGTTCTAATTTCATTCTTTTACATGTAGCTGTCCAGTTTTCCCAGCAACACTTATTGAAGAGGCTGTCTTTTTCCATTGTATATTCTTGCCTCCTTTGTCAAAGATAAGGTGACCATATGTGCATGGGTTTATCTCTGGGCTTTCTATCCTGTTCCATGGATCTTATTTCTGTTTTTGTGCCAGTACCATTCTGTCTTGATTACTGTAGCTTTGTAGTTTATTCTGAAGTCAAGGAGCCTGATTCCTCCAGCTCCGTTTTTCTTTCTCAAGATTGCTTTAGCTATTTGGGGTCTTTTGTGTTTCCATACAAATTGTGAAATTTTTTGTTCTAGTTCTGTGAAAAATGACATTGGTAAATTGATAGGGATTGCATTGAATCTGTAGATTGCTTTGGGTAGTATAGTCATTTTCACAGTGTTGATTCTTCCTGTCCAAGAACATGATATATCTTTCCATCTGTTCGTATCATCTTTGATTTCTTTCATCAGTGTCATCGTTTTCTGCATACAGGTCTTTTGCCTCCTTAGGTAGGTTTATTCCTAGGTATTTTATTCTTTTTTCTGCAGTGGTAAATGGGAGTGTTTCCTTAATTTGTCTTTCTGATTTTTCATTATTAGTGTATAGGAATGCAAGAGATTTCTGTGTATTAATTTTGCATCCTGCTACTTTACCAAATTCATTGATTAGCTCTAGTAGTTTTCTGGTGGCATCTTTAGGATTTCTGTGTATAGTATCAGACCCATGACAGATTTTTAATAGTAGGCTTTTGTGTCGTTTTGATAATCATGGTGATTAATAACGAATAAATAATAAAATAGTTTCACCAACCAAATTACTGTCTGGTCTGATTCTCCTTCTACCCTGATCCTAGTATGGTTTTGAAAGGTTACCTAGTCTTTTTTTTTTTTTTTAACATATTTATTGGAGTATAATTGCTTTACAATGTTGTGTTTGTTTCTGCTGTATAACAAAGTGAATCAGCTATATGTATACATATATCCTCTTATCCCCTGTCTCTTGCATCTCCCTCCCATCCTCCCTATCCCACCCCTCTAGGTGGTCACAAAGCACCAAGCTGATCTCTCTGTGCTATGCAGCTGCTTCCCACTATCTATTTTACATTTAGGCTATCTAATCTTGCTGTGGTGACTGTGACAGGGGCATGCATGGACTGATGGACAAAGGACAGAGGATTCTCTAAACCCACTGCCACTGCCCCAGTTATAGCTCTTAGTATCCCTCATTTCGGTGTTTGCACGAGTTTTTTTAACTTATTCATTTACTTACCAAATATTTATAAAGCATGTGGTGTATGGTCTGGCCCTGTAATAGGGCTAGGAAACTCATGAAAAATAACACCTAGAGTCTGCCATCAAGAAATTGGCAGCTTGGTTGAAATATACACAGAAAATTAGAATGCAGTATGGTTAGTGATAAGGTTTTGCTGAGATACTGAGGAATATGGAGGAGGAATATTTAGCACAGCCTGGTGTTGCTGGCTGATGCACTGAGGGTAATGAAGGCAAACTCATACCTGCAATATCTGATTTAATCAGATATATTGTCTCACGTAACCGGTTGGCCCCCTTGAGGAATGGTACCATATTGAGGGCTCAGATTCAGTCCTTAATACTGACAAGTCAAATCTGTAGTAGCAGTGGCAGCAGCTAGGTGAACTGTAGTTGGGTTCATGAATAGCTTCCATTTCCATTACTATCCCATGTTGTTCATAGGCCCATTATGTTCATGGGGTAACTGAGGAGAGAGGCAGGCTGACCTCCATTATATGCATGATTACATCCACACAGGTGTTCAGTGCTTCCTCCTAGGTAGATGTTCTCCTTCAGGCATTGATGTGAATAAGACACAAAGATCCACACATTTTGTGCTTACTTGTGTAAGTTCATTCAGGTGTTACTTTCCCAGACCTCCTTGTCCTTGGTCTTATAATATTTCTATCTTGTTTGTTCCAGACCCTTGATGAACCAGTCAAGTGACTTGTGATTTCCCAGAAATTTATGTATATTCTTACTTACGAGCACTTCCCCCTCCAGGCTGAGCTGATGACTGCTTATCATCATCAGCATCAATACCAAATGTACTGCTCAATGTTCTGCTTACTGGAATGATCATCCCTCATTCCTGTCTTTCAGAGTCACCCCCTGGGAAGCTAGAGTACAGCAGCAGTCTACAAGTGAGCTAGGCATGAATTTTTTCCCCTGTCATCAACAGTGAAAGAGGAGCAGAATACGCCACCCCAAAATATGCCACTTTGGCATAAGGCTTGTTTTGAGCTGAAGGCAAGTGAGAAAAAACAGAGATAAGAAAAGCTCTCTGCCCTTTCCCTATTTGCCTAAAAGAAGGGCATAAATTTATAAAGTTATCCCCCCTCCCCTGTCTACCAGGAAGGACAGAAGTTAATCACCCAGGTCAACTCTAGACACCTATGAGGTCGGAGATGGCACTAGAAGAATCTATTTAAGAAACTTTACTCACTAGATCTTTTATTAGTTCCTCCACAATTTGTTGCCCTGGAAACTTAAAGCCCTTTTTCTTATCTTGTCATTTCTCACATTCATCTTCTCCACTGAATTAAACCATCATCTTTATCCTAAATTAAATGATCCTTGTGCACTCTCATGTAAATGTTTCAAGTATCCAGAGACATATAGGTAAGTTAAAAGCAAACAGCTAAACAAAATGTTTAGTATTATTCCATTTACATAAATAAATATATATTTAAATATAAAATATATGTGTAATAGTGATTTCTTTTGAGGAGGGGAGGACAGTGGAATACAGATAAAGGGAGATTTTCACTTTTTACTTTATAACAGGTAATAAAAGCTAACATTTATTGCATGTGGCAGACCCTCTCCTAAAGCTTTACCTGTTTCATTTCATGTACTCATTACTACCCCAGGAGGAAGATACCAGTCGTTAAGAGTGTAGGCTCTTCTAGTCTACAGACATTTCAGAGTTCATATCTCACCTTACAAACAGACTAGCTGTGTGACTGTGAGCTTTAAACAAGTTACTCAAATGCTCTGTGCCTCAGTTTTTTCATCTGCAAAATGTAAATAAAAGTGGTACTTAAGTAATGGGGTTGCCATGAGGGTTAATTGAGGTATACACGTTAGCTCATTAGAACAGGGTCTTCCCCAGTGGTCCAGTGGTTAAGACTCTGCGCTCCCAATGCAGGGAGCTGCGTTCCATCCCTGGTTGGGGAACTAGATCCCGCATGCCGCAGCTAAGACCTGGTGCAGCCAAATAAGTATATATATATATATATTTTTAAAGCTTATTAGATAAGCCCTTGACACGTGGTAAGCACTCATGAAATTATTATTATCATTATCATCATCTCCATTTTATAGATGAGCAAAGTGAGGCACAAAGGTTTTAAGTAACATGTTAGTAAGTGGTAGAGCCAAGTTTTAAATCCAGTCTGTCACCGAAACCTATGCTTCTAATTATTTAGTCAAACTGCCTTCTCAATTCTCCTGCGTTATTGAATTTTTTGTAAGCATGCTTATGAATACATGTGTTACTTATGTATCTTGGAGAAATTAAAAACTATGAAAAGAAATGTGAATGGAAAATAAGTAAATTTTTACAAGATAAAGAGAGAATTTTAAACTATCATCTGTGCAATTTTTAGGAGAGCCTCGAAGATATTAATAGCGTTTTTTTAAAAAACAGCTTTATTGGGGTTTAATTTACATACCATAAAATTCATCTGTTAATGGTGGTTGGTTTAGAAAAACAGAAAAGTCTTGGTTAGAGAGTTTTGTTTTAGCTCATGGTAGTATTTTCAAATTCACTGCGGTATTTAGTTTGGTGTCCAATAATTTGGTTCAATTCAAACCCACTCATAATCGTTAAGCACCTACAGAGGAGAAGGCCTTGAGGGATATAGTAATGCATGTGAAAAGTCCCCATCTTCCCTTCAGTATAATAGCTGGTGTTTTTTTTTATCATTTGCATTTGATTATTTTTGGCCTTTTTTTCTCTTGATGTAAATCATGATTAAATTAGACATGTAGCCGCTGTTCTTTGTGTGTGACATTAGGTAATAAATTCAATAATTTTGCTATCAGGATTTTTTGCCTACTTTTTTGTTTTGAAGAAGCTGCATTCATTTATGGTGAAGGAAAGACTTCTGTAATGTTCACTACATCCTTTAGAAGTAATTCTAACATCACGTCTTATTCCAGTCATTCTAAGTCTGAAAATTTCCCAAAGTGTACAGTCAGAAAGATTCCCCTTGGTTATTAGGAAACCCCACCAGTTCTCCTTTCATGGGGCCCTCTTCATTACTGAATTTCCCACATCCCATGTCTAGCCTTCATCACAGACTGGCCTGAATTGACATTATGTCTCTATATATTATAAGCCAAGTTATTTTGTATAAGGGGTGGTCTTTGTCCTTAGGGACCTGAGTTTGGTGTATGTTATGAGCCAGACAGAGAACATGAGTTGGGGAGGCAGAATGGAGGTTACTGGAGGATTATAGATATTTGGGGTGGGTAATATCATGCTGGAAGGGTTACTGTAGCCCCCACAGAAGACTTGACTACATTTCCGAATCCCTTGATGCGGCAGTGACCAAGTTTGACCCTCTGTTTGTACTGATGGAGATGGTTTGTTGTCTGACAGGCAGGAGGCAATATAGGGTGGGAGAAAGAACACAGACTTTGGAATCAGATACATATTGATTCAAATCCCAGTTTTATCACCTTGGACAGGTTAGTTAACTTCTCTGAGCCCATTTTTTTACCTCTACAAAGAGGTTCTAAAACTCTCTTGTTTCTGGTCCCCTGGGTCTTGGTAATATTTTTTTGCAGTGCCTCTAATCCAAAAGAAATGTCCAACAGTCCTGTTTTTTAAGTAGTTAGGTCCAAATCAACTTCATAATTATGTCCTAACAACTTAGAAGCTATTTGAAAAAAGAATATACATAAATTGAAAGAAAAATAATTTTTATTTCATCCTTAAATAATCACAATTTCTTACTAATGGAATGTACGTGTGCTCCTGGTGGACACTGCACGATTTCTGGATTTTTGGGAAGATCAATCCACACTGATTTTCAAACAGTACTTGCTTTTTTATCACAAAACCTGTGGAAAACCCAGTTTTGCAAAGTTTGATGACTTCTACAGGAATGTAGCATGATCTAATATTGAAACTGTGAACTACTTTAAACTACTACTTTGTCCAATTTCCAAGAAACATTAAGCACTGCTGTATTTCCCCTGAAAATTTAAGCTATCCCGTGAGTCCACTTGTGCATCTGGAAGTTTGGGAACCATGGAGTTGGGAGAATTTAAGTGCAGGGATTTTGGAGGGATGAATGTAATAATGAGTGGGCAGTGCCTGAGTTAACAAGATCTGAATACTTTCCTATCTATAGTTCCTAGTCAGTTCAACAAAGTCAACTAGATCTGTGTAATTTATTTTATTCACCCTGCTGACGATGGACAATAGGGTCATTTCCAAACCTTTGTTATTTCAAACAATGCTTTAGAGAATAGCTTTGTATATAGGATTTCTGGGTTGTATTTATGTTCACTTTTAACTTTTTAGGAAAAGCCAGCTTGCCCTCCAATTTCCACCTCTGTTGGCAGTGTGGGAGAGTTCTGGTTTCTCCATATCTTGACCCACTTTTTTATATTGTCAGACCTAATCAAAATGGGCAGAGAATAGCTTCTCTGATTGCTAAGGATCCTGCACATCTTCTTGTATTTATTGGCCATTTGGATTTCCTCTTTTCTGAGTTACCTATTCTAAAGCTCTGCCTACTTTTTTTGGTTTGACTATTTTTTGTTCTTGTTATGTAGAAGTTATGTGATATTCAGAGTACTAATTCATTGTCTGTTTCATGTATGATGACAAACTTCTCCTAGACTGTAATTTCTTTTAATTTTTGACGTCATTGTATTAGTCAGGGTTCTTCAGAGTAATAGAACCCATAGGAGATATATGTATAGCTCTTAGTAGGGGAACTCATTCATTTGGTTATGGAGGCTGAGGAATCCCACGATCTGTCAGTTGGGCCGTCTGCAAGATGGAGAATGGGGAATATGGTTGGGTCTGGGTTCGAAAGCCTGGGAACCAGGAGTGCCCATGTCAGATGTCCCAAAGCAGAGAGTAAATTCACCCTTTCTCTGCTCTTTTGTTGCATTTGGGCTCTCAGTGGTTTGGGTGATCCCAGCTGCAGTGGTGAGGGCGATCATTACTCAGTCTACTGATGTAAGTGCTAATCTCTTCCCGGAACAGCCATGCAGAACACACAGAAGTAATGCTTTACCAGCTATCTGGGCATCTCTTAGCCCAATAACCATCACAGTCATTAGTCTGGAATCATTTAAATATATCCGACATTCCCATCATGGTGCTTTTGGTTCTCTAAGACATTGTTCCACCCTGAGTTCATAAAGACATTCTTCAATATTTTCTCTTAAAATTCTATGTTGTATCCGTCTTTAATGCACCTCAAATTTATTTATGTAAGTGGTATGCAGTCAAGCTCCAATTCTACCCCCCACAATAGTGCCAATGCCACTACCACATATTGAATAGTCCATCCTTGCCCATTGCTTTGGTACACTACCTCCATCATAGGCAGACTCCCACATATCCATGTGTCTGTGTCTGGCCTCTCTATTCTGTACGTAGATATATTTGTCCATTGCGGCTCAAATATCACAGTTCGGTGGAGGAGAAATCACCCCTCTTTGTTCTTCTTTTAAGGAATCATCTTGGAGATTCTTGCTTGAATACTTCCCTACTTACTAGATCTGTCACCTTGAGCAAGTTTCTTAATATCTCCTTGATGCGGTTTCCTCATATGAGAAACAGGATTCATAGGATTTCCCTTATAGGGTCACTATGAAGATAAGGCATAAATAAATTCTTCTATGCAGAGTGCATTGAACAGTGTCTGGCATTAGATAGTCATCATATATTAGCTTTTTTTTTTTGCGCCGACGCGAGGGGGCCCGGGGGCCATCCTAAGGGCCAGGACGCGATTCGGCCGCCAGGGCTCCACACGGGGTCTCACCGCCAGAGGCCTCCAGCGCAGGGGCCGTCCCGCGGCACCCAGGACGCAAACTGGCCTCCTCGGGGGGGCCCCTGGGCCCCCCCTAGGGGCCCCCCTCGCGGGACTCAGGACCACCACCGCCAAACACCCACGAGCCGCGGCCGGCCCGCGACAACACACTCCCGCGCGCACACCGGCCGCCCCACGGGCCCCACTCACACCTCCGCCGGGCCCGACTCCCCCGCCTCGAGAACCGTGAGCACTCCACCCGGGGACGCCGCCAGCCGAGGCGGCCGGGGGGACGACACCCTCACGTGGGCGAGGCCGGCTCGGTCCCAGACGGGGAGGGGGGCGCGGAGGGGTGGGGGCAGGTGAGGGCCGGCGGCGACGGAGAGGTGGCGGCACGCACACACGGCGAGGTCCTCGGGGCAGGGGCGCGGGGCGCTGCCCAGAGAGAGGAAGGGCCGAGACACGACCGGGCCACCAGGAAAACAAGCGCGGGGCCCCACCGCCACACACACGAGGGCGGTCCCACGACGCCTGAGACGCCGGGCGGCCCCAGCCACCCTAGGGCCTCCCACGACCCGGCACCGCCGCCAGGGCCCGCATGCGACGGTCCCCCCGCGTGGCACGGAGGGACCCGTCCATCCAAACTCAACCTCTCCGTCCTCGCCAGATCCGCCTTCATCTAAGTCCGACCCCCGGGGCTCCGCCCCAGGGAAACGCTCCCGAGCGAGGCGATCCGCACCGCGCCCACACACCGCCACCGGCGGCGACTCACGGAGAGGGTAGGCGCGACGGGATCCTCGCGGCTGCGGGACTGGGGAGGCGGGACATCCGGGCGTCCCCGCCCCCTTGGGCTCGCCACCGGGGTCACCGCACGCGCACGCACACGCATACGCGCGGCCCCGCGCCGGACGCAGGCCTGGCGGAACCCTCCCCCGACTCAGAGCGGGGAGGGGCGTCTCGCGGTAGGAAAAGAGCGGCGCTCGGCCCCAGCGCAGGGCCGGCGCAAGCTCTCCCGCGAAGGCGAGGGGCTCTGCCCACGTGCTCTGGCAGTCGCCACCGTGACCATTGCACGCTTGAGAGGGGCAGCGGCTGGGGATCCGGTATCCCAAGGCTCCCTCTCGGACAGCTAGAGAAGGCTTTCTCACCGACGGTGCGTCACCCCCACCCATCGACTCTCCCCTTCGGGCCCACGGAGGCGCTCCACGAGCCGCCAAGTCCACGACTGGGCGGGGGGTGGGCGAGGGGGTCTGCGGTGTGGGTAAGAACACGGCCCACAGTAGCATTCGCGGCCAGAGCCTGGGGCACAACCTCTGCCGCCCCCAAGCTTGTCCATCAGGCTCCGGAAGGAGGGAGCACGCCCGAGAAGCGCGACAGACCCCGTTCTCACAGGCCCCGGCCCAACACGATTATATGGTTGAATACATTACAGCACTGAAACAGAAAAGTCCAGCTGCATGCAAAGGCGTAAGTGATGAAAAACTACACCAAAAATACATACAAAAGGACATAAATACAATTGTGTTTCTTCAAGGTTATATAAAGTTTTCAAAAATGGACAGAGTTTTAATTTTATAATGTTTCCCAAAATTACTATGTGAATAGTTAGGATAAGGTCAGTCCAGGAGGCAGAAGGGGCTGTAATCTGGGCAGAAGAGCACAAGTCAGGCAGCCACGTGCCTGGCAATGTTGCATTTCTTGACCTGGGTAGTGGCTCCACTTCTGCTCACTCTATAGTTATTTGTTGAAGTGTACATATATGCTTTATAGATTTCTGTGAACACTTTATATTTCATAATCTAAAATATTTTTAAAAGTGCTCTAAAAGATTATGCCACATAGTGGTTCATAGAATCATTTGGTTTATAATGTGCTGTATGGTAGACTGTTTCCAAAACTCAGATTATGTTTCAAATTATTTTCATTCTAATATTGTTTATTGTTTATCAAATTATTTTCATTCTAATATTGTTTATGCCTTCTCCTGTTTGTTTATTATTTACAATATTTAGTAATACCTAAATTTTTGGGCAATTTTAGATTTACAAAGCATTGAGCATGTGGATCAGGGAGTATTGACCCGACCCCACTTCCATGTCCCCCTATTAGTAACATCTTAATTCCCATGGTATATTGATGACAATTAATGAACCAATGTCAATATGTTATTGTCTGCTAAAGGCTATCATTGGTTCAGATTTCCTCACCTTTTACCCAATGTCCTTTTTCTGTTCCAAGATCTCAGCTAAAATATCAAATTAGTTTTCATGTCTCCTTAGGTTTCTCTTGGCTGTAACAGATTCTCAGACTTTCCTTGTTTTTGACCAAAAGATTGTATAGAAACCTGACAGTCTGGGGGAGGATGCCCCTCTATTGGAATTTGATGCTTTTCTTATGATTATCTTGAGTTTCTCTGTTTTCTTGGAGGAAGATTACGGAGGGAATTTTGTCACATTTTAATCACATCATATCAAGGACATATACTATCAAAGTAATTTATGGCTTTTTTTTTTTCTTTTTTGGCCACGCCTTGCAGTTTGTGGGATCTTAGTTGCCTGGCCAGGGATAGAACCTGGGCCCTAGGTAGTGAAAGCGTGGAGCACTTGCTAACCACTGGACAGCCAGGGAATTCCCAGTTTATGACTCTTGATGTTGACCTGGTTAAAATGGTGTTTGGCAGGGTCCACCTCTATAAAATGACTACCCCTCACCGAGTCCCATCACCAGTTGCCACTCTGCACCAGCTTCTCCCACGCAGGGAGCACTCTCTTCCTGTAGCAGGGAGTAATATATAATTTATTAACCGGTTCTTTCTTTATTTTACTTTCTAAGTAACAGACTTCTATTTTATAATCATTTATATTTTTGTATATGGTTGTTTTCCCTTTTGTTTTTTGAATTGTTTTGTCATTTTTATCTTTTTTTTCTTTCAAATAATTCTGAGGTATTTTGGTTTAGTTTTTACTAACTACTTGCAAACAACAGAAAAATCAATAGATTTTTAGCTATTATATGGATATTGTTGTAGATGTTATGTGGATATTCATTTTTAAATAAATATGGTGGTGTTCCCTTTTTTCATTATTGACTTTCAATTTTATTTCATGATTGAAATAAAAGATTGATCAAGAGGGTACTCGATACGTAGATTCTGTGGAATTTTTATTGAGATTTATTATGTGGTCTTAACAGCGGTAAATTTTTATAAATGTTTTATATGTGTTGAAAAGCATTTTGCTATGTGGTTGCTGCAGGAAATATAATCAAAGTTGTTAACTTTATTGTTTATACTTTTATAACATTATTAATTTTCTTCTCTCCTCATGTATCAGTTTCTGGAAGAACGGTGTTTGAAAAAAAACCTCACACCATGATTGCAGATATGTCAGTTTTACCTTATAATTCTCAGTCTTTGTGTTCTGTGTCTCAGTGCTATGTGTCTAGGGGCATAAAGTGCATCATTGTAATCTTTCCCACGAGTTTTTCTTTTTCATAACTATAAGCTGCCCTTCTTTTACCTTATAAATACATTCGATATTAATTGCTGCTAGACCAGGTTTCTTTTGTTTAATAATTGCTTGGTTTGACTTTCCCACTCCTTTTATTTTCAACCTCTTAGTTCGAGTAAGACTGGTTTAAAAAATCAAAGGGGCGCAGACAGAGTGGGTTGACCAATGAGAGTAATTACCGTTGACTGGTGCTGATCAAATTATACCTTTGCCCAGGTAGAAAGCCAGAGCCATCAGGACATGGGTCTGCATTTGGAGGCCAGCTGCCCAGAGAACACTGTCTCTCTCTCTCTGGGTCCTTGAATATCTCCAACTGGAATCAGGATTTTGTTGGTAGAAAGTAGGTCACTTTATTTCTGTAATTTGTGCTTATGAGCAAAAGAGTTATTTTCCTACCAGAAGTTTTTAAAAAATGACACTATTTATGCATATATAGAAAGAGAGCGAGAGAGAGGGTACTATACATTGGGATATCCTTTCCTTGAGTTTTTATTTTTAAACTATTTTCCAACTTGTGAAGTTAATTTTTTTCTTAATATTTTCTTGGTAAAAATCACAAAGATTTTCAGGAAAAAGCACCTCATTTAGTGCACTGCGATCTAATGGGAATGAGAGGGTTTCTAGAACTGGGTAAGGAGTGTGTCAATTGGAAGGGACTTGAAAAATATGTGGGATCAAATTAGAGATTTTGATTGGTTATGAGGGTATTAGATTTGGGGTGGTACTGATTGAATTGAAATTGGTGTGGGACATATATAGCCAGACTTTGAGCACAGCCTGTTTCATTCAGAGGCTGAATCCTTCAAGGAAACCATTTTCTGGGTCTTGTGTATCGTCATTTGGGATTAAGATTTTAGACTGGCAGAAGGCAGGCACTTTTTTGGCCTTTTATTTTTTTTCCTTTAAAGCATAAAGATGAAAAGGATGACATTTTATACCAGAAAGCAACTTTTTTTCCCTGGTAAAATTCACATTTATTTATGCATTTAAAGTACAAGCATTGCATGCATATCATTTTTAGATTTCTTCATTGGGGCCATGTATTTCTGTTATTAAAGGGATTAAAACCTTTTTACTCTTTCACTTTATAATTGATTGTTACCTGGTGTATGGGATCTATAGATTTTGTTTGCTAATCAGTTTCTAGAAACTTGGTTGAACGCTATATTTCTTTTTTTTTTTTTAACATCTTTCTTGGAGTATAATTGCTTTAGAATGGTGTGTTAGTTTCTGCTTTATAACAAAGTGAATCAGTTATACATATCTGCCCATATCTATTCCCTCTTGCAACTGCCTCCCTCCCACCCTCCCTATCCTGCCCCTCTAGGTGGTCACAAAGCACTGAGCTGATCTCCCTGTGCTATGTGGCTGCTGCCCACTAGCTATCTATTTTACGTTTGGTAGCATATGTATGTCCATGCCACTCTCTCACTTTGTCCCAGGTTACCCTTCCCCCTCCCATATCCTCAAGTCCATTCTCTGGTAGGTCTGCATCTTTATTCCCATCTTGCCCCTAGGTTCTTCATGACAATTTTTTTTTTTTAGATTCCGTATATATGTGTTAGCATACGGTATTTGTATTTCTCTTTCTGACTTACTTCCCTCTATATGACAGGCTCTAGGTCCATGCACCTCACTACAAATAACTCAGTTTCGTTCCTTTCTATGGCTGAGTAATATTCCATCTGCTTTATCCATTCATCCTGTTGATGGACACTTTGGTTGCTTCCATGTCCTGGCTATTGTAAATAGAGATGCAATGAACATTTTGGTACATGACTCTTTTTGAATTATGGTTTTCTCAGGGTATATGCCTAATAGTGGGATTGCTGGGTCGTATGATAGTTCTAATTGTAGTTTTTTAAGGAACGTCCATACTGTTCTCCTTAGTGGCTGTATCAATTTACATTCCCACCAACAGTGCAAGAGGGTTCCGTTTTCTCCACACCCTCTCCAGCATTTATTGTTTGTAGAGTTTTTGATGATGGCCATTCTGACCGGTGTGAGATGATATCTCAGTGTAGCTTTGATTTGCATTTCTCTAATGATAAACGATGTTGAGCATTCTTTCATGTGTCTGCTGGCAATCTGTATATCTTCTTTGGAGAAATGTCTATTTAGGTCTTCTGCCCATTTTTGGAGTGGGTTGTTTGTTTTTATCATGTTGAGCTGCATGAGCTGCTTGTAAATTTTGGAGATTAATCCTTTGTCAGTTGCTTCATTTGCAAATATTTTCTCCCATTCTGAGTGAACCCTATATTTCTAATAATTTGTCTATCAATGCAAATTAATGATTAGATTTTAATGAGAATGTTTCAGGTATTTACACATTAAGGATAATGCTTGTTAAGGATGTGTATATTTGTGTTCTGTACATTTTTCCTGCTTTTGTTTACATAGGCACTCTTTCTATAATGGTAGATTTTTATCTGCGTCCCCTGTTTTATTATAACGTGATATGCTTGTACTTTTCTGCTTATGGTTTTACACTTTTCATGGTCTACAAATTGCATTTTGGTTTCAGTCATCATTTCTATTGGGTGTTATGTTTTCTTTTGTAATTGTTTCAGTTTATTTCATTGTTTTCCTTTCCCTAATTTATCTTTTGGGTTAAGCCATCCAATTTCTTGAGTTGAGTGCTAACTCCTTTCTTTTCAAGCTTGCTTAATGTCCTTACTGTTCAGTTAAGTTTTAATTCCTCTTTTTCTGTCTTATGATTTGTCCTAATTCTTTATTTTTAAATTTCAGCTTTATTGCTGTATAATTGACTTTTAAAATTGTAAAATATTCAGTCACCTTTGTGGTAATTTGCTATACATTGTGAAAGGATTCCCCCCATCTAGTTAATTAACACATTTCCTTCATATATTTACCTTTTTTGGTAAGAACATTTACATCCTACTCCTCTGGAAAATTTCAACTATACATCACATTGTTATCAACTATAATCACCATGGTTAACATTAGCTCCTGAGACTTTATTCACTGTGTACCCTTTTACCCTCCCTTCCCTGCCCTCCCCCGCAACCACTTTTCTACTCTTGTTCTGTAAGTTTTACTCTTTTTTTTTTTTTAACATTCCACATATAAGTGATACCATGCCATATTTGTCTTTCTCTGTCTTATTTTACTGGACATAATAGCCTCCAAGACCATCCATATTGTTGCAAATGACAAAATTTCATTCTTTTTATGGCTGAGTAGTATTCCATTGTATCTATGTACCACATCTTCTGTATCCATTCAGCCATCGCTGGACATGTTGGTTGTTTCCATATCTTATCCATTGTGAATGTGGGAGGGCAGATATCTCCTTGATATTCTGTTTTTATTTCCTTTAGCTATATAACCAGAAGTGAGAGTGCAGCATCATATGGTGGTTCTATTTACATTTTTTGAGGAACCTCCATACTGTTTTCCATAGTATGCACCATAGCTGCGCCAGTTTACATGCCTACCAAAAGAGTGTACTTTTTGCCCTTAAATTCAAACTTTGAAATTAAGATTGCTATACAATTTTCTTTTACTTGATGTTAAATCAGTTTGTTTTGTCATCCACTTATTTTCAATATTTTGTACTTTCTTTAGGCTTGGCTTGGAAATTTCCATGAAGAGACTTTCTGCTACAGTGAGGTGAGAAGCCACCCATGGACTCAAGCGTGGGAGTCTGGAGAGGTCTCAGGCACTTATACCCCCAACAGAGGAAACTCACAGAGCTGCAGGCTGAGGCAGGACTTGGCTCAGAGAGCCGTCTCCTCTGGGAAATACTGGATTTCCTTTGGCTCCAAAATGCTGACAAGAGTGGAATCCTTCTGGTGGATTGACAAGCCTGGAGAAGACACCACCTCGTTTGTTTAAAAGTTCAAGTCTGAGTTCCTGCCTCTCAGCTCTATCAAAACTTCTTTAAAAATAAAGGAAGTATAGGGAAGAGGTTACTCCCCAGCATTCTCAGGTATCCAAAGCATACCTAAGAAGCTGGCAGTCCGTTGCTTATTCTGTTGCCGCCATGCAGTCTAAGCACTTTGGGAGCCAGAACCCAAGTTGTAAGATTACGATCGTCCACCCAACCATGGAAGAATTTGAAGATTTCAGCAAATATATTGTTTACATGGAGTGGCAAGGTGCACACCGAGCTGGCCTAGCCAAGGTAATTCCACCGAAAGGATGGAAAGCCAGACAGACGTACGATGATACCGATGACATCTTAATAGCCGTTCCCCTCCAGCAGGTGACCACTGGGCAGGCAGGTGTGTTTACTCAGCACCACAAAAGGAAGAAAGCCATGACTGTGAGCGAGTATCGCCGCTTAACAAACAGTGAAAGACACCAGACTCCATTCTACTCTGATTTTCAGGATCTGGAGCGAAAATATTGGAAAACGCGCCCCTATGATTCACCAGTATACGGTGCGGACGTCAGTGGCTCCTTATTCGATGAAAACACGAAGCAGTGGAACCTTGGACACCTGGGAACCATTCAGGACCTGCTGGAACAGGAGTGCGGAGTGCTCATGAAGGCGTCAACACCCCCTGCCTGTACTTCGGCATGTGGAAGACCGCCTTCGCCTGGAACACGGAGGACATGGACCTTTACAGCATCAACTACCTGCAGTTCGGGGAGCCCAAGACTTGGTACGCGGTGCCCCCGGAGTACGGCCGGTGCCTGGAACACCTGGCCAGGGAGCTTTTCCCGGGCAGCTCGCGGGGCTGTGAGGCCTTCCAGCGGCACAAGGTGGCTCTCTTCTCGCCCAAGGTCCTCAAGGACAACGGCATCCCCTTCGGTCGGGTCACTCAGGAGGCTGGAGATTTCATAGTGACGTTTCCCTATGGCTACCACTCTGGCTACAACTGCGCGGAAGCCATCAATTTTGCCACCCAGTGCTGGATCGATTATGGCAAAGTGGCCTGGGAATAGGGCTCTGCATGACCTTTGGAAAGATCTTCATCAGAATAAGGGAGATTTCAGGTGAGCATCCTTAGGATATTAAAAATAGGTGGTTGGGTGGGGACTCTAAAAGGGACCTATAATTACCAGCTGCGAAGGGAGTTGGATGTTAGAATAGTAACATTAAGACAAGAGCCCTGTAAGGTACTGAAATTGTGTGTGTGTGTGTGTGTGTGTGTGTGTGTGTGTGTGTGTGTGTGTGTGTGTGTGTGTGTGTGTGTGTGTGTGTGTCTTCTGTTTCCTGAAGCAATATGGAATGGAGACTTTGTTTTCTTGGAGCAGCACGGAAATAGGAAGGTGGAGAGGCTTTATCTTCCTTTCCAGCCAGGCTTGGAGATGGAACAATAAGATGAGTGTGGGCATGAAGAGGTGAGGAAGATGGGCCGTGTCCCTGGCATGCACTGTAGAAAAGAAAGGAGACTTGGGGAGGTCTGCATTGTCACCAGACTGTGAGGCCACCTTCCCTGGCCCCTCTCCAGAGCTGCAGAAGCTTTCCTTCCTCATCATGGCAGAGAGGGTGACCCCTAGGGGAAGCTGACTCTGTCCATTATGAAGTTTTGTCCTTGGTATGGGAAATTGCAGAAAGGCTATTATTCTGGATAGTAATAACAATTCTCTATTCAGTTCTCCTTCCCTATCACCTCCCCTGCAGCCTCTTATTTTTCTTTTAATGGTGAAGTAAATAAATGTGATGCTGTTGATGTGGTTTTGTGTTGTCCCTCCAGCCACAAACTCAGTCCATCCATGGACCCACTCTGTATGCATATGTACAAAGTTGAATCTGAAGCGTGATGTCCTTCGTAAAGCAAACTTTTCCGTAGTCACTGCTTTGAGCTTTCCAGCAGTTACTTAGAGGGAGAACTGGACTTAGAGTCAGCAGAAATGGCATTCAAACTGCGCTTTGCTACTGTCTAGTCATGGGACCTTCAGCCAAAGAATCATTGATTTTCTCTGAGCCAGAATTACAGTGCGAGAATTTTGTGAAGATACTGGGGATGTAAATATGACAGGCGTGTAAGAGGTGCTCATTTAATTTCATGTGCATCTGTACACTCTCCTGGCCTCTAGGGTCAGCCCAATGCCTAGGACATCCGCCCGTATTCTTTCTGTGATGCTCAGTTCTACTGTTGTGTTCCTCACCACACCCCCAGGCTTACACGTTACTTTTCTTTTAATTAATAAACTTCATTTTTGCAGAGTACTTCGCAACAAAATTAAGTGGAAAATACAGGGGATTCCAACATACTCGGTCCCATGCTCCTCCACCAGCATCCACACCAGAAAGGAACATTTGTTACAATCGAAGAACCTGCACTGACACCTCATTATCACCCAGAGTCCTTAGTTTAATTTATTCACTCTTGGCGTTGTACAGTCTATGGATTTGACCAATGTATAATGACATGTATCTACACTTATAATACCATACAGAATAGAGTCATTGCCTAAAAATCCTCTGTGCTCTGCCTAATCATCCCCCCTCCCCCCGCCGACAACCACTTATCATTTTCCTGCTTCCATAGTTTTGTCTTTTCCAGATGACTTCTTTCACGTAATAATATGCCTTTAAGTTTCCTCCATGTTTAGTGGTTTTATAGCTCATTTCCTTGTATTGGTGAATAATATTCCACTGTATGATGTATGACCCTTTATTTATCCACTCACGTGCTGAGGGACATCTTGGTTGCTTCCAATTTTTTCTGCAATTATGAATACAACTACTGTAAACATTTGTGTGCAAGTTTTGGTGTGGTTGTAAGTTTTCAGCTCATCTGAGGAAATAGCAAAGAGTGCGACTGCTGGATTGTGTGGTGAGACTATATTTAGTTTTGTAAGAAACTGCCAATTTTTTTTTTTTTTTTTTTTGCGGTACGCGGGCCTCTCACTGCTGTGGCCTCTCCCGTTGCGGAGCACAGGCTCTGGACGCGCAGGCTCAGCGGCCATGGCTCACGGGCCCAGCCACTCTGCGGCATGTGGGATCTTCCTGGACTGGGGCTCGAACCTGTGTCCCCTGCATCGGCAGGCGGACTCTCAACCAGTGCGCCACCAGGGAAGCCCTGCTAATTATTTTTACCGGTAGAAAACTGATGTGCTTTTTTGTTTTTTTTTTCCTCATCATCTACTGCATGTTTGCACAAAACGTCACGCATACCCATTTACAAATTCCACTCCTTGTCGTATTTGTCCTTGTTGCAGTGTTACAAAGGCAAGGTAAAGATTTCACAATCAGTCAAGAGCCAGAGGACCCAGCCTTTATTCAGACTCCTACCCCAGCTTGTTTAGTAGTCTTTCAACAAATCAGGTTTTGATGGCTCTCCACTTGCCAGTTAAGGCAAAATGAGCTCTTAGCCACATTGCACCTCTGTTAGATTTGCACATAACAAGTTCAGATCAGTGCAAACATAATTTGTGCTAAATAAATATTACCTATTATCATTATTACTTAGAAGCCCAAAGTTGTAAGATGGACATTAGAACCTGTACTTAAACATAACTCGTAGAGGTTGGAGTTCGGGTCTTGGGGCTCCTCTAAGATTTGTATAAAGGGTCAGTTATGGATCTGTCTGACTACCTGGCCACAATGAATTATTTGTAGAGATTAACCATTACACCAATTCAGTTTCCGTGTGTGTAAGGGTTCCTTTCCAGATATTTGGAAATAACTTCACCATGATATTTATGTTGTTAGATTGTGACCATATATGGGTCTTGAAGTTGCTTTTCCCCCCAATGTTTGTGTTACCTTTCATCACTTTAAATAGGAAAGCACAAACAGTTGGTAGGAATTGGCTACCGAGATAAGTGGAATGGACACTGATGTGAGTTGAAGAGATCCTGGTGAGGAGCAGCACTTGCCCATCCTGCTCTGCTTACCAACCGCTCAAACTGAAATGGCTCCCAAGCTCCTTGTCATTGACCTGCAGTGATTACAGGGTAATAGTGAGACCCTTCTCACGGTTCCTCAGCAAGTGGTGGGTGTTAGGGGAATAAGCAGTTTCAGGGAGGACAGAGGAAGGGCAGAACTGAGCCCTGTTGGGCATGGGTAACATGTTGGAGGTGCCACTCAATGAAAATGCAACATTTGTGTGGCCGGGTTTCTGGATATTTCTAGGATCCTGGCATCCATTATCCTCGTGCCCTAAATGTTCAGGCCCCTCTACCTAACAAAGAGCTACGTCCAGTCCTGTAGACCTCAGAGAGCATCTTTTCTTTGTCCCATCTCTCAGAGAGCCTTTTCTCAAAAGCTTCACATGGTGTCTATATATTTCAGTGCCTGTTCACTCACTCTCTTATTAATTAATTCATTCATTCAGCACATGTTTGCTAAGCACTTACCGTGTACCAGGCACTGTTTGTGGAATTGGGGACACAACAGTGAAAAAGGCAAAGTTTCAGTTCTCCTGGAGCTTATATTCTCATTATAAAGAGAGACATAACAAGTCAAGCAGTCACAAGGGCTAGGAGAAAAAATAAAGCAGAGTAAGGGGTTAGAGAGTGACAGGACTGCTGTGTCGGAGAGGGTAGCCTCTTGGGAGTGTGGTCTTCGAATGTGCGCTGTGGAGAAGGGATCCAGAGCATCACCCTAGGCAGAGGGACAACACATGCAAATACCTGCGGTGGGGGCACCCTTAAGGGGCTCACAGATTAGCAAAGTGGCTTGGGAGCAGGAGAGAGGAGGCAGGAGCTGTGGCAGGGGAAAGGCATAAAATGTCATAACTCAGTGAATGCAAACTCCTCCCACTGAGTGATTGGGGCCATTGGTGTTTTAGGTGACCTGGGGATGGAGAAATTTGGGGGTCACAGAGTCTTTGAAAGCACAGATAATTCACAGCCATCCCTGGAAATGGCTCTATCGTTCCTACCAGATGCAAATCCTGAGAGCAGAATGTCTGTATGTTCTCGTTTCCTGCAGTACCAGCTGACATGTCACGTTTCTGACTTGTGTTGCATTAGGTGGGACTTTAACAGAGCCAGCAGATCACTGACATTCACTAAGTTAACAACAGCCATCTCAGCTATGTATGAGCAGCAGCAAATCAATGCAGTCAGTATTTTGGAATTGTGCTGAGGCCCATATTCACATAATGTGGAGGGCAGTGAAGGCATCTCCTCAGGAGACTTCAGGAGAAATCTTCTGGATAAACAGCTACCAGGTGAGAGATCAGGTGTGAGAGTTGAACAGCGTATAGATTTAGAATTTGAGGCTATGCATGGGAAATCCTGGTGCCAGAGACGGATAATTTTTAGGAAAGAGCTAGGATTAAGAATTTGCAAAGAAAGAGCTCAGGATCCATTCCCTGGGAATGTCAAGGGTCTATTGCATAAGTTTCTTTTTCCTGAGAAACTCCTTAGTAACCAGGTGACCTAACCTCAGCTCGCTTGTGGTATATCACCTTGACTGTACTTACACACGACCCTCTAGGACCCTGAGTACTTTATTACCCTATGGTTTAGCTCATGGATTGAAGCAGCTTAAAACAGTTGATAATTATCTTTCTTGGCTTTCTCTGTTTAGTGAGGACTCAATGAATATTGTCAATTGAGTGAATGACTTGAAACCACCAATAGAAATGAAAAAAAGAGCTAGTATCATAAGAAACACCTAAAATAAATAAATAATTCCTATTACAGCATAATTGCTTTCGTGTTAATTGTTTTTTAAAATAAGATATCCAGTTCTAAGCTGGTGTTTGAAATAACTTACAGAGCCAGAGAATAAACTCTGCTTCTCTTATTCCAATATGAGACCTTCATTCATTGACTCCACAAATATTAAGCACCCTCACCGTGCCAGGCTAGTCCTACGTGCTAAGGAAACATAGTATGACGTTTATGATCTGCTTGGAGACAGACAGGCAGTTAGGCAGTTTCACCACGCCACAGCTTCTTCCCAGCTACCGTAACCATAGCCAGGCTCTCCCCCAAACTGCTGGTTTTAGAGCCTCTGAAGAAAGGTATCTTTTACTGGGAACAGTCAGCCTCAAGTTCAGGGCCAAAGCCTCTTGGGGCTCTCAGAGCTGTTTCAGTCTGTTCTCGGGCTCATGGCAGCTCTCTTGTTTACTCTTCTCAGTCGTACCTGACAAATGGGCACAGGTCACCTTTTGGGAGAGTGATGGCTGCTCCGGGCATTCCTTTCTCACCAGGTGTGCAGGGGGATGGGACTGGCTTTGAATGCTCCCACTGGCTGCTTCACTCTAGGAGGTGAGTGTGGCTTACTGTCAAATCCCTCCCTTCCTCCACTCATGACATTGACATTCGTTGGCTCCTTTAGGGAGCCTGGTCATTGCAATTCCATTTCCTGTGTTCCATTCCGTTTTCCCAAGATCTCCCCCCTTGCTATGGACCGATTGTGTCCTCCTAAAATTCATATGTTGACACCTTAATCTCCAGTTAGGGATTTGCAGGTGGGGCCATTGGGAAGTAATTAGATCATGAGGGTGGAGCCCTCATGAATGAGATTAATGCCCTTCTAAAAAGAGAGATGATTATCCTCTTCAGCATGTGAGGATGCAGCAAGAAGGTGGCTGTCTGTAAACCAGGAAGAGAACCCCCACCAAGAACTTGACCATGCTGGCACCCTAGTCTTGGACTTCCTGCCTCCAGAACTGTGAAAAGAAAATGGTACTCAATCCCCCTACTTTATGGTAAAGAATGTTGACCTAAAGAGACATCAAACTTCTACCTGTCCAAGGTATCCACATCTAAGTGGGTCTCAGTTATATCACCTTTCTGAGATCTTGGCTAAGATAAAGGGATGGGTACCAGATGCTGCCACCAACTCCAGGCCAAGTATTAAGAGCAGCTTCTCTCTTTCCTGGGAAATGGGTCAGTCATGCTATCATTTGCCATTGCTATCTTGGACATTGGTTTAAAAATGAGCTATATATTTTGGCTCTGATGAAGTTAGAAGAGCTATATATATTTTATATCTCTATCATCTATTAAATATTCATTTAGTACTGTTTATGTATTTTTCTGAGCTCTTTGTATCCTGAATTTTATCACGTCTAAGATGCCACTGATTATAAGCTACACTATTATTTTTCCTACCACTGAGGCAACTAAACTCTGCTATGCTATTGACTGTAAATTGCACCTCAATTTCAGACATGTTAAAATGTGAAAAATGCATGGCTTAGAATTAATGAAACATGGTATATTGATGCATGTTGTCTTAAAACAACTGTAGGAGGTAGGTTCTATCACTATCCTGAGTTTGTAGATGAGGAAACTGAGGCATAGAGAGGTTCCACAATATGCCCAGGAGCACACTGCATTTGCACCCAGACAGTCTAACTCCAGGGCCCAGCTCATAACCACTACACTGTTCTCCCTGCAGATAAGGAAAGCCGAAAAAAGAAAGTTTCACAAAAGTTATTTTAAATATTTCTCTGCATGAGGAGACTCAAAGTTATTCCTGTCTGCAGTTGTCCCCTAACATCTGGATCTATATCCAAAATCTGAGCAATCCGGAAGTGCTCAGGAGTTCTATGGACCATATGTCCATTTTAGTGCAAGCTCATGGGGTGAGTGTGCATGTGGACACATGGCTGCTTCTGTGAGGACTGAGGTTGTCTAGTATTACTTCTAGACATCATCCAAGGTTTAGCTTTGCCAGAAAGAAGACACTTCTCCCCACAGTTTCAGGAGAGCGTGATTCAGCCTCCTGTTGGCTTGGGTGTCAACCACCCCTTTTGACTCTGATGCCTTCTGCTTCTCACTTGAGGGTTGAGCTTGGTGTCCTTTCTTAGGTTTAGTCATGATGAGGAAAATGAATCAGGCATCCTCACCCAAATAGCACCTACTCCTCAGCCTCCTTGCCTCTCCTCATAATGCAAATGTGGTTAATTTCCTCACTACCTGTCAATTTCATACAAGAGTTTGACAATCAACAGAGAGGAGTGACAAAGAAGTAGCTTCAGGAACCTAGAAATTTAATCATTATTTTTGTTTAGAAGCCACAGTTTCAACATATCTCATCATTAAGTATGATTTTACACCATTGCTACTGTTTTTTCAGAGCTACTTCTCCCGAGATTAGCTTCAGCGACCTTTCTCTGCCCTCATAGCACATAGCTCTCTTAAAGAGCACTTCTCACACTGTATCGGAACCCCTTGTCTGTCTGTCTGTCTGTCTTCCCTACCTACTTCAGGTTCTGAGGTACCAAGTTCTGTATCTGTCTTGCCCTGGGCTAGAGGTGACACAGCCTGAAGTCTACGTTACAGAACTCACTGGTGGCGTGAAAGTTCCCCAGCGTTGCCTTTCCCTGTCTCAGGCAGAGCATCAGTTAACTTCTGCTTTCTTTTCTGGTTACCCATGGAGCCCTGCGAGGTGCTGGCCTGAGAGCAGGGACCAAGTCTAAGCTCGTTCCTCCCTGGATACTCGGCATCTAGCCGGTGCTCATGGTAGATGTTTTCAAAACATTTTGAAAATGAATGAATGGACTAGAGCCAAGAGACTCCAAGTGAAATTTCATGGAAGGGTTTTTCTCCCTTTCTTTTACTCATTTATTTAATCCCTGTATTGAATACTTACTGTATAACAGGCACTATGTATATATATGAGGGGGAAGGTAGCAATTAGATACAGGGGAAATACTGGGATTAATAAACACAATCAGGGAGTTCCCTGGTGGTCCCGTGATTAGGACTCTGTGCTTCTAAGGTAGGGGCCTGGGTTCGATCCCTGGTCATGGAACTAAGGTCCCACAAGCTGCAAAAAAAAAAAAAAAAAAAAAAAGGCACAATCAGAAAGGGCCCTTAACATCACGTAGGGCAGGAGGAGGGCAAGGGGTGAGTGAGGACATGCTTGTTAGGAAGATGGATGAGTTGAGGACCTAATGTTTGGCTGCATTGTGTTTAAAAAAAAAAAAAAAGGAAAAAAGTAAATGAAAGAGTTGAAGGGATGGGAATACAAGGTGAGAATTCCAGGCCTACGGAAGTATTTTATGATGTAAAGTCTCAGGACAAGAGAGAGCACTGTCTGTGGTAGAAACTGCAAGAATTTGAATAGTACTGCTCAGAGCAAAGACGGCCAGGTGGCACAGGCCAGAGGTGAGGCCCAAGAGGAAGGGATCAGATCTCAGTGGTGTTGGGGGTCAGGTAGGTAGCAGGGTTTCATCCTAAGGCACACGGAGAGCGATTGACGGGCTGTAAGAGTAGGATGATGTCATCAGATTTATTTTAGGAAGTCACTCCAGCTGCAGAATGGATTGGCGGGGATGAAGGGATTAAAAACTGGGTTTGAGAGAAGAGGTGGTGAGGACTGCAGGGCTGGAGAAGAGTCTAGTTTGACTCATGTCTTCAAACAGCTTGGAAAAGAATCAACCAAACCACTGAAATCCAAGTAGAATGTCATTTTATTCCACATCAGCCATTATTCTTCCCCTTCAGGTCTTTGCTGACAGCTATTGACACATGTTGGATTGGCATGGGTGTGAGTGCAGAGGCCTAAGAGGATCTGGTTAGAAACCTCGTCCCCAGGAGAAGAGAGTCGGTGGCAAAGAAAAGGGACCAGAGATGACCAAATGGAGACAGCGAATTATCGCTCATAAAGATGCTGGGAAAGACAGGCTTCCCCTAGAATGAGCTGTCAGTAAAAACTTTAATTAGGTCAAGGTACTCCCATGACGTACTGTGTTCTAGAATCTTGGGGTGAGGACATTTGTAATTTGCAAAAGTAAACTCAATATCATCATATAACTTCCCTTTGGAAAGCAGCAAACAAAAAGAAGCTTTCTTGTTTGTACTATAAAGTAAAAGGAACTAAAGTAGACAAAATCAGCCTGGCTGTGGGATGTGCAAATGTTCTGTGTTATGTGCGTGTTGGTCACTGACAGGGGTCTGGGGAAAAAGTAGAATTTGCCGAAGAGGGTGGGGGAGTAATGGCAGAGATAGTTATGCTTATCAAAGTGGGGAGCAGGGATCAAGAAAGTTTGAAAAACAGTGAATTAAAGTCATATAAGTGCTTTAGTCATAAAAACTGAGAATTTATTTATATATTCTGCATTTTTTCAAACACAACATAATTATCAAATTTGACATCTATTACTCCAGACTGTGTGGTAGCCAATGGGACCCAGAGACTAAGAAGGGCCCACCCTGTCCCCCAAAGTACATAATCTAGTAGAGAAGACAGAGGAACGATTAATACCCTTACATGACAAGTAGCATAATAGAGCATGTATAAAGAACATGAGAAAGAGGGGGATTGATTTCTAGTTGTTTGTGTTTAGAGTTGACAACATGAATCGACATTGGGGAACATGTATAATCCTAGATAGTAATATAAATATTAAAAAATCCCATGAAAACCCTAATCCTCACAGCCTCGCATGGAGGACATGGCAGAGGTGTACAAGGGTAAGGATGACCTGGCTGAGGGACAGGTACCACATGACCAGGGTCATCAACTCCAGATCAAAGGGGACTCCAAGTCAGGTTGTTACTGTGACATCACACTGTATGTGTCTTTTTTTGTTTTTATAATTAAGAAATAAATTTAGGTTTCATTTCAAGGGTCAAACATAGTCAACCTTTTCAGGTATAGAAGCCTCCAAGGAATTGGTTCTTAAGCTCCAAAATGTGCTCTTCTGACAATTTCTCTCCTATTTTATAGGCTCACCTCATGGATTTGCTGTGACTTAGAGGAAAGGCCAAGCTTAGGAAGCAGACGGACCTGGCTCAAATCTGGCTCAGGACTCACTGATTATGCCATCTTGGACAAGCATCTGAACACTCTGGTCCAGTTCCCCACGTGGCACACTGAGGAAATAAGATTAAATAATAAGATGTGAGTGAAGGCACCCTAGTAGGCACTCTGCTTCTGTCTCTACCACCACCGCAGTAAAGGTACCATCTCTCAACTGGATCTTTTTAAATGTTTGTCTTCATTTATTCTGGGCCACTCCAGTCTGTCCATTTCTGCACAGAAAACAAATGTGATTGTGTCTCCGACATTGAAAGATCAAAAGCCTCAACATGATTTATATAATATTTCTTTCCAAACTGCAGGACATGAGCCATTAGTGGGTCATAGAAACAACTTTGTGAGGTAGCAGCAGCATATTTTTTAAAGGGTAACAAAATAGAACACAGCAGAAATACTAGATTGCAATGTCAATTTTAAGCATAAGGATTGTTACATGAAGCCTGTTTTCACAATATGGGTCCGGGTTTTAGTATTTTCTGAGAGAAGAAATAAGTGCACCTGTGAAATAAAAATAGGACAATGGTGGGGGGCAGATAAGGAAGCTATATACACTTGAAAAAGCTATGGGGACAGAAATGAGCTGTTAAATATTAAAAGTTTGATAGGAGAAATGAAAAAGACAATAGAAGTAGGTTTACAAGATAAGGATGAGAGAAAATTTCAGAAGATAAAGCATAGTGATAAGGGGATAGAAAATTGGAAGAAGAAAAGACACAAGAATTGGAGGTCCAGTCCATGAGGTCTGATATCCAAATACAGGAGAAAATGTGCAGAGGGACAAACTAGAGGAAGTTGTCAAAGAAGGAACTAAAAAGTTTTCATAAAACTAAAGAACAAGAATTTTGAGACGGAAGAAATTTAAGAGCACTGGGACAAAGAAAAGCTCCTATAAACTAATAGAGAGGAACACAACACACTAGGACTAGGAATCATACTTACATCTCCCTTATTCCTCATACCATACTCGCAAAACAATAAAAAAAGTTAATAAAACAAACCCAAAAACCCCAGTTAGAATTAAAGGTATAACTAAAATCCAAATTAAAAGTACAACTACCATAGAAAGAGGAAAAACCCTGTAAGATAATATTTATCTGTCTCTGGATGGGCAAATAACTTTCTAACTTTCTAAACATAAAGAACATGCAAGGCATTACAAAGGAAAAGACCCACTCAACATTTTAATATACTAAACTGAAATATGTGACAAAACCATTTAAAATTAAAATTAAATGTAAATTGAAGAAATGGCAAACTGGGAAAAAACTATGAACAGATTAAACAAAGGGTTTAACATGTAAAGTATTCACATGAGCAATTTGTAAAATGTTCATATACTGTGTAAAATATGCAAAATAGTCACATAATGTATAAAATGTTCATGTAAGTAGATGAGAAAAAACACTAGAACCATATTAGAGAAAAATGGGCAAAGGATATGAACCAATATAAATGGCTAGATTCACTGAAGACGAAAACGTCAATCTTAGTTGTAATTTAAGAAGTATAAATTAAAACTTGAGCTACAGTTTTTCACCAAAATTTTTCACAATAATTTTCTTAGCAAATTATTAAAGATTGCTTTTCAGAGTAAAGTTAATGGTGAGGATGTAAAGTGATATGTTTCCGGAAAGGTTTGGCGATACATTATAAGTATTTTTAATGTTTAAATCTTGCAATGCAGAAATTCCATTTCTAGATATCTAATCCAAGGCATTTCATTATTTGATGTTTTACCAAATATACTGTTCTAGGTACTGAAGTATAGGATATTTATAGGGGATTAGTAATACTTGTGGAAAAGTAAAAAACAAAATAACTGTCCGATAATAGGGGGAACGTTGAGTCACTTATCTCCATCAAATAGAATTTATTTCGCCATCAAATAATATGGGTAAAATTATTTTCAATAAACGGTAAGTAGACTTTCTAACTTGAGAGGAAATTTATTAAACACAGCATTTAGATATTGGCTGTCAGCAGAAACAATGGCTAATGTCTGAGGCATTCTGTCAACAATCCTCATTTGAAATAATAGCTTTGAAATATGCATGGAACATAAAAGACAAGAAGGCTTTCCTGCTGTCCTGAAATTGTTGAGCAATCTGTACAATAAGGAAACTGGCCACAGTGAGAGGATTTATTAAACTGACTTCATTTCTTACCTTCCGCAGTTTAAAACACCCCCCCACACACACATGCACGCACATACACGCACACACACAGACACACACACGCACACACACAGACACACACACACACACACACACACCAGGAAAGCTTGGAGGAATTATTTTTGAAAGACTCCGAATTTCCAGATCCATAAAGTCTAATCATTCTGATAAAAATACTTTTCTTCAATTGTCAGAATTGTCAGGTTTCCTTAGATGAAGAATTTCTGTGTTACTGGGGATACCATGAATAAGGGTAAAATGGAAGAGTAACTGAAACGAAAGGGTACTTATTCTCAACTAGTACCTGTGGCTCCAATTGAAAGAAACATGGAGGCGGTTTCACAGTAAAAGCAACCATCTGAGACCCATAGAGAAGACATTTGTCTGGATCACTGAAGGATCACCGGAATTGTAATCGGCAAATTCTGAGAAGTTTTGATTTGCACAAAGAGTTACACTTACAAAATCACAGTGTTTCCTTTCGATGCTCAATATCTGAAGACTAATGTGTATCTAGATTATTTTATGTAGATGGTAGCCCAGTGTCATTCCTCCTAGGATCCTTAGAAATGTAAAAAGAAAATAATTTAGTTTATAAAACAAATACAGGGAACTTCTCTGTCTGTCCAGTGGTTAGGACTCTCTGCTTTCACTGCAGGGGGAAAGGTTTGATCCCTGGTCAGGGAATTAAGATCCCCCATGCCACGTGGCAAAACCAACAAAAACAAAAACAAATATGCAACTCTAGCGTTGTTTTCGTTGTCTATTAATAATTCAATAAGGAATGAGGGCCTGTGTGATATTCATAATCAGCATTTTATGGTTTATTACGGGAAAGGCCCTTAGCATGGTATTTAAATTTTTGACATTAATTTTCCTTCTAAATTGTTTCACTATTCACTTTTCATTTCTTTAGAGGACGTTTTCACATAGAATGAAAATTTTTATTATATACTTATATAGTTTTAAATAAAATCATTGTAGAAGAATTTTTAAAATTAAAAATTAGGGTGAGATGGGCAGATTATCACATGATACAGGTGACCGCTACTTGTAGATCCTCAGGGTCTAGCTTGAGTGGTGACAGCTATAAGTAGGAGAGGAAGGCAAGCTGGATCCTTGGCTTCTTATATAAGGAAGGAGAGCACAGGAAGCCTCCCTGGGGTATACAGATGTCCCTGGGGCCTCACAGTAGACTGTCACGGGATCCCCTGACATCACCGATTATATGACTAGGGAGAGGGAGATGTAATATCCAACGGTAACTGGGATACTGTATTCCTATCCTTAGAAAAAAAGATTTCTAAAGGAGGAAGTTAATTTCAGGAGAAAGATGATCAATTTGTACTAAACAAGTTGGTTTGCAGGGGCTCAGTGGCCAGTCATGAAGGAAAAGCAAATCAGAAGCGCAGGAGAAAGTCAGTGCTATTAGAGAAAGCTATGGCACTAAATAATATCTTCAGAGAGAGATAGAGTGTGATACTAAAGAAAGCCGTGAACATAAAAAGGAAATTTAAGGGGAAAAATAAAAAGAGTTAAAAGAGAGATGAGAATTGAGCTTTGAAATAAGACTGCATTTGTGTAGTAGAAAAAGAAGTGGAACCAAGGAGAAAGAAAACCGGAGAAGACTATCAGTGCCCTGGAGGTCAGAGACATTTTAGGAGGAAGGACGTGCGCCATGAATCACTGATGTAGAGAGATAAAGTGTAAACCATGGAGCAGCACTTGGGAGACGATGTGATGATTTACAGAGATGAATTTCAGTGGAGAAGTGGGGTCAGAATCATAGGCAGAGAGACATGAGGAAATGTTTTTGTAAACGTAGATTATTTTTGTTTATGTTTTGACATATTGGGTATTGAAAGGAAGGTAAGAGAAAGGATGCAGCTTAAGTCAGGTAACAGACTGATGACTGATGATTTAACTCTTTACAGAGGTGATAGTGATCATTTAATTGACCACAGTTTTGGAATGCATGGGAGGTGTCAATTTAAGGAGTTTAAATGGCAAGATTAGCTCTGGAGAGGGGGAGTATCTTCTCTTCTCCTGAGATAGGAGAGTAGGAAGAAAGATGGGGTGTAACCAAGAGGAGAGAGATTGCAGTGTGTGCCAAATGATTTTCGTTACTTATTTTTTTAATAAACATTTTTGGAGTGTGCACTATATGAAGTACCAAGATCCCTTGGAAAATATGATGATGGAAAAGGCCTAGAGAATGCTCTCAAAGTAGTTTTATATGGAAGATAAGTCAAGTACAAAAATAACTCTAGGGATTGAGAACACAAGCTATTAACTTAAATATAAATTTTTCTACACCTCAGTTTCTTCCTCCATAAAATGGGAATAATGATAGTACCACCTATGTTTCCAGCATCCCATTCTCTTTCTAGCTTACATTTCCGAGTGTTCTAATAGAAGTATTTGACCAAATGGAGACATTCAGCCCATGAATCGAACACTGTTTCATTCTCCATCATTGCCCTCATGTTCTCATTTCCTTTTTTACCCAGGATAAATTTACTGGCCCATCATTTTAATCACTCTCTTATCCCTCCATCCAATCCATCAAGACACTTGTTCCTCTCTCCTTGAGATACACATGGCTGGAAAACCCTAACCCTGATGAAACCTTACTATTTGCTTTCTTCCCATCTTTTGAGTCCCCTTCTGCATGGAGGAAAATTCCACAAAGTCATACAATACGAGTTCAGGAAACACATCCAGACCAAGGCACACATAGGCTCTGCATTTCTTCAGCATCTACATGGAGGGGCATCCCATGTGGAGGAGGGCTTTGTTGTCGTGGAGGCCCCTTCCCCATTGCTCTTCCTTCATATAGGGCTTTGATGACAGCCACTTTATTAGGAAAGGGACCTTGAGACTGCTTGGGGAATTAAGCTGCCTAGATATCATGCCAGCCATTTACAGGAGCTGTCTGGGAAAGCCAGCAGCCCTGTACGTTAGGAGGCACCTGGGAACCTTGGGCCCTTTTGGATGCTATAGCCCTCCAGTCATGGAAGGATTCTAGGCTAGCCTACTGTTCAGGCATCCTAGGATGAAAATATAGGGTCATTTTGGAACAATGCTTCTCCTTCAACAATCTATCCCCAAGACCCTTGAGTGCTCCTCAGATGTTTCTGGAATAGGAAGAGAGAGATTATTTGACTTCCACCCAATCTTTAGAGGCTAAGTTAACTGCATTTGTCACACTCCCTCAGGGATGAGCTAGATTGTCAGCCACTTCCCCTCCCCACCATTTATTACCAATACATTCTGTAGAGACCTTGAGATTGTTTCTTCTATCGTTGACATTAAAGTTAGAAAAGGAGAAGAGCGAATTCTTTTGATCCTCCATTACCTACCTTCTGCATATTCCATGGTGCATGAGGCTCCAGGGCAAAGATACAAAGAACTACTACTGCTCACTTAAAGGGCCCCTGCCATCAGTATTCTGGTCTGCAGGAAACATTCGTTTTATGCACTCTTTTTTTTTTTAATCATTATTGGAATATAATTGCTTTACAATGGTGTGCTACTTTCTGCTTTATAACAAAGTGAGTCAGTTATACATATGCATATGTTCCCATATCTCTTCCCTCTTGCATTTGATGCACTCTTACAAAAGCTACCAGCAGGGGTCACAGAGAGCAAACCCTTCCTTGCTATTATTTTGTCCCTGATCCCAGACCCAAAGGATAAAGGTGTTATGTTTAAGCCAAATAGTGGTGACCTCTCTGGGGAGAGAGGTGGTAGAGGATTGGGCCTCAGCTTCCTCTTGTGTTGAATGGACCCCAGATAACATATAGGGACCTCTGGCACCTCTTGCAGACCATAGGAGATGTGGGGAGTTTCTATTACTTGGAACAATGGCAGGCCAGCTGATCTTTCTTCGTCTTATTGGGGAGACTACAGGGTGAGGAAGGTTCAATGCCTTTGTTGTCTAAAGGCAGTTGAGCTCTTCCTCACCGATTTCTTTAGCGTGGTTTTCTTCTCTCCCTGGTTCTTGTGCTGACCAGATACTAGTGGTGTTTAATGCCCTGACCACTGTGCTAGCTCCGCCCATTCTGGCAGCTTTCCCAGGGAAAACCCTCTGTACCTAAAAGGACCCTGACATTTGTATAACCTTTAGAGGCCATATATTTTCTTGTAAGAAATCTTAAAGGAAAAATTTCAGGCAAAATACCTGTGTTTTGTGGGCTGATAACTTTAAAAATGAGGCCTTTTACTAGACATTTGGAAAAGCTGATTCCATTCAATTGTTATGGCATCAGGAATGATGCAGTTAGGGTGGGGCTGATTTGAGTAGAATCTGGGAGAGATACAAGGGTACTGACCATCAGTTCAAGTTTCACTTGAAACTGTTTTCTTGAGAGAGTACCTGTTTTCTTGGAAGGAAAATTGGCTCTATTTTTATCCAAAGCAAGGGGATCAGAGAAGACTTCACTGAAAAGGTGAGGTTTGGGCTGAGGCTTGAGAGTTGCCATGGTGCTAAGACCATCAGACAAGACTATACAGGGCTTTTCTGAGACACAGCCAGGAATGTGTTTGGAAGGAGAGAGCAAGGAGCAGCGTAGAAAGGGGTGAGGTCAAGAGGTGATGGTGGGCCAGCTCACTTAGGGACTTTTAGGACATTCGAAGGTTTTGAAGGGGGGTGGAATAGGTGTGCCTGAAGTTTGAAGACAGGAGAAAGTGAAAGAGAATGTTTGAACACTGGAAATGAGGGGGGCTTAAGAGGATTAGGAAACAGTATTAAGGGAGCACTTGAAACTGGGTTAATGAGATAGTTTGCAGTTTGCTTTGTTTTTTTTTCTTTATTGGTACACATATATTTTCTGTCCTAAAATTATAACTATTATATATGCTCCATAGAGTTCAAGTTGAACATGGAGTATACATAGTGAAATTTATTTTTGACATTGTTTTCTATATGTTTTTTTTCACACACACACACTGTATTTTTACAAGAGAGAAATAAAGTGACACAAAGCATTGTAAATGGATGACCACAAGAAAAGCAACAATGATTGCAATTACCAAACACGAAACACACTCATAGTATGTCATAATAGTGACATTCAGTCCAGTAGTCTTCCACTGTAACAGCTCCTTTACTTTGCAGTGAAAATTGACTTGTATATTTTTTGCCTCTGAGTTCTTGTGGGATTTTTTTTTTATTCAAACAGAAAGTCACAAAAATTATAATCATCCTCATCAGTTCACTCATTCCCAGGTAACTAATTTTTTATTCTTTTTGATGTTTTGTAAGGCACTTTTATGAATTCATCAGTTTGCCATTAGAGTTCTGAAAATGCTTATTCGTTCAGTTACACAGTATAGTCAGTTACCAAAAACCTGTACTTGTCAGAGTGTTTTCCATGAATTCCTTGAAGATGAAACCCTTTCATAGGATATTTTTGCAAAAGCATCAGAGTACCGCAGTACTCTCTGTAAATGACAAAAGACTTAAAAGTGACCATGGTTAAAGATTTGATGAAAGTTCATAATAATGCAATTGACAAGGAAATTTAGTTATTTCTGAGATATACGTTTTAAAGTAATAACTAGTATTATGACTTATAAAATTATACCAGAACATATAAGATATATAGAAGTTTCGTGTAATGTCTGAAACATTTATTTGAACATATTTCCATACAAATAACCTAAAGAAAGTTCAGTATTAGCTGTTTTTTTTTAATATATACTGCAGGTTATTAGTCATCAATTTTATACACATCAGTGTATACATGTCAATCCCAATCGCCCAATTCAGCACACCACCATCCCCATCCCACCGCAGTTTTCCCCACTTGGTGTCCATACATTTGTTCTCTACATCTGTGTCTGAACTTCTGCCCTGCAAAGCAGTTCATGTGTACCAATTTTCTAGGTTCCTCATACATGTGTTAATTTATGATATTTGTTTTTCTCTTTCAAATAACTTCACTTTGTATGACAGTCTCTAGATCCACCCACGTCTCAACAAATGATGCAATTTCGTTCTTTTTTATGGCTTACTAATATTCCATTGTTTATATGTACCACGATTTCTTTATCCATTCATCTGTCAATGGCATTTAGGTTGCTTCCATTACCTGGCTATTGTAAATAGTGTTGCAGTGAACATTGGGGTGCATGGGTCTTTTAGAATTATGGTTTTCTCTGGGTATATGCTCACTCATGAGATTGCTGGATCATATAGTAATTCTATTTTTAGTTTTTAAGGAACCTCCATACTGTTCTCCATAGTGGCTCTATCAACTTACATTCCCACTAACAGCGCAAGAGGGTTCCCTTTTCTCCACACCCTCTCTAGCATTCGTTGTTTGTAGATTTTTTGATGATGCCCATTCTAACTGGTGTGAGGTGATACCTCATTGTAGTTTTGATTTGCATTTTTCTAATAATTAGTGATGTTGAGCAGCTTTTCATGTTGATGCATCTCTTTTTCCTAACTTTAATGAGAATGTTACATTTGTTTCACTGTTAGGAATGATCCTTGCTATGTTTTACCTTGAAATTCTTTATCTTACAAAACAAGTTCCTCTTGATGCTTTGCAAGTAAGAATTGTAAAATCATGAATGGATTTGGCATTTCATCAAATGCTTTGTTGGTACCTATAAGAGGATGGTATTTTTCATTTACTTTGTTAATATTCTGAATTATATCATTAAATTTTCCAATGTTGAATCATCCTTCCTTTCTATTTGGTCATGATGTATTATTCTTTTATTATATTGCTGTATTTCATTGGATAACATTCCAGTTTATGTTTTCATCTATGCTTATAAACAATGATGGCCTGTAGCTTTATTTTTTTATTGTCCTTTTTTCGTTTTGCTATCAGAGATCAGAATAGCCTCATCTGAGTAGCTTTCCAACTTTTGCTATACTCTGAGACAATTTGCACAGTAAGAGTTAACTGTTTCTTGCAACTTTTCTAGATTCACATATAAAATGATGTGTCCCCTGGACTTTCAGGGGTCGTACTTTGAACCAGCTTCTTATACTGGGGTATTATTCAAGCTTTGTGGTGTTTCTTGGATCCATTTTGGATATGTTTCCTCTCCAGAAAATTATTCTTTTCTCTTATCTTTTGAAAATCTTGCTGTCACGTTTCTCCTAAGATTCTCTTTTGAGATTTTAAAAGTTCTTTCGTGCACTATTTCATTCCTAGTGGATTATTTTCCCCTTCTTTCTTAGGCTCAGTTATGCCCATGTTTTATTGCTATCATTAATTTCTTCCAAGAATACTTTTGGTCATCAGTGTTTGGTGTTGTATGTGTTTTCTTTCATTAACTTTGTCTTTATTCTTTGTTATTTTTTACTCCTATCCCTTCTTTCTCTTCTTTATTTTTCAATCACCCTTCCTTTTCCTTTTGGTACGATGAAAGATATCTGTCTCCTTTAATGCTTTTAACCCTAAACTATATTTTTAAATTTATTTAAATAATTAAAAAAATTATTTCACAGAAATTTGTAAAAATCATCATAACTTGATGATTTTTGACAGTGAGCCATTCTGATGGCTGTGTAACCAGCACCTGGCTTCAGGATAGAATATGCACATTTTTCTAGAGACTTCCTCACACCCCCACTCACAACCTCTCTCTTTCACAAAGGTAACCACTGCTCTGACTTCTAACATAGATTACGTTGCCTCCTTTTTCTCTTTATATAAATGGAAGCAAAGAATAGGTATTCTTTTGAGTCTGGATAATTTTGCTCAGTATTCTGTTTATAGAATTATTCTTATATTTTCATGTAGTTCTTGTTTATCTTCATTGCTGTATTGTATTCCATTGTATGAATATACTACAATGTACTTAACCATTCTAATGTTGACTGGCATTTGAGTTGTTTCCAGTGTTTGGCTACTGAAATAATGTTGTTCTGAACATTCTTGGACTTGACTTTCATTGCACAGACATATACATATCCTAGGCATGAATCATAGCACATGGGTAAGTTCAATTTTAGTGGATACTGTCCAAATAGTTTTTTGAAGTGAATGTAATGATTTCCATTCTCCTTACTAGAGTACAGGAATTTCCACTGTTCACAACAACACCATTTCTTGTACTGTCAATCTTATGAAATTTTAGCCTTTCTTTGAATATGCAATTATATTCCACGGTGGTGTTTTATTTGTAGTTCCCTAGTAACTCTTTCCAAACATTAGTTTGCAACCTGTCTCTATTGTATTTTTTCTTAGCTTTTGTTTCCAATACTGCCCTGAAGACACTACATTTGAGATACCCACCCAGGGCTGGGTGGTGATTCACTAGAGCTCAAGAGACCAGAGCCAAGTGTCAACCAAGGACATCACAGACTTGCAGGCTCAGCCAGCATCAGTCCAGAGCAAGGCTTCTGCCGGGCGTGGAGTCCCCTGCAGAATCAGCAAGCCTAAGAAATATTATCAACTCATTGCATCAAAGTCTACTGGGGGTTCCTGCTGATATACTCCAACCCATTTTTGAAAAAGTAGTGTTTTCCAGCATCCTCACCTATCCAGAACATAAGTAAAATCTTGAGAGTTTCTTGCTTATTAATGAAAGCTATGAAGTCTGCTATGAAGTCTAAGTCCAACTGGGCCCAGAACCCAAGTTGTAGCATAATGGTATTTCGTCCAACCAAAGAAGAGTTTAATGATTTCAATAAATACATTGCTTATGTGGAATCCCAAGGTGCACACCGAGCAGGCCTGGCTAAGATCATTCCACCCCAGGACTGGAAAGCCAGAGAGACCTATGATGACATCGATGACATCTTAATAGCCGCTCCCCTCCAGCAGGTGATTTCTGGGCAGGCAGGTGTGTTTACTCAGCACCACAAAAAGAAGAAAGCCATGACCGTGAGCGAGTATCGCCGCTTAACAAACAGTGAAAAACACAAGACTCCATTCTACTCTGATTTTGAGGATCTGGAGCGAAAATATTGGAAAACGCGCCCCTATGGTTCACGAGTATATGGTGCGGACGTCAGTGGCTCCTTATTCGATGAAAACACGAAGCAGTGGAAACTTGGACACCTGGGAACCATTCAGGACCTGCTGGAACAGGAGTGCGGAGTGGTCATCGAAGGCGTCAACACCCCCTACCTTTACTTCGGGATGTGGAAGACCGCCTTCGCCTGGCACACGGAGGACATGGACCTTTACAGCATCAACTACCTGCACTTCGGGGAGCCCAAGACTTGGTACGTGGTGCCCCCGGAGCACGGCCGGCGTCTGGAACGCCTGGCCAGGGAGCTTTTCCCGGGCAGCTCGCGGTGCTGTGAGGCCTTCCTGCGACACAAGGTGGCTCTCATCTCGCCCACGGTCCTCAAGGACAACGGCATCCCCTTCGGTCGGGTCACTCAGGAGGCTGGAGAGTTCATGGTGACGTTTGCCTATGGCTACCACTCCGGCTTCAACCACGGTTTCAACTGCGCGGAAGCCATCAATTTCGCCTCCCCGCGTTGGATCGATTATGGCAAAGTGGCATCGCAGTGCAGCTGCGGGGAGGCCCGGGTCGCCTTCTCCATGGACGCCTTCGTGCGCATCCTGCAACCGGAGGGCTACGAGCTGTGGAAACGCGGGCAGGACCGGACCGTGGTGGACCACACGCAGCCCACGGTGCCCAGCAGCCAGTTCCTGAACGCCTGGAGGGAGGTCCGCGCGCCTGGGGGACCCGCGCTCCGCCGGAGGCACTGTCCGTCCCGCAGCGCCTCGCACCGCCGTCCGCCCGTGGCCGCCTGCCATGGGACCCGCTGTCGAGCCCCTGTGGATCCTGCGTCCCCGCCCCCCTAGCCGGCCCGGGGTTCTTGCTCTGCTGCCCAGTTCGGGGCTGCGGCTGCCTACAGCTCCGCGGAACCCGGTCTGACTCCGTCACTGACCGCAGGTCCATCTGCTGCGGATCTCCACCTACCTGGACGATACGGTCCTCGTCGTCGTCCTTGGAAAGAGGGGACTCAGGATCCGACTGTCCGGGCCCGGACTAAGAGGCGCCTCTCCTTAGACACAACGCACCCATCTCTGGACTTCGAAGCTCAGCTCCCGTTTGCTGGTGTTCCCTTGATGGACAACCCTGCATTGCTGAGCCCATGGCTGCAGCATCCTTCTAAGCCTTCTGGGTGCTGTTGTGCCCCTGATCTTCAACCCTTGGGTCCTCCATTGGATCCCGAAAATCCGATGCACCCTGGCCCATGCCTGCCATCTCTGGAGGGTATTACATCCAGTGTCCTTGACAGCCTCCCTTTGATTCCTCCCTACGTCCCTGGGACTTTGAGAGTGTTTCCCAGGGACGATGCTGGGAACTGCAGGGCCCCCGTGAACTTCTGTGAGGGTTTAAGTTTGGACCAATCTTATGCCTCTAGGAGTCTTGTCCCAGCTGCAGAGACCAGTCTCCCGCACACCCTTGACTGTGATCCCCTGGGGCTAAAGCTAGAGGCACCTGCATCTCTTGAGTCCTGCGAGGAATTCCTCACCAATGCATGGTATTCAATCTGTGAGCCCATGACTACTGAAGAATTTGCTAAATGTGACTTTATCTGACCCTCCACCCCAGAAACCACAGAAGCTCTTTTTTTAAAAAAAATAAATGTATTTATTTTTGGTTGCATTGGGTCTTTGTTTCTGCGCGTGGGCATTCTATAGTTGTGGCGAGCGGGGGGGCTACTCTTCATCGTGGTGCGTGGGCTTATTGCAGTGGCTTCTCTTGTTGCAGAGCATGAGCTCTAGGCACACAGGCTTCGGTAGTTTGGCACGTGGGCTTAGTAGTTGTGGCTCGTGGGCTCTAGAGCGCAGATTCAGTAGGTGTGGTGCATGGGCTTAGTTGCTTCGCGGTATGTGGGATCTTCCCGGGCCAGGGCTTGAACCCGTGTCCCCTGCATTGGCAGGTGGATTCTTAACCACTGCGCCAACAGGGAAGTCTCTAAAAGAATCATCTTTAATGGATATGGGTTCAGTCAGAGATTCTAAAACTGTGGTCCAGCACCAACAGTAGCATCTCATAATTTGTTAGATGTGCAAACTCTGTGGCTCCACCTCAGATCTACTGAATCAAGAGTCTTTGTGGTTGGGCTTCCCTCAGCCTGCGCGTCCGGAGCCTGTGCTCCGCAACGGGAGAGACCACAAGAGTGAGAGGCCCGCGTACCGAAAAAAAAAAAAAAAAAAAAGAATCTTTGTGGTTGAAGCCTAGCAAGCTGTGGTTTGACAAGCCCTGCAGGTGATTCTGATGCACCTACTAGGCTAAGTCAGTCTTGATAATTAACATCAAATCTGACTAGGATCCCTTCTTATAAAGGAAACAAAGCACAGCTGGGAAGGGCAGCTTCTTTTGCCCTCTCTCGTCTCCTCCCCTTCCTGAATGTGGACAGTGGGCAGGGATACAGAGAATCAGTTCCTGGTGTTGGGGACAGACAAAATCAGGCAACAGGGGTTCCTTGAGACGAAGCATCAACTAGAAGGTGAGAAAAGTGAGTTGTATAAAACAAAATTACCTTGCTTCTGGTTACTGTTAGTTTGTCTTTCCCTGTAGTTTGAATTAAGCCTTTAATCAAAGTTCCAACCTCATCTCTGCCCCTTGCTTGAATAAAAATTAGACCAGGACCATATTATGTGGAACAAACCCACCTGTGGTCACCTTGATGGTAATGGGGGTTATCCAGAAAACCTTCAAAGAAGTGGAATTGGAGTGAGAACTGGCCTCTGCACCTGGAGACTCCCCTCCCCTCTTTGGCAGGTTCTGAGTTTGCTCCTATTAATGAAAGAGGCTTCATTATAGTTCATACAAATGTCTGTGGGTACCATAGGGTTAACCAACTACATCTCCTCTTCTAATACAATCTTGCACTCATATTTTTGCTACTTGCAAAAAAATCTGTAAAGTACAAAATAACAAAAATAAACTATTTTAACCCAGAACACATAAGTAGCCTTTATTAATGATTTTGTTAATATTTTTGTATACTTTTTTTTAAATTTTGTGTTCCATTGGAGAAAATTTTATTAAGAAAATTAGCCAACAAAATTTACTGGGATTGACTGGTAAGATTGCTTTTATATATATTGAAAGAAGGATTGAGGGGAAGAGAAAGAAAAGATCCACATGGTGTGAAATCAGTTTCAGTGTTGATATCCTTCTTGGGAAAAATTCAGAAGCAAATCTTCTAGGGATGAGATGATGTTTTCAAATGTATTTCACATATCACAGCAATTTCTGTATATTTTTGAAAACCTCTGAGTGTGTGTGAGCTTACAGGCACACATGCAAATGAGAAGGGGAGAGAAGAAAGTCAGATATTCCCACCCTTCTGAAAGACTTTAATCTTTGAGGGGATCTTGTCTCTGGAGAAAAATAGCAAGAAAAAGAGGCCATGTTTTTCAAGGATAAATGAAATTCAGAAATTTTTTTTCTCTTTTATCTGCTTTTTCTTTTTTTTTTTTTTAATTGTGAGAAGCTGGTTTCAGGTAAGTGATAGGCTAAGCAGGGGTGATTATTGATGAAAGATTTCATATAATGGCTTTGAAAGGAATAGTACAGATTTTTTTTTTACTGTTATCGTTCACTGGATTGGTTTGTATAAAGGAGGAAATTCATCCAATTTGTTCTTGTGGTTATTCCTTCCCTGTTTCTGTGAGTTTCTTACTTATTTCAAGGAACAGAGGGGAGAAGAGCCCCACTTAGAACCTTTGACACCAGGAGGCTTCTTAAATGTCTGTTTTCATGTAAACCCAGGATGGGGCTTGTGGGCATTCCCACCTAGGAATATTGTACTCATGCTGCAGTGGCCAAATCTCCAAAAGAATGAGGAATGGGGAGAAGCTATGAGAAGCTCTGCTCTGTGTAATAGTAGGGTGCTTGTTCTCAGTGCTAGAACGGGGGCTGTGATGCAGAACTCCCTAATCTAAGGGAGCTGTATTCAGAGACAATTGGCAGGCTATGGCATGATCAAGCAAAAGGAAACTTGAGTCCTGGTTGTGGGCTGATTGGGTCTCCGGGGGAAAAGAGGATCCCAGGACTCATGAACTCACTTCTTCGTGCTTTACTATGCCTAGAGTCCTCACACAGCTTCAGTATGTCTCCCATCTCTTTGTGGCTCCACTAGGAGCCTAAAGGGATCCTGATGTCATCTACCTCTAAGGGCAGCTGAGACCCTCTGGCTCTGAGAAACTCTTATTAAAAGCCACACCAAGGTTCAAGAGCGTGGTGGAGCAGTCTAGGGATTCATTTTAGGAGGTGTGGGAGCATGAAAAAGCGTTTTACTGCTACCCTACAAATTGAGAACTAAATGAAAGAAGGTCCAACTAACTAAAGCCCACCTCCTTGATTGTGAGTTCCTTAGCTGAGACCTTTGGCCATTTCCTACTGTGTCTTTTAAGCCAGGTTGAAGAGCTCCAAGTAGAGATACTTGAGATCTGTTACTATCGTGGGTCATGATATGGAGAGTGGGGGTGGGACTTAGAATGCTGAGTGTGAAAAACAGATGAAATCTCCACTCTGGGTTATATACAGATATGTCTGTTTTCCTACATCATTCTTCTACAACAAATTTCAAAGTTTTGAAAATCTTTTAAATGTTTTCCCTGTTTCATCAACTACTGTCTCACATTTGGGTTTTCTCTCTCTCTCTCTTGCTCGATTTTTATTACCTTTGCTTCAATTCCTGTATTTTTGCTTTTCTCGTGAGTGAGCTCCCTCTCTCTCTTGTTGTCATTTTGTTCGTGTACTCAATAATAGTAGTAATTAAAACTTCTGCAAGGCACTGATCCAATTACCCCCCCTTTGAGATAGGTACCTAGTTTGTTTTGCAAATGGGAGCATGGCCGCATCTCATCTCAAGTTGACCAGGGCTAGTGAACAATGGGTCTGAGAATCAAACTCAGCAGTTTAGCTTCAGGGCCTGTGCTCTTAACCACAGGCCACAGTGCTCTCCACTGTCTTTTTCACTTTGGGTGTTCAGAAACAGCAGAAGCTTCATGCCAGCTCCTTGAAATGGGATTTTCTACCACCGAGAATAATTTTGAAATGTGCAGGAAGTTTTGCCTGTTGCCTCCCATATCCGTATCTCATATTGTCTACAACCCTGCTGAAATTCCCCAAGGATTATCTCTCTTTTGGATTTGTTGGCACATCTATTAAAGTAAGGACAGTTTACTTTGGTCCAGGCACTGTTTGAACCTCTTTTTCTCTATATCTGCCCGCAGGGTCACAGTAACCCTTTTATGCTAATTTCTCTACAAATGCATCTCTTCTTTTGCACTGCTTTCTCTAAGTTCCTCTCTACTCCTGATGTCTCTATTGTTCTAATCTCATCTCTGATCCTTTACCTGGACTTTACTTTCCTCTTCCTCTCTTCCTATTACATAATCCCAAATACCCCTTGTCCTGTTAGGCATGACCTCCTCACATGTTTGTGGAATCAGTCAGGACAGGAGAACCTTCACCCCAGCTTCTGGAAATGAGGCCACATCACAGGAACGTGACTGAACATTCTGGAAAACTTCTTTTGCCACTTCCTCCCTTTGATCCTACATCTTTATTGCTGGGTCTCAGGTAAGAACAAGCAGCAGCCATTTCTCACTCTGGGATATTTAGATGATCAACACATCTTTTGTTATGAAAGTGAAGAGCAAGGGCAGAGCCCTGGAGTGTGGGTAGAGATATTCCAGACTTTTGTACTGAGATCCGGGCCAGACAGAGGACTGAAGGAGAAGGAGAAAGATGTCAGAGTGATTTTGTCAGACATCATGGTTCAGTAGGGCCAGAGGAGAGGTGCATATAAGAAGACAGTCAAAAGCCTGTGGCAAGGACAGGGCCTGTTCCTTTACAGCAGAATGGTAATATAGACACTAGATTTTTGCAAAGAGATGCCATGTCTCAGAGCCAGCATCAGAAACTTCCACAATCCAGAAGAGTGGGAGGCCACAAGAACTAGGCTGACTGTCCCTTCAGAGTATGGGAGGCACGGGGACTGTGAGAATAGAACAATTTCTGTCTGAGAGTGGGGGCAAGTTTCAGTCTCTTCGGGCCACACTTACTGGTAAGGTCCAGTGGATGACTCAGCTATGGGTTTTTAACATCTGTCTATTAAAGGCAGGATATGTCACCCTCTACTCAGAAATACTCCCATGGACAGAAGTCCACAAGGCCCATATTAATAAGACTTTCAGTGAAATATGGAGACATCAGAAGGAGTTTCCTGCAGAGGAGAGGTACTGACCTTCTTCACCACTCAGTCCTAGAATCACCAAGTCTTTTCCTGGTGCTCTATGAGGAGATGAACATCTCTCCCACTCAGTATTGTGCATATCTGTGTCAACACTCTTTTACTATGTTGTATTCAGAGTAATTGTCCAGTTGTCCTTGAAGGGCCCCACAACAGAAGAAATATTTACTGTGCCAATTTTCCAGAGAACTAGAGATGCATTTAATAGAAATGTGGAGCTTGAAGTGTGGAGCTATCTCATTGAATCCACTATATCCAGGGCCCTCACTCTCTGGATGCAGATCCCTGAGATCAGCTTCTTAGGAAGAGCAGATATAGCGGGTTTTATTCCTCCCCTCCTTACCCCCAAATAGACTCAACAATATATCCCATCCCTCATTCTCTTCCTACAATGTAACTTCAATACTGCTCCCCGTCGAAAGTGTTCCGTCCCTTTGAACACGGGTAGGGTTGTGGCAATAACAGATAAGACACTCTGTGTTGCACAAAAGGTAGAATAACTTCCATCTGACAGTAATGGGATCCTCGCTCTAGGAAGCAAACTACTATGCTGTGAGGAAGCCCCCAAGCAACTACATGAAGAGGTTATATGAAGATATTCTGGGCAACAGCCCCAGCTGAGGTAACTCAGAGAGCGTCAACTGCCAGACTCGTGAGTGAGGTCTTCTGTGTTTCCAGTCCATGTTCAGTTACCAAGAGAATGACCACTAGGTGGGTCTACAGACCCAACAGACTCACTATGCTCTGGGATTTTCCAGAGCTGCATTTCTTACCTGATTCTCATTAGTTCCCAGTCTAACATGAGGTGAGGGTTATGCTTCAGGTCTCCAGGTATCAATGAAATCTCATACCCTGTGTGAAATCTAAATGTATGCATCTTCCCATTTTCCTAATGAACAGTCACTTGAGTTATTAGCCATAGGTCCCTTTGGATTAGGACTGGGTAATCATTACAGTATATAATACTGTGTCACGGTGTCACAGGGAACTTACGCCTAGGGATGTGGTCACCTCATCAATCAAGGAGTTCGAAGTCTGAAAATTGTCTCAGTCCTGGGAACTGGAAAAAAGGATCATTACATTAATTGGAGAAAACAACCCTCTGCCTCCTGATCACACTTTCTTGATTTCTTTTGATTATATCTTAAAGCAGTATTCTTGGCTTCTCTTGTATCTGTTCTGCCCCCGGGGATCCTATTCATTTTATTAACCATCTCTGCAATTCCATGTGGGCCAAGCCATCTTGGTTCCTGCTCAATCCTTGCTGGCCATTACAAAAATGCAGTCTGCTGGCATCTGGCAGTTAAATGCCCTATCATCTGAGTGATATCAGTAGCCAAGCTCTGTAAGCACTTTTATCATCATCCCAATCCTGGAGAGGATAGCTACCACTGAACTTCTTTCTGATGCTAGATCCCTCTCACCAGCACATTTGTGATAACCTTGGTGAATAGCGTATTCTCTTTATTGACAAACACAATGCTATGGTTGACCTTCTGACCTCATAATATATCCACTCCAAGATACAAATGCCCTTTTGCCTTTTTTTTTTTTAGTGGTACGCGGGCCTCTCACTGTTGTGGCCTCTCCCGTTGCGCAGCACAGGCTCCGGACGCGCAGGCTCAGCGGCCATGGCTCACGGGCCCAGCCGCTTCGCGGCATGTGGGATCGTCCTGAACCGGGACACGAACCCGTGTCCCCTGTATCGGTAGGCGGACTCTCAACCACTGTGCCACCAGGGAAGCCTCTTTTGCCTTTTAATCCCGTCCTGTCCCATCTTACAGAGCAATTCATGCATTTCATTGTTACTAAGCCTGGGCCATTGCTTTTTCCAGGCTTGTAGGAGCCTGCAAGCAACAAATGTTCTAATCTTCTAATATCCTTCCAGAGTGTTATATCCCATATCCTGAGAAGGTGCTCCCAGACCAATAAACTCTCTCTTATCCTGTTTTATGTTCTAGCCCCCTTGATCAGGCACCCTCAAAATCCAGTCCTAAGGGGACTCTCACAATTTCTTCAAGTACATGCTGGATAATTCTCCCAGCTTCTTTAGGATATAGTATCTTAATTCTCAGGCTAAATGTCTTCACGGTTAGGCTTTGCTGAGACTTAAGGAAGCCAGGAGAGGAGGTGGGGCAAATTTTGAGGGGGTTCCCTATCGACTCGTAGGGGAGAAACCTCTGCAGTGTCTCCCTTCATAGTAGTTCCAGGTTTAATAGGAAGAGTGAGACATTTCTGTGATCTTTGTGGATCCAGAGAAGTCTTGTCTTCTGTCTTGTCAGGCTTTTCAGTTCATTTGGATAAATATCTCGGAGTGAAATTGCTGAGCTGTGTGATGATTCTTCGTTTAGTTTCATAAAAACAAAACAAACAAACAAAAATCAACTGCCAAATTGTCTCCCAGAGTGACTGTACCATTGTTCACTCCCACCAGCAGTAAAGGAGAGTTCTTGTTGCTCTGCATCCTTACCAGCATTTGATGTTGTCAGTTTTTAAAAATTTTATTTTAGCCATTCTAACAGACATATAGCAATATGTCATTGTGGTTTTAATTCCAATGCCTAATGCTTGAGCACATTTTCATATGCTCATTTGCCATCTAAATATGTTCTTTAGTGAAGTTTATATCTTTTGTCCATGTAAAAAATTGGGTTGTTTGCTTTCTAATTTTTGAGTTTTAAGTGTTCATTTTATATTCTGAATATGAGTTCCTTATCAGTTGTTTGCAAATATTTTCTCAGAGTGTGGATTGGTTTACATTCTTATAATTATATCTTTCAGAGAGTGAAAGTTTTAAATTTTGATAAAGTCAAATTTATATTTCTTTCATGGGTTGTACTTTTGGTGTTTTATCTAAGGCTGTTCTTTCTCCATTGAAGTGCCATTACACTTGTAAAAAATCAGCTGACTATATTTCTGCAGGTCTCCTCTTCACTTTCTGTTTAGTTCTAACGATCAGTATGTCTATCCTTTTCTCCATGCTGTGTTGTTGTAATACTGTGGAATTCCACTAAGTTTTAAAATCAAGTAACGTGAGTATTCTGATTTTATTTTTTAGGATTGTTTTGGCTATTCTCTTTGTTTGGTATACCATAACAAATTTTAAAAACCTCTTGTGGATACCTACAAAATTTTTCTAGAGTTTTGTTAGAGATTACACTGAATTGATAGATCATATATAGGAAGATTACCACCTTATCAGTATTAAATTGTTCAATGTATGAACATGATATGTTTCTCCGTTTATCTAGATCTTTCTTTTCTTTCATCAATGTTCTGTAGCTGTTGCCATGCTGATCCTGCACATATTTTGTTAAAAATGATAACTAGTTAATTCACTTTCTTAAAACTTAAAATTATGTGTTCAGACATAATTGACAAAGAATAAACTCCACATACTTAAAATGTACAATTTGACAAACTTTTGATATATGTAAACACTTACAAAGCTGCCATCACAGTCAAGACAACGAACATATCGATACATTACCTGCAAAAGTTTCCTTTGCCTCTTTAATTTATCTTCTTTTTGTAGTATAAAAACACTTAACATGACATCTACCCATTTAACACATTTTTAATTATATAATACTTTATTGTTAAGTATAGTTATAATGTTGTATATCAGACCTCTAGAACTTATTGCATTTTGTTAATTCACTTTTTCAAGTTATTATAAATATGAGGTTCAAAAAAATTAAAATACAAGTTTTTCATTACTTGTATATGGGAATGAAATCAACTTTTATATATTGACCTTTTATTCTCTGACCTTGTTAAACTTACTTATTACTTCCAGGATTTTTTTAGTAGATACTTTGGAATTTTCTACACTCACAGTCATGTCATCTATGAATACATATAGTTAAAAATATACCTCTTTAAATAAACTTCATCCACCTTCAGTAATACTATATTACTTTTCATGTAATGTAAAATCCTTATAATATTTCCAATTCCTCTTTTCCATTTCTTGTGTCATCGTTGTCATGAGTTTCATAAACACATACATTGTTAAACTATTGCTTTAAACAGTAAGTTATCTTTAAAAAAATTAAAATATAAGAGCATATGTATTGTCTTTATTGAATTTCCAGTGTTCTTCATTTTGTAGATCAGTTTTCTTCCCAGCATCATATGCTTTTGTCTGAAGAACTTCGCTGTGTATTTCTTACAGATTAGGCCTGACGGCACTGAATTCTCTCAAGTTGTCTTTTTTTGGAAAATTCTAATATTTATTTTACTGTTGAAGTATATTTTCACTGGATATAGAATTGTGGGTTGACAGTTGTTTTCTTTCAGCAATCTAAAGATGTCACTTCCCTGTCTTCTTGCTTGCATGGTTTCTGATAAGGTTTCTGCCATAATTTTTATCTTTATTCTTCTGTATATAATCTTCATTTTTCTTTTTTCTATTTCGGTGGCTCCCTTCAAGAATTTCTCTTTGTTATTGGTTTTTATTCAGTTTGAATATGACTTGCCTGAGTGTGTTTTTTGTTTGCTTATTCATTTTGTATTTTTCTGTTTCATATTCTCTGAAAATCGTGGATCTTTTTTTTTTTAATTTACCTTATTTTATTTATTTTTTTCATTCCTTACTTATGTTGTTTTTTTTTTTAACATCTTTATTGGGGGTATCATTGCTTTACAATGGTGTGTTAGTTTCTGCTCTATAACAAAGTGAATCAGTTATACATATACATATGTTCCCATATCTCTCCCCTCTTTACTTATGTTTAATCATGGGGATTTAAGGAGTGAAATCCAGAGGAAGTCATTTCTTCAGCCCCTTGCATCAATTTACAGGAGGTTTATCAGCAATAGAAGACCTATTATATCTGCTTTACCTCAGGTTGTTTGAAGGTTAAGGACCATATCTGTTCTTTTTTTCTTTCCTGTTATTTTTATATTATTAAAAAAATTTTTTTTAACCTCTTTATTGGAGTATAATTGCTTTACAATGGTGTGTTCGTTTCTGCTTTATAACAAAGTGAATCACTTTTATACATATACATATGTTCCCATATCTCTTCCCTCTTGCGTCTCCCTCCCTCCCACTCTCATTATCCCACCCCTCTAGATGGTCACAAACAACTGAGCTGATCTCCTTGTGCTATGCGGCTGCTTCCCACTAGCTATCTATTTTACGTTTGGTACTGTATATATGTCCATGCAACTCTCTCACTTTGTCACAGCTTACCCTTCCCCCTCCCCATATCCTCAAGTCCATTCTCTAGTAGGTCTGTGTCTTTATTCCTGTCTTACCCCTAGGTTCTTCATGACCTTTTTTTTTTTTCCTTAGATTCCATATACATGTGTTAGCATACGGTATTTGATCTTCTCCTTCTGATTTACTTCATTCTGTATGACAGACTCTAGGTCCACCCACCTCACTACAAATATATCAATTTCATTTCTTTTTATGGCTGAGTAATATTCCATTGTATATATATGCCACATCTTCTTTATCCATTCATCCGATGATGGACAATTAGGTTGCTTCCATGTCTTGGCTATTGTAAATAGCCCTGCAATGAATATTTTGGTACATGACTCTTTTTGAATTATGGTTTTCTCAGGGTATATGCCCAGTAGCGGGATCGCTGGGTCGTATGGTAGTTCTATTTTTAGTTTTTTAAGGAACCTCCATACTGTTCTCCAGAGTGGCTGTATCAATTTACATTCCCACCAACAGTGCAAGAATGTTCCCTTTTCTCCACACCCTCTCCAGCATTTATTGTTTCTAGATTTTTTGATGATGGCCATTCTGACCGGTGAGAGATGATGCTCATTGTAGTTTTGATTTGTATTTCTCTAATGATTAATGATGTGGAACATTCTTTCACGTGTTCGTTGGCAATTTGTATATCTTCTTTGGAGAAATGTCTGTTTAGGTCTTCTGCCCATTTTTGGATTGGGTTCTTTGTTTTTTTTTGTTATTGAGCTGCATGAGCTGCTTGTAAATCTTGGAGATTAATCCTTTGTCAGTTGCTTCATTTGCAAATATTTTCTCCCATTCTGAGGGTTGTCTTTTTGTCTTGTTTATGGTTTCCTTTGCTGTGCAAAAGCTTTGAAGTTTCATTAGGTCCCATTTGTTTATTTTTGTTTTTATTTCCATGTCTCTAGGAGGTGGGTCAAAAAGGATCTTGCTGTGATTTATGTCATAGAGTGTTCTGCCTATGTTTTCCTCTAAGAGTTTGATAGTGTCTGACCTTACATTTAGGTCTTTAATCCATTTTGAGTTTATTTTTGTGTATGGTGTTAGGGAGTGTTCTAATTTCATTCTTTTACATGTAGCTGTCCAGTTTTCCCAGAACCACTTATTGAAGTGGCTGTCTTTTCTCCACTGTATATTCTTGCCTCTTTTATCAAAGATAAGGTGACCATATGTGCATGGGTTTATCTCTGGGCTTTCTATCCTGTTCCATTGATCTATCTTTCTGTTTTTGTGCCAGTACCATACTGTATTGATTACTGTAGCTTTGTAGTATAGTCTGAAGTCAGGGAGCCTGATTCCTCCAGCTCCATTTTTTGTTCTCAAGATTGCTGTGGCTATTCAGGGTCTTTTGTGTTTCCATACAAGTTGTGAAGTTTTTTTTTTCTATTTCTGTGAAAAATGCCAGTGGTAGTTTGATCGGGATTGCATTGAATCTGTAGATTGCTTTGGGTAGTAGAGTCATTTTCACAATGCTGATTCTTCCAATCCAAGAACATGGTATATCTCTCCATCTATTTGTATCAACTTTAATTTGTTTTATCAGAGTCTTATAATTTTCTGCATACAGGTCTTTTATCTCCTTAGGTAGGTTTATTCCTAGATATTTTATTCTTTGTGTTGCAATGGTAAATGGGATTGTTTTCTTAATTTCACTTTCAGATTTTTCATCATTAATGTATAGGAATGCAAGAGATTTCTGTGCATAAATTTTGTATCCTACTACTTTACCAAATTCATTGATTAGCTATAGTAGTTTGCTGGTAGCATCCTAGGATTCTCTATGTAGAGTATCATGTCATCTGCAAACAGTGACAGTTTCACGTCTTCTTTTCCATTTTAGATTCCTTTTATTTCTTTTTCTTCTTTGATTGCTGTGGCTAAAACTTCCAAAACTATGTTGAATAAGAGTGGTGAGAGTGGGCAACCTTGTCTTGTTCCTGATCTTAGTGGAAATGGTTTCAGTTTTTCACCATTGAGGATGATGTTGGCTGTAGGTTTGTCATATATGGCCTTTATTATGTTGAGGCAAGTTCCCTCTATGCCTGCTTTCTGCAGGGTTTTTATTATAAATGGGTGTTGAATTTTGTCAAAAGCTTTCTCTGCATCTATTGAGATAATCATATGGTTTCTCTCCTTGAGCTTGTTAATATGGTGTATCATATTGATTGATTTGTGTATATTGAAGAATCCTTGCATTCCTGGGTTAAACCCCACTTGACCATGGTGTATGACCCTTTTAATGTGCTGTTGGATTCTGTTTGCTAGTATATTGTTGAGGATTTTTGCATCTATGTTCATCAGTGATATTGGCCTGTAGTTTTCTTTCTTTGTGACATCTCTGTCTGGTTTTGGTATCAAGGTGATGGTGGCCTCGTAGAATGAGTTTGTGAGTGTTCCTCCCTCTGCTATATTTTGGAAGAGTTGAGAAGGTTAGGTGTTAACTCTTCTCTAAATGTTTGATAGAATTTGCCTGTGAAGCCATCTGGTCCTGGGCTTTTGTTTGTTGGAAGATTTTTAACCACAGTTTCAATTTCAGTGCTTGTGATTGGTCTGTTCATATTTTCTGTTTCTTTCTGGTTCAGTCTCAGCATGTTGTGCATTTATAAGAATTTGTCCATTTCTTCCAGGTTGTTCATTTTATTGGCATAGGGTTACTTGTAGTACTCTCTCATGATGCTTTGTTTTTCTGCAGTGTCAGTTGTTACTTCTCCTTTTTCATTTCTAATTTTATGGATTTGAGTCTTCTCCCTTTTTTTCTTGATGAGTCTGGCTAATTGTTTATCAATTTTGTTTATTTTCTCAAAGAACCAGCTTTTAGTTTTATGGATGTTTGCTATCGTTTTCTTCATTTCTTTTTCATTTATTTCTGATCTGATCTTTATGATTTCTTTCCTTCTGCTAACTTTGGGTTTTTTTTGTTCTTCTTTCTCTAATTGCTTTAGGTGCAAGGTTAGGTTGTTTATTTTAGTTGTTTCCTGTTTCTTAAGGTAGGATTGTATTGCTATAAACTTCCCTCTTAGAACTGCTTTTGCTGCATTCCATAGGTTTTGGGTCATCGTGTCTCCATTGTCATTTGTTTCTAGGTATTTTTTGATTTCCTCTTTGATCACTTCAGTGATCACTTGGTTATTAAGTAGTGCATACAAACCTCCATGTGTTTGTATTTTTTACAGATCTTTTCCTGTAATTGATATCTAGTCTCATAGTGATGTGGTCAGAAAAGATACTTGATATGATTTCAGTTTTCTTAAATTTACCAAGGCTTGGTTTGTGACCCAAGATATGATCTATCCTGGAGAATGTTCCATGAGGACTTGAGAAAAATGTATATTCTGTTGTTTTGGATGGAATTTCTTATAAATATCAATTAAGTCCATCTTGTTTAATGTATCATTTAAAGCTTGTGTTTCCTTATTTATTTTCATTTTGGATGCTCTGTCCATTGGTGAAAGTTGGGTGTTAATGTCCCCTACTATGATTGTGTTACTGTCGATTTCCTGTTTTATGGCTGTTAGTATTTGCCTTATGTATTGTGGTGCTCCTATGTTGGCTGCATAAATATTTACAGTTGTTATGTCTCCTTCTAGGACAGATCCCTTGATCATTATGTAGTGTCCTTCTTTGTCTCCTGTAATAGTCTTTATTTTAAAGTCAATTTTGTCTGATATGAGAATTGCTACTCCAGCTTTCTTTTGATTTCCATTTGCATGGAATATCTTTTTCCATCCCCTCACTTTCAGTCTGTATGTGTCCCTAGGTCTGAAGTGGGTCTCTTGTAGACAGCATATTTATGGGTCTGGTTTTTGTATCCATTCAGCCAGTCTGTGTCTTTTGGTGGGAGCATTTAATCCCTTTACATTTAAGGCAGTTATCAATATGTATGTTCCTATTCCCATTTTCTTAATTGTTTCGGGTTTGTTATTGTAGGTCTTTTCCTTCTCTTATGTTTCTTGCCTAGAGAAGTTTCTTTAGCATTTGTTGTAAAGCTGGTTTGGTGGTGCTGAACTCTCTCAGCTTTTGCTTGTCTGTAAAGCTTTTAATTTCTCCATCAAATCTGAATGAGATCCTTGCTGGGTAGAGTAATCTTGGGTGTAGGTTTTTCTCCTTCTTCACTTTAAATATATCCTGCCAGTCCCTTCTGGCTTGCAGAGTTTCTGCTGAATGATCAGCTGTTAGCCTTATGGGAATTCCTTTGTGTGTTATTTGTTGTTTTTCCCTTGCTGCTTTTAATATGTTTTCTTTGTATGTAATTTTTGATAGTTTGATTAATATGAGTCTTGTCATGTTTCTCCTTGGATTTATCCTGTATGGAACTCTCTGTGCTTCCTGGACTTGATTAACTATTTCCTTTCCCATATTAGGGAAGTTTTTAACTATAATCTCTTCAAATATATTCTCAGTAACTTTCTTTTTCCCTTCTTCTCCTGGGACCCCTATAATTTGAATGTTGGTGTGTTTAATGTTGTCCCAGAGGTCTCAGAGACTGTCCTCAGTTCTTTTCATTATATTTTCTTTTTTTTTTTTTTTTTTGCGGCATGCGGGCCCCTCACTGCCGTGGCCTCTCCCGCTGCGGAGCACAGGCTCCAGACACGCAGGCCCAGCGGCCATGGCTCAGGGGCCCAGCCGCTCTGCGGCACATGGGATCACCCATACCGGGGCATGAACCTGCACCCCCTGCATCGGCAGGCAGACTCCCAACCACTGCGCCACCAGGGAAGCCCCTCTGTTTTCTTTATTGTGCTCTGCAGTAGTTATTTCCACTATTTTATCTTCCAGATCACTTATCCTTTCTTTTGCCTCAGTTATTCTGCTATTAATCCCTCCTAGAGTATTTTTAATTTCATTTATTGTGTTGGTCATCGTTGCTTATTTCCTCTTTAGTTCTTCTAGGTCCTTGTTAAATGTTTCTTGCATTTTCTCTATTCTATTTCCAAGATTTTGGATCATCTTTACTATCATTATTCTGAATTCTTTTTCAGGTAGACTGCCTATTTCCTCTTCATTTGTTAGTTCTGGTTGGTTTTTACCTTGCTCCTTCATCTGCTGTGTGTTTTTCTGTCTTCTCATTTTGCTTATCTTACTGTGTTTGAGGTCTCCTTTTTGCAGGCTGCAGGTTCATAGTTCCTGTTGTTTTTGGTGTCTGTCCCCAGTGGCTAAGGTTGGTTCAGTGGGTTGTGTAGGCTTCCTGGTGGAGGAGACTAGTGCCTGTGTTCTGGTGGATGAGGCTGGATCTTGTCTTTCTAGTGGGCAGGTCCACGTCTGGTGGTGTGTTTTGAGGTGTCTGTGGCCTTATTATGATTTTAGGCAGCCTTTCTGCTAATGGGTGGGGTTGTGTTCCTGTCTTGCTAGTTGTTTGGCATAGGGTGTTCAGCACTGTAGCTTGCTGGTCGTTGAGTGAAGCTGGGTCTTGGTGTTGAGATGGAGATCTCTGGGAGATTTTTGCTGTTTGATATTACGTGGAGCTGGGAGGTCTCTTGTGGACCAGTGTCCTGAAGTTGGCTCTCCCACCTCAGAGGCACAGCAGTGGCTCCTGCCTGGAGCACCAAGAGCCTTTCATACACACGGCTCAGAGTAAAAGGGAGAAAAAATAGAAAGAAAGGAAGAAATGAAGAAAGAAAGGAAGAAAGAAAGAAAGAAAGAAAGAAAGAACGAAAGAAAGAAAGAACGAAAGAAAGAAAGAAAGAAAGAAAGAAAGAAAGAAAGAAAGAAAGAAGGAAAGAAAGGAAGGAAGGAAGGGGATAAAATAAAATAAGGTAAAATAATATAACGTTATTAAAATAAAAGATAATTATTAAGAAAAAAAATTTTTTGAAGTTAAAAAAAAAGGACGTTTTTTGAAGTAAAAAGTAAAAAAATAAACAGAACCCTAGGACAAATGGTGAAAGCAAAGCTATACAGACAAAATCTCACACAGAAGCATACACATACACACTCACAAAAAGAGGAAACGAGGAAAAAATAATCTATCTTACTTCCAAAGTCCACCTCCTCAATTTGGGATGATTCGTTGTCTATTCATGTATTCCACAGATGCAGGGTACATCAAGTTGATTGTGGAGCTTTAATCCGCTGCTCCTGAGGCTGCTGGGAGACATCTCCCTTTCTCTTCTTTGTTCTCACAGCTCCTGGGGCTCAGCTTTGGATTTGGCTCCGCCTCTGCGTGTAGGTCGCCTGAGGGCGTCTGTTCTTCGCTCAGACAGGACGGGGTTAAAGGAGCCGCTGATTCGGGGGCTCTGGCTCACTCAGGGCGCGGGGAGGGAGGGGCACGATGCGGGGCGAGCCTGCGGCGGCAGAGGCAGGCGGGACGTTGCACCAGCCTGAAGAGCGCCGTGCGTTCTCCTGGGGAAGCTGTCCCTGGATCACGGGACCTTGGCAGTGGCGGGCTGCACAGGCTCACGGGAGGGGAGGTGTGGAGAGTGACCTGTGCTTGCACACAGGCTTCTTGGTGGCGGCGGCAGCAGCTTTAGTGCCTCATGCCCGTCTCTGGGGTCCGCGCTGTTAGCCGCGGCTCTCGCCCGTCTCTGGAGCTCCTTTAAGCAGCGCTCTTTATCCCCTATCCTCGTGCACCAGGAAACAAAGAGGGAAGAAAAAGTCTCTTGCCTCTTCGGCAGCTCCAGACTTTTCCCCGGACTCCCTCCCGGCCAGCCGTGGCGCACTAACCCCTTCAGGCTGTTTTCACGCCCCTAACCCCAGTCCTCTCCCTGCGCTCCAACCGAAGCCGGAACTTAAGCTCCCAGCCCCGCCTGTCCCCGCATGTGAGCAGACAAGCCTCTCGGGCTGGTGAGTGCCAGTCGGCCCTGATCCTCTGTGCGGGAATCTCTCTGCTTTGCCCTCCGCACCCGTGTTGCTGCGCTCTCCTCCGAGGCTCCGAAGCTTCCCCCCTCCGTCACCTGCAGTCTCCGCCCACGCAGGGGCTTCTAGTGTGTGGAAACCTTTCCTCCTTCTCGGCTCCCTCCCACTGGTGCAGGTCCCGTCCCTATCCTTTTGTCTGTTTTTTCTTTTGCCCTACGCAGGTACGTGGGGAGTTTCTTGCCTTTTGGGAGGTCTGAGGTCTTCTGCCAGAGATCAGTGGGTGTTCTATAGGAGTGGTTCCATGTGTAGATGTATTTCTGTTTATCTGTGGGGAGGAAGGTGATCTCCGCGTCTTACTCTTCCGCCATCTTCCCTCGTAGATCTTTTTTTTAGTGTCCGTCACTAATTTTGGAAGAGTCTCTCAAATTATTTCTTTAAATGTTTCTTTTGCTCTGTTATATCTTTATTTTCCTTATGGAAATCTAATGACACAGATGCTAAACAATGTTAAACAGCACTTAATGTTGTCCTTCTGCTCTTTGATGCTCTGTTCTGTTTTAATTTTTTACTCTTTGTTTTTCTTCTTTGTGTTTAGTTTTGGTATTTTATATTGACCTACCATTATGGTCACTGATACTTTTCTTTCTTGTATTGCATCTACTCCTGAACGCAAACACAAAATTCTCTGCCTATATTATATCTAGCCTATCTGATTGTCTTATAGTTTTCATCCCTCTCCTGAAATTACCTATCTTGCATGTTGTCTACATTTTTTATAAAAGCCTTTAACATTCTAATCACAGTTATTTTAAATTCTTTGTCTGATGGTTCTAACAACTGTGTTGTATCTAAGTCTGGTTCTGATGCCTGCTTTGCCTGTTCAGACTACATTTTTCTTGCCTTATGATATGCCTCATAATTTTTGTTGAACCCTTGATGTATCACATATGACAGTAGATACTGTGCTAAGTTCTTTTTTTATGCAGTAGTGAGCACAAACTTTCTTCTGTTAGGTCTTTAGTATAGGGATTTGTGTTAATTTAGTCAGAAATTGGCGTCTCCAGAATTCGGTTAACTATTGTTCAATGTCATTGTTAAGAACGCAGTTTCTTTCCATCTTTTTTGTTATCCTTAGACTATTGTCTTTTCTCCTTAGGCTAGTTCACGTTGTGACCACAAGATGGCTATGCAAATGGGTATTGTATCCAAAAAATGTCCAGAAACAGAAAAGGCAGGTTTTTTTTTTTTTTTTAAATTCCACGCATCTCTTCTGAAGCAAGAAAATCTTTTCTGGAATTGTCCTAGGAGTCTTAGTTTCTTATTTCATTGGCCAGAATTGGAACAAATACCCTGTGCTAACCAATCAGAGAGAGGAAAAAAGGGGAAAATTGTGATAGTTTTGGACACAATATGACCCACTGCCTATGAATGAGCCCAGAACCTCTGATTTCTTTGTCTTTGAAAGAGAGATAATATATGTGAAAAATCCTGGATTTCTAATAGGGAAATGAGAAGTAGTGCTGGAGGCCAATGTAAGAAAATAATAATGCATTTTACCAGTCTGTAGGACTCTCTTTGTGCCTCGCCATCCTATTCAAAACATGGCCTGTCCTCCTACAGTACGTATGTGTATTAGTGAGAGAAGGCTCAAAGCTCAACTCACATGCCAAGGGTAAAGAATGTCCTTTCCTTTTATTTTCTCAGAAACATGGAATCTGCTTTCACGCAGTGTTTCCCCAGTGAGTTCATCTGCCCCATCTGCAAGGACAATTTCACAGACCCTGTCACCATTAGCTGTGGGCACAGATTTTGTACTCCTTGCCTCTGTCTCTTATGGGAAGATGTCCAAACAGCTCCTTGCTGTCCTGTGTGCAAGGCAGTATCTCCAAAAATGGACTTCAAAAGCACTATTTTTGCTAAGGAACGTATTCTTCCTACCAGAGGATCAGTTGTCTGCCAGTTACCTAGCTCTGCCAAGCAGATGTGTAGGATACACCAAGTGATAAAGCTCTACTTCTGTCAAACTGACAAGAGCCTGCTGTGTTTGTTCTGCTCTCATTCCCCCGAGCATGCCACGCATGAACACTATCCAGTAAAGCAGGTTGCAGAGCACTACAGGGTAAGTGATATCTCTGAATGCACTTTGAAATGTGTACGACCCTGTATCTGATAGGCAATGAGGCAAATACATTGATTGTTATTATTATTTTAGGTAGGAAACAAATCGAATTTCTGAACACCATGTGCCAGGCACTATTCTGAAATCTAGGGATAAAGCGGTGAAGAAACTAGACAACATTCTTGTTCTCCTGAAGTTTAAATTCTGTTGGGCTGAAAGACAGGAATGATGATGAAATTGATGAGAATTAGGGTGCTGGTATTTCAGTAAGTAACGTGCTGGATAAATCTCTAGTTTCAGTAACAGTCATTGGCTCCTACAACTATGATTATGATGATGCTGTTCTAATTATAGCAGATTTAGAAACACTGGCCAATATTTTCTTATAGTGCCTTAGGAAAACTGAGGGCTAATATTTCACAATTAAATATAAAGCAAGATTCACTTCTGAAAATTGACCAGGTTACTACAATATCAGTGCTAGATTCCTCAGATAATAGATTACATTTTCTAAATTTAGGCATTCTGTTTTTGGTTGATCTCTCAGATTTATCAGTTAGTGTTCCCCAGGAAAATCACTGACATCTCTGCTCTCTTTACTGTTTGTCCCATGTTCATACCCTTCTATCTTCTTTTAAGTATCTGAAATGTACTACCTTTGCTTTTCTAGTACTCCAATTTATGGTTATTTTGCAGGAGAACCTTCTGATGCAAATGAAATCTATTTGGAAAAAGAAAAAAGAAAATCAGAGAAATATAAAAAAAGTGACCAACATATTCAGAGTATGGGAGGTAAGCAGTAGACCCTGTATCCACTGGAACCAGCTTGGGACAAATAGCCTCGTAACTTACAGTGGAAGAACTTGAATTAAATCATAATGTCCCCTGAGTGAGTGATCAGAGAGAGCTACATACAGGACCTTCAATATAGGATTTCATGTTGAATGAACCCAAAATGTAATTAAAAGATTTTTCCTGATTTTCTTGATAAAGCAATGTCTACCACTAATATTGTACTTTAGCAGGGACAAGAAAATGCAGTATCACAAAACAAAATGCAATGGTCACTGGGATGGAGGTAAAAATAGAGTTCTGTAGGAGATTAATAAACTTTGAATGTTAAGAAAATCTTCTCAAACAAGTAAAAATCATCCCAATGCTAATGTGTTAGTAGAATCTGTAAATTCATGGGTATTTATGACACAGACACCGAAGGGACAAGAAAGCTAAAAATGAGACAAATCATGGAATTGTCTGGGACCTGCAAGTAGCTCCTATTAATTAGTACATAGGGTATGAAGCAGGCAGTGAGAGTTACGGCTAGAAATGTAATTATAACCATGGCAAGACTGTGAATGTCTACCTAAGGATTTTGGGTTGTATCATTCATTGATTCAGATATATGAACTGGGAACCTGAAACTGAAGGTTTAATAAAAATAAACTACATTTTTATTTTCAAAGAACTCAATCACTTCTAAAGAAGATATATCAACAGGCTATGGTATAGAATATGTCATTAAACAGAAATCTGTATACAGTGCTGTGAAAATACCAAAGGCAATAATAAAATTATCTTGATCATTTAGGATGGATTTTCTAATAAACCACTCATTCATAGGAGGGCATATGATGCATTGCTCACTGTTCTAGGCCCACAAAGAGATACAGAAATGGACAAAAAGAAGAAAATCACTGACCTCAGTTGGTTATAATCTAGTAAGAGAAGTCATGTAACAAATAAAAAAGAGTAACATTTATAATACCTCACATTTGTAAAGTTCTTGGGAGAAAATTAAAGCAGGAATGTGTATAAATAGTACAGGCTTGGGGAGAAAGTATGCTGGTCAGGGAAGACTCATTATGAACATTACATCAGGGTAGAGACCTAAAGAAGCGAAGGGAGTGAACCAGCAGTTCTCTGAGAACCCATCCTTCTGGAGCAGAGAAAACAGAAGGTATGGTCCAAAAGTTTGGGTTCCCCCCTTCCCCCCCACCAAGTTCAAATGTTGAAATTCTAACCCCCAAAGTGATGGTGTTAGGAGGTCGTGCCTTTGGGAGGTAATTAGGTCATGAAGGCAGAGTCCTTATGAGTGGGATTCTTATAAAAGAAGCCCTATGGAGGCTTGCCCCTCCTGCCATGTGAGGACACAACCAAAAGATGACTATCTAGTCAAGACATGGAAGCAACCTAAATGTCCATCAACAGATGAATGGATAAAGAAGAGGTAGTATACTTATACAATGGAATACTACTCAGCCACGAAAAAGGATGAAATAATGCCATTTGCAACAACATGGATGGACCTAGAGATTACCATATTATGGGAATTAAGTCAGAGAAAGACAAATATCATATGCTATCACTTATATGTGGAATCTAAAAATAAAAATGATACAAATGAACTTATTTACAAACCAGAAATCGACCGACAGGCATAGAAAAAAACTTATGGTTACCAAAGGGGAAAGTGGGGGAAGGATAAATTAGGAGTTTGGGATTAACATATACACACTACTGTATATAAAATAGATAAACAACAAGGACCTACTTTATAGCACAGGGAACTATATTCAATATCTTGTAATAACCTATAATGGAAAAGAATTGGGAAAAAACAGAATATAGATATATGCATATATATATGTATGTATAGCCAAATCACTTTGCTGTATACCTGAAATTAATACAATATTGTAAATCAACTACACTTCAATAAAAAAGATACATGCATATGGTAAAAAAATGAAAACCAAGTATGTGAATGTGCTTTGTAAAGTGGAATATATTTTAATCATTATTAAGCAAAAAAAAAAAAAAAAAAAAAGATAGCTATCTAGTCAGTGGCTCTCACCATACACCAAATCTGCTGGCACTGATCTTGGATTTCCCACCTTACTGAACTGTGTGAAGTAAATGCTGTTATTTATAAGTTATGCAGTCTATTGTGCTTTTGTTATAGTAGCCCAAACAAACTAAGACAAGTATTCTATACATAACACGTAGATAATAGATGATAAGAGAAGAATAAAACATCCAGATACATGATCTGATTAATCCAATGTCACTGCAGGGTTTTGTAAATCTACGGATGGTGATGATAGGAGCTGAATACCCTAAGGTATATCAATATCTCCAGGAAGAAAAGCAAAAACATTTAGAGATGTTGGCAATTGAAGGCAAGATTGTTTTTCAGCGACTCAGGAGAAATGTAGCCAGAATGGTTCATATGGGGAAACTCCTGAGAAGAATATATGAGGAGCTGAAGGAACTGTGCCTTAAAGCAGACGTGGACATGCTCCAGGTAAGGACTAAGGAAGGACGTTAGGGTGCTGAACACCAGCCTGCTTGGAAAGCATTTATATCCACTGGAGTTACATCCTTTTTGGCCTCCATTATTTTTCTGGTTCCAAAGTCCAGATTCTTCTTCTGCCTCTATGATGGTGAGTTTTGCTCCTCCAGTATAATCTGGAGACGAAACATCACTCTTGCCTTATATGGAAGAAGGATAACTGTGTGGAAAGGTTCAAGTAACAGATCCAGAAGAACATCTCCCAAACCTTCTTGTTCTATTCCTCTACTATACAGTTAGCCTTCCATATCCCTATAGGTTTCACATCCGGGGATTCAACCAAGTGCCGATGGAAAATATATATATTTTAAAAACCCAGAAATTTCCAAAAAGCAAAACTTTAATTTGTCAATGCTGACAACTATTTACACAGCATTTACATTATATTAGGTATTATAAGTAATCTAGAGGTGATTAAAGTATACAGGAAATTGTGCATACATTATATGGAAATACTGTGCCATTTTATATAAGAGATTTGAGCAACCATGAATTTTGGTATACAAGGGGTCCTGGAATGAATTCCCCTCATATACTCAGGGACGACTATATTTACAGTTTCTGACCAGCTGCAAGAGAGCAGCTTGTGAGCACATAATATAACTTTGTATGTGTACTTGGTAATATGTGTGAATATGGGATGTATGCCTTCTTTCTGTTGTGAGGTTCTAGCTTTCACACCCTTATAAGAACTTTGGGGAACGCTGTGAATCCTGTTGTAGATTACAACAAAGCACAGCCATTCGTGCACCCTAAGAACATCTTCTGACTTTCAGTTTTATCAAGAGTATGATTTTATCAACTGTATGTAAGTGTGAGACTGGGTTTCATCTTTTTAAGGATAAGGGAAATGGCAAATGATTTTCCCCAAGGAAGAGAACTGGAGATAGTGAATTTCCCAGTATAATCTCATATCCTCAAACTAGACTAAACAGGAGAGCTTTTGCTGAAAGCTAAGCCTTCCTTTCTTTCTCTTTACAGGGTGTGGGAGACACAATGAAAAGGTAAGTTTGCCCCCTATTCAAATCATGGTAATTGTGATAGTGATCAGGCTATTTCTGTTGAGATGGACCCTCCCTTTTTAATGAGAAGTTTCTTTTTGTCTGCGTTTATTCCTTCCTTCTCTAAAAGTCTGCCAGGTTTTATATAGTCTACCCTTAGGTGAAAGTAGGGTTGAGGGGAGTGTAGTTTCAGTTGCAAGCCTTACTGTAGAAGTTGCAAAGAGACAACTATTTTTCCTGCCCCCTAATTTCCAAATTCTAATTATCGATATTTGAGGATTATTCCTGGTCATCTATGGGAAAGGCAGATAAGCTCAGAGAGGCAGCAGGTAGACGGATGCTGAGACGAGGAGGGAGGTAGAATCATCAAGAAAGAACATACGATAGTGCTGAGGATCCATATGTATCAGATGGCAAATTCTAACTATTTGCCACCTATTAGATTTCAGGAATTAAATGAGAATTGCTGTGTGGATCCCCTAGGGAAGCTAGAAGAGAGGAAACAGACACAATTATGATTGAGGTGACATATTCTACTAAGATTGATATGCTAAGAGCAGGGAAACAGATTGTAAAATATAATAGCAACTGTAGTGTTCCTCCATCTGAGGAGTTAGATTCACACCCTTCACACCTAATTATGAGGATTCTGATGCAGCACCATCAGTGGACTGCTAATGGTACCTTTGGGCCTGTTAGTAAGTGGGTCTTTTTTTTTTTTTTTTACAGGAGTCAGTTAATGCAGCTGTACATTCCTCAGCCTATGGACCCACAGCTCAGTACATGGACCATCACTGGGATGTTGGAAAGGCTTAACAGCTTCCGAGGTAAGAGGCAGCTCTCTGGGTGAAGGCAGTAATATTTCCTTCACGACTAGATACATGCTGGTGATCTCTCTTCATTGCTCTGTCTGTTCTTTGCAGAGAACAGGGAAGCAGGCACTGCTTTATAACTAACTTTATAATTTATTGTTAATTATCAGTCAGAAAGCTAACTGAAGCCTGTCAAAAACAATCAATCGAATATGACAGTTTCTTATATAGTTACTTGTGGTGAGTTAAAATTTAAAAAAAAAGAACACTCTGCCCTATAAAAACTGCATATCCATTCAGTGTATTTCATCTTGTAGTTAACTGTGGTCATATGCAGATATTCAGATTCTTAGAATCACCTTAATGTTGTTATTTAAATGTTTATCTGAATATTGAATGTAATAATTACATTTGAAAAATCACAAGACTTGTAAAAAGCTTAAAAGTATTTTTATATACAACAAGTACAACCACAAAACAAATTGAACCTATGATTTGTTGCACAGAGGGCCCCTTAAGACAAATGCAACTGAAGGGTGAGCCTGGCAGACAAAGGAGAAGCAGGCCTGAGATGGGATGAGCTGGATTCTGATTCAGCGGTGGCTCCATTAGAAATCCTAAGAGAGAAATCACTTCTAAAAAAAGGCACAGATGGGTTTTTGGTTTATTTTATTTTTGCTTCCTTAAATGTTAAGCAATGTGATCACTATTTAGGACTAAAAATAAAAACAATATCATATTTAAAGTATAATGTATAATATATTTATTACTATTTTATTTTGTGAGAGTGGATTAATGAGAGGACTTAAGTGAATTAAGGGCCATTTTGCTATTTTCTTTTTTTCTTTCTTTTTTTTTTGCTATTTTCTTGACATCTATGAATGAACTCCCCAGTTTTTGAGGAGTTAGTTAGTAAAAATAAGCCAGAGCCTGATATCCCACATCTTTATGTATTCTCAAAATTTTCCTTCATCTAGTTGTACGATTAGAGATTTTCTGGCTCTTTAGATAGACAAGAAGCCCTTCCTGTTCTTTCTCTGGATTTCCAGTGACACACTCTGTCTAGTCACCTTTGGTAAAGGGGTGTTCTGGAGCTAGCTCGTACTGACACACTCATGGGAGCGAATTGTTACAAGTTCCAGAATTTTAGGAGCAATTACTGAATGGCTGGCACCTTGAAAATGGTCACGGTGGGCTGGAATATTCCCAGCAAATAAGGCAAACGAGCTTTGCTTTGTTCCAGAGATTTGGTTGCTAAACCTCTGCCACAATACCGCCACAATTGTCCGTCCCTCAGAACTTTAAAACTCTGTTCTTTGACTTTGCTCTTTTCTTTTTACTGAAGTGTATGTTACGTTGGATCATAAAATAAGAAATTGTCATGTGGCTCTGACTGAAGACCTGAGACGTTTGCAGTGCAGTCCTGACCATCAAGACGTGCCCCGTAATCCAGCAAGTTCAGAGAATACTCCTTCATGGGGTGCTCAGACCTTCACCACTGGCAAACATTACTGGGAGGTGAATGTGGGAAACTCTCGTAACTGGATTATAGGACTTTGCAAGGAATCCTGGACAAGTAGGAATGATATGCTACTTAACTCTGAGGATATTTTTCTACTTCTGTGTGTCAGCGTGGAGGACCACTTCAGTCTCTTTTCTACATTCCCTCTCTTACCCCACTATATCCAAAGACCCCAGGGCTGGATAGGGGTGTTTCTAGATTATGAATGTGGTATAATAAGCTTTATTAATGTTGCCAGAAGTTCCCTCATTTGTAATTTCCTCTCACGCTCTTTCTCTTTCCCTCTCAGACCTTTCATTTGGTGTGGACCCAAATGATCAGGAACAGCTCCCAAACCTGACCAAGGTCTCGGCAATTCTAATAGCTGAGGGGCTTCTATCCTGGGGACTTCTAGAATGGGGAAAATCAAGTATACTTCACTGTGTTTAACTTCATTTTACCTTCAGGAGATATCATGGCTGCGTTATTTTTTAAAGTGGTGATAATGTTAACGATGTACATTTGTCTTTTCTGTTTTATTTAAATAAAAGTAATCTCTTTTATTTTATTGGGTAGGATACATGTACTTTTCATTTGCCATCTGAAGTTGCTAGAGATTAAAGAATACATGGGTGTGGAAACTCAGCCAAATGCATGAACAAAAAGCACAGAGGCTTCTCCTTCCAGAGAGTCCTTGTCAAAACTCAAGGGCAGCGTAGAATTCTCTTCTCCCTGCACTCATCTGGCTAAATCCTATTCCTCTTTTAATCCTCAGTTTACCAAACTAGATTAGGTCAATTATAATATGACCTCAAGAACAGCTTATTCTTTCTCTTTGTAAAACTCACAATAGATTTTGGGTCTTCTTTTCTAGTTTGCAGACTGCAAGAAGCGAAGGCCAACGTTAGTCCTCTTCCCAGCCACATTCCAGGGATGAAACACCAGGTTAAGGATATGAGAGACATCAAAAATATATTGGAACAAATGAATGAATGTGTAGGAAAATTATTAAAAGCAAAGGCTATATAACCAAAAATAAGTTACTCTAATGTAGACACAATTAGCAGCTCAAGAAGCGATGAGAAATATTAAATAAAGATGTGAATTAAGTTATTGTTCAGGTACGTGGCTCAGAAATTCATTTTAACTGGCAAAATATAGACTGTGTATGATCTGATTCCTCAGTGTTGCTATTAGTAGCTCTCAATGATGAACAGAGATTTTTAGGAACATACACATATTTTATCAGAGTGGTAGTAGTATAGATAATAAGACCTAGATGCTTGGATACTGCAGTACTTTTAAGGAAGATATGTAGAGTGAAAATACCTTGAATATACATTTTCAAGGATGGACAATAAACTTTATTTCTTACATGCACAAAACATCCAAGCTGTTAACAGTGAAATTTCATTTCAGAGAGTGTCACTGACTTAGATCTTACAACTTTGTAAAGTGATCAGACATTGAAATCAATCTCTTTGGGGATGTGTTGTCCAACATAATGACTCTAGTTAACACTGATGTATGATAGATAGGAAAGCTGTTAAAAGAGTAGATTCTAGGAGAGCTTATCATAAGGAAAAACAATTTTTTCTTTTTCTTCTCTTTTAGAAGAATCAATCTTTCTCTCCCCACTCCCCTTTCTCCTTCCATCTCTCCATCTTTTTTTTTTTACATCTTTATTGGAGTATATCTCTCCAACTTTTGCTCTCTCTCTTTAAAGAGAAGTTGCTTAGGGAAGAATTTGGGGATTATATGTATTTCTATGAAGTTGTAGTGGAAAAGAAATTATAACTAGATTTCCAGATATTTGCTTAGGGATTTAAAGCAATCTAATAATGCCCTCATCTTTGGAAGGGGTCCAAGAATTGTTGCATACTGAAAAGTTTTGTATTGACTCTTGCACTGGCCAAAATGGAAGAAATTCTCCATAGTCTGTCTCACCTACAGATTACAACTGAAAACTCTGAACTGACCATAAAAATTAACCATGTGAGGAATGTGAAAAATTAAAACTAGAAAGTGAAATGAGAGAAGTTAAGACTTGAATAATTACCCACAGTGGAGGTGAGTTGGTGGAATTATTTTTCCTCTTCTCCTTCCTGGCATTGACTGAACTGAAGGAAGACTCAGTTCTCTGATCTGCACAGCATGCGCATGCAGCAAAAGCTCAAACGTAAACACCTGGTTTCTAGTCAGAGGACCAGGAAAAGAGGGTCCTGCAAACAGGAAAGTGTGAGAGGAAATCACCTTTTCTCTTTTCAGCTTCTCTTTTTCTCTTCCAGTGCTGCCCCAAGATCAGCCACTGTCAAAAAGGTACAGTGAGTGGCAACAGTAAAATGGCAGATGGGGAGGCTTTGTCCCAAGAGAGCCCTTTTTTCCTTTTCCAGAGGAACTGCAGAAAGAGGCCCCTATTGTCCAAAGTGGGGCGTGTGCGTGAAATCTTCTTAAGTGTTTTCTATTGTTGCTTTGACTTGAGGACCACCACAGTCCTATAGGGGCCAGAAGGTGGTGTTAACTCTGGAAGAATCTCCGGTTTTCAAGGCTTGCTTATAAACGGTGTAAGGAGAAAGCAGAGAAGTCTTTAATCTGGGCTGGATTTTCCCCACCACTGGGACAATACCAACCCCCCTGCTCCCTGAGTGTTCTAAAAGATATGCCCTGTACCGTGAGGGTTTTTCACTCTGGATAGTGGGAACTATTCCCAGCCCTGTGTGACCTGAGGTATTGTTCCATCTACCCCTTTGGGGTGGTTCTTTCCTTGATCTTGGATATTTTCCTCACAAGCATTCACTGATCTGTACTCAGATGTAGGCTCCTGCTGTGGGAGCTCTCTGGAGCTCTCTTCTGTGCAACTCTATCCTCAACTAGTACTCAGTCCTGGGAACTCCAGCCACCTTGGTTTTACTGAACTTCCAACCCTGTCTCTTCAACTCGGGGAGACCACTGGGCTCTGTCTGGGTTCCCCCTCCCTGTGACAAGTCTAGAAATCTCCAGGCAGTAAAATGGGACTGTCACAAGGCTCCCCTGCTTTGGTCCCTCTCTCTAAGTTTACTCTCCTGTGATGCTTATTGTCAAATGTCTGAAAACTGTTGCCTTTATATGTCACATTTCTGGGTTGTCCTTGTTTAAGATAGAAGAGCAAATCCCATCCCTGCTGCTTCATTTTTGCTCAAAAGAGAAGTCTGAGAGTAATTTATTAAATTACAGATTCAATTCTGTTAATGGGTATCCAGCTATTCATTTTACTTACTTTTATCTTCAGTGGGCTTTAGTAGTGTGTATCTTCCAATGAATTTACCTGTTTCATCTAGACTGTCAAGTTTATCAACATTGGCCTTTGCTAGATATTTGTTTTGCCGAATAAATGACGTATGCCAGGTTTTGATGATGTTGCGGTGGGGGCTTCCATTTGAGTTTCTGGAAACTAGATTCTAAGCCCTGGTTGCACTGTAAGCTGTGGGTCCCAGCAAAGGGTGATGTGGGATGAGTGTTCCCCCTCTATCCCATCCCCATGGCAGGAAGTACCCACTGGAAAGAGAAGCTCTTCTGGGTGGTTACTAAGCACTGATCTGACTTAGAAGAAGAGGAATCCCATGACCTTTGAGGCAAATGAGTCAGTGCTGGGTCAAGAAGGAAGAGGGGTGAGAATTCCAGGATCATGGTCACTACGGTCCATCAGGACCCTGCCTTGCTAGGTGACTCCCAGGTTTAGATGTTCCCATTCAGGGGCTAAGGACCCCTGGCACTGGATCCCCCAACCCTCGTGGGTCCAGTGTTTTAGAAGCCTGGAGTCAGGATTGCTTCAGTATTGCTAAGCACCACCCAGTGCTTTGGATAAGAGCTTTCCTTTGTTTTTTTTTTTTGTGGGGGGGGGCAGAGCTGCTAGGCATGTGGGAACTAGTTCCCTGACCAGGGATTGAACCCACACCCCCTGCGGTGGAAGTGTAGATTCTTAACTACTGGACTTCTGGGAAAGTCCAAGAGCTTTCCTAATTCCTTTGAACACTTCTTAACCCTGGTAACACCTAAGCACTGCCCTATGCAGGAAGGAACTTAAAAGTCTCCCAACATCATGTATTGAAGAACCTATCATTTCCTCACTGTGTGTTCTTGTTCTTGTCAAAGATCAGTTGACTGTATATGCACAGGTTAATTTCCTGGCTCTCAATCCTGTTCTATTGGTCTATGTATTTTTTTATGCCAGTACCATATCACTTTGATTACTGTAGCTTTGGAATATAGTTTGAAATCAGGACATATGACATTCTTTAATGAGACTATACTTAGGTTTACTTAGCCATTTCACCAGTAATGGAATTGAGATTGGCCAGAGTTTCCTTTTTATTATTATTTTGGTGATTGTATATTATGTTGTTATGACCAATTTGTACCTGCCACATATAGCACTTGTTCTTGTCTAGATTATTCAATCAGGATTCGAAATATGTTCAACTTGAATTTTACTAGAGATTGATTTCCAAAAGAATTGTATCAATTTTTACTCCCATAACATGAGATATTTTGGGTTCTTCTTGTCATCACCAGAGTTTAATAGTTTTTAAAAAATATTATTTTAATGTAATTAAAATAACATAATATTAATAATATTATGTTATTTTAAAAAATATCTGAAGTTAGTGATTGTGATTTTAATTTTTATTTCTCTGATTTCCAATGAGTTTGAGCATCTTTTTATGTATATCTGCCTTTATTTCCTGTGAACTTATTGCTTTGTCCTTCTGTGCTTGGGGTAGTGGGCTTATATTGGTCTTATAGATTTTCAGGTCTCTTGGTATATTCTGGTCACTTATCCTTTGCCAGTTTTATAGATTACAGTGTTTTTCCCAGCATTTCTCTTCCATTAAGATGACTTTTGATAACAGAAATGCTTAATGTTTGTAGTTAATTGATCATTTTTCGTATTCAATTTGTGTGTTTTGTTTCTTAATTAGGAAATCACTGTGTAAAAAAGGGTCAAAAAGATTTTCTTTTAATATTCACTCCTTTTAAAATGATGAATTTGTCTTTCCCATTGAACTCAATCCACATGAAATTGATTTTCGTGGATGGCATTAGGTAAATACCACAGCAGATTTATTGAGAAGTCTATTTTACACCCACATGCAATGCGTGCCTGTTCAGGCATAAATCAGACATTCATACATCAGGAGAGTTTGAGGCGTTCTCTTTGGTTCCTGTGGTCATTTTCTCCATCTTTGTGCCAATGGGCCATGGCTTAATTGTTACAGCGTCCTGAGATCATAACATCTGCTACTGACATCTCAGAATATGTACTTGATATTTTGACCCAGGAAAGGACACTGCTCTAATATTGCTGATATCCATGTCTAGTGTAAAATTTATATGTATACAGTAATCACTTAGAATCCTCTCATTTTAGGACTGTATTCCCAGAAATTTAAATAATCCAATAATGCATATATGATTACAAAGTCTTTTCTGACTAATCTTCTAGAAAGTAAATTGAACTCACTAACGTTTTACCTACTTACATCTAGAGTATTTTTTGGCTATTGTTCGTTTCCTGTATTTTCTAAACTAAAGAAAGGAAGTTTTCTTCTTTTTATAGTAAGCAAATGACTCAAAAAATATAACTGTGTATATCTTCCATGAAAATAATCTATTTTCCAAAATGTTTCACTAATTTTCTGAATCCCCAACATTCTCTTTAAAATCTTAAGCTCTCTCATTAAACTTCTTTCATTAAGAAGTACATAAACAACCCTTTTGGACATTTAGTGTATAATATTTTGTAGGGAAGACTAGCTCCTTTGGCTGATTGGAGTTGCTCTGGGACTAGCAGGAGGGATGTGGGAGGCCTGGGCTCTGCTTGTGAGGAGTATGTGTGTGCCTGCTGGCTCCCTTGGCAGGGCAGAAATGGCAGATTGAAAACTGCCCCAGCACGTGCCCAGCCTGAGCCTAGCGAACACTCCAGCCCCATGAAGCATACTTCACATCGCAGCTCTGCGCTGGACCAAGGACTGCCAGGGCCCGGGGAAGAGCTGGCTGTAGAATGCAGAGGCTTCTTGGACTGGGGAGGCATCTGAGCGGGGTGGGAGAGGCATTGCTGTAGTTTACCCAGCAGCACATCAGGAGAAGTCCTGATCTCTGACAGAGGCCAGACTGCCGTAGCCCACTGCTCCGATACCTGCGGAAAGCTCACGTGAGCCCGACGGCTCCACAGCAGGGCAGGGGGTGGCAGAGGCTGGGGAGAGTGATCGACTGTCAGGGACAAGAAGACTCAGACCAGAGGGTGTCTCTGAGCAGAGCCAGGTCAGCCTGGTGCTTGCACAGATGGTGCATCAGTCTAATGAATTAGAATCTCAAAGAACTGAGTGACAAAAATTTGGTTTTCCTATGGCTCTTTTCTTTCCTGGCTTTACTCCGGGACCAAAGAAAGGCCCCAGTCTCTGAACTGCACAGCAGGAGCTCACAGAAAAACTCCAAGAGACCCTCTCTTTCCCATCAGAGGATCAGCAAAGAGGCCCCTGAAAACAGAAAAGTGTGGAGGTGGGAAGTCTCATTTTTTTCTTGTTTTCTCTCCCACTCCTGACCCAAGACCAGGCTCAGTCATGAAGCTGTGCTGTGTAGCAACAGCAAAATGGCAGAGTGGTGCCAGTGGCATGGGCACCAGTGGCCCTGGGAGAGCCCTTCCTTCAGGCCAGAGTAATTAGGAGAAGGGGTGTCTGTTACTTGAAGAGTGCGGGTGGAACCGCCTTTAATTTCTCTGTTGTCTTTGCCTCTTTGTGCCAGAGACGTCATGGCTGCACAGGAGTGTAGAAGTGGGGTTAGCTCTGGAACAAATCCTGACTTTCAAAGCGTGCTTTTAAACTCTGTTAGTGGGGAGAGAGAAGTCTTTAATCTGGGCTTGATTTCCCCACCAGAGGGGCAATCCCCTTCCACGTCCTCTCCCCTATATCCCATGTAGTTCAAGGATTTCCCATTGTGAATGAGGAAACAACAACTATTCCCAGCCCTGTGTGAGATGCAGGATTGTTCTACTGGTTCTCTTTGGGGTCCTCTTTTCTTGACCTGGAAGATTTCCTCACAAACATTAATGGACCGGCATTCAGCTGCAGACTCCACCTTTGGGGCCCTCTAGAGATGTCTGTCTCTGTCTGTCTCTGTCTCTCTGTGCAGCTTTACCCTCAAGCAGGCTTCAGTCCTGGGAACTCCAACCACCTTGACCTCCCTGAACTCACATCTACACTCAGGGTCCCCCCACCCTGTGTTGTGACCTAGAAATCTTCAGGCAGTAAGGTGGGTCTATCACTGGGTTTCCCTCATTTGTTTCCTCTTTCTCAGGGTTCACTGTCCTGTGCTGCCTATATAACATGTTGAAATCATCTCATCATACCACATATATTCAGAATTTTAAGTACAAAATAACATTCCTCCAAATTATTCCAATAAAATGTTATTCCAAAAATAACATTCCTACAAATCTGATTGTATGTCTTTTCTGAATAATTTTCAAGAAAGTAAATTAAATTCATTAGTTTTATACCTAACTACATATGGAATTTTTTTTAATATTGTCTGCTTCCTGTATTTCCCGAGACCAAAAAAAAAAGTGTAGTTTAAGTAGTCAACAATTCAAGAAATATGACTATGTGTGTTGTCCACGAAAATAATCTGTTATTCAAATTTATTTTTGGAATCCTCAACATTCTCTTTAAGAACTTAATCTTTGGGCTTCCCTGGTGGCACAGTGGTTGGGAATCTGCCTGCCAATGCAGGGGACACGGGTTCGAGCCCTGGTCTAGGAGGATCCCACATGCCCCGGAGCAACCAAGCCCGTGGGCCACAGCTACTGAGCCTGCGCTCTAGAGCCCATGAGCCACAATTACTGAGCCCGCGTGCCACAACTACTGAAGCCTGTGCGCCAAGAGCCCGTGCTCCGCAACAAGAGAAGCCACCGCAATGAGAAGCCTGTGTACCACAAGGAAGAGTAGCCCCCACTCGTCGCAACTAGAGAAAGCCCCCCGCCCAGCAACAAGACCCAACGTAGCCAAAAATAAATAAAATAAATTTAAAAACAAACTTAATCTTCACCTTTATGCTTTTATCATTAAAGTATAGTTAATCAACGGTAATAAATCAATTTGTGTCTAGTGATACTTTAGATCTGAGAAGTAAGAAATTTCCTAAGTCTTTGTTTCTTTGTAAATCAGCCTAATTCAGTGTTTCTCAAACGTCAGAAGTCATCAGAATTACCTGGAATGACTGATAAACTACAGATTTCAGGTCCCACTCACATGACTTTTGATTCAGGAGGTCTTGGGTGTAAGCCAAGAATTTGAATTTCTACCAAGGTTCAGGTGATGATGATACTGTTTGAATTGGAACCAAACTTTGAGAACCACTGGCCGAAGTAAGTTTTTTATTCCATACTCTCTTCAACATTTCCTATTCTTCTGATTCATTTTATGTCGTTTTCAGTGGCTTATAACATTTCTTTTAATGACTATTCTCACTTATTAATCAGAAATATTTGGTATCATAAGTGTTTCAAAACTACGTTCCTTTCAGAAATGTAATTTGGAAGGAAACTGTATATTATGTAAACTGTAGGAAAGATTATTGAGTAGCACACCGTAATCAAAACCCTACTGCCAATAAGACAATCATCTCATCTCATTTATTAATTTATTCACTCATCAAATATTTTAGTGCCCAGACACTGGGCATTATCTGTCTTTATCTGCAGATAAAGACATTATCTGCTGGGAATATGGCACTGAACACTTCCTTTATCTCTTGCAATTTAAACTATTATGTAAGAAAAGACCAGAGTTTATATAAAGAAAGACCTATTCTGGTCCGGAGGGTCAGTGCAGATTTGCCTGTAAAATAGATTTTTTTTCTCTCTGAGGGTGAATTAGTGATTAGGATATACCAGAACAAGAGTAGGGAGATGGTTTCCAACTGATATGGGGATTGTATGTAACCAACTCTGTCCACGATGTGCAACCCTGTGTTTCTTGCCAGACTGCCATCCAGCCCTGCTCATCAATTAAACGCCACCTCCATCCCTCCCACGCTTACCTTAAACGTGCTCATTCACTGCGTAAAGCCCCATCTCGTTATAGGCAGGACATTCAAGTTGTAAAACCAACGAAGAGAGTCCTGCAAGTGAGGTGCTCAGAATCCAGAGAAGGAAGCAGACAGCAGCAGTGGTGACAAAGCACTTCAGTCTGCAGCAACGCCTGGGCCGGGGTGGGGTAGGAAGGCCTCATAAGAAAGGTGAGGCTTGAGCCTGGGTGAAGAAGGGTCACTTCACTGAGAACAGGAAGGAAATGTGAGACAAAACTCAGCCTGGTCCCCAAGGCATGAACTGTATGAAGCAGGACCTTTAATTGCTCTTCAATCAATCAATCAATCAATCGCGGCTTCAAAAATATGTATAGGTAAAATCTCTGAAGAATTGAGGACTGGGGCTTTCCTGGTGGTGCAGTGGTTGAGAATCCTCCTGCCAATGCAGGGGACACGGGTTTGAGCCCTGGTCCGGGAAGATCCCACGTGATGTGGAGCAACTAAGCCCGTGCACCACAACTACTAAGCCTGCATTCTAGAGCCCGCGAGCCACAACTACTGAGCCTGCGCTCTACAGCCCGCGAGCCACAACTACTGAAGACGGCGCGCCTAGAGCCCGTTCTCCACAACAAGAGAAGCCACCGCAATGAGAAGCCCGCGCACCACAATGAAGAGTAGCCCCTGCTCCCTGCAACTAGAGAAAGCCCACGCCCAGCAACGAAGACCCAACGCAGCCATAAATAAATAAATTTATATTAAAAAAAAAAGAATTGAGGACTGAATGAAATGTCTGAGAGTCTGTCCTTGGTAATAAAGCTGAGAGTTAGGGGTTCCCTGGTGGCGCAGTGGTTGGGAGTCCGCCTGCCGATGCAGGGGGCGCGGGTTCGTGCCCCGGTCCAGGAGGATCCCACGTGCTGCGGAGCAGCTGGGCCCGTGAGCCGTGGCCGCTGGGCCTGCGCGTTCGGAGCCTCTGCTCCACAACGGGAGAGGCCACAACAGTGAGAGGCACGTGTATCGCAAAAAAAAAAAAAAAAAAAGAAAGAAAGAAAGAAAGAAAAAACAACTGAGAGTTTAAAAAAGACCATTAAGTTGGAATCATACACACCACACATATATTTTTGTAACTACATCCAGCTCACAAAACAGGTGAGCAACCACAGCATATATTCTAGATAATCGGCCATGAGAGATGACTTTACTTTTAAAAAGATGGAACCAACAAAATTTATGTCGTGATATCTTCATATTAAATAGCAATAAAAGGAGGTTAAAGTAGAAAAAGCTTAAACGACAATAAAGTATTATTGATTTACTTCGACTGGGAAGGTCTTCTCAGATACCCAGGAAGGAGTTGCTGGGTATAGTCAGGTTCCTGATTTATCCCTCATTATATGTGGCCAGTGTTTAACAAAGGGCTGACAGGAAAACTGAAGGATCAAGCTGGGCACCTCCATATGAAGGAAATTTTAACAGTATTAAAACACCTCACCTTTCCACTGTGATTATCAAGGAACACACAAACCCAACCCAGCCTATAGGTTTCTCTATATACTGCCAACACTGGGGAAGTGGTCAAGAGACAGTCATGATTATCTTCCCCCTCACATAAAAGAAGAAATATGTCCTCAGATTCAGTGTACCATTCTTTCTTACCTAGGAACCCTTACAGCAGCCTAGAGTCCCAAGAGTCACCCACATCCGGCTCCCAGTAATGGTTGCCAGAGGTCAAGTAATCCCCACCACAACAGTGATGTTTTTTTTTTTTTACTTTTGAGTAAATTTCAAACTTTTAGAAGATTATTTTTGAAAAGCCAGGTAAAGATGGAACACATTTCCAACTACTTTCTCTTTAAAACAATAATAAATAGACATGAGTTTGCATTAGTAATAACCAAATGAGCATCAAAGTTAGTAGGGTAGACACTTACGAACGTTCAAAATGTTTGGTAGGTTTCTCTAAGGTGACGATCTATGAAGGTGTGGTGGGAGGAAATGTGCTGCTTTCAGACCCTCAGTGAAGCTTTCACGTTGCCGTTCAGTAGTAGCTGGCCCACTTCTGACTCAGGCCAAGTTCTGTGCTGGTCGGTTTTCACTCTGTTCTCCACAACGGGCACGGAAACAGGAAAGTTTAACAGTTCATTTCTTTGGCACAATCCACACGCTGTCACAGTGGAGGTTTTGTCTCTTCAAGTCTTGTTTGTTGACCCACACACACACACATTCGAGTCATTACTATTCTAATCAACCAACCAAAGACACCACTTCCCCACTCTCTAATTGCCACTAAAGGCCTTTGACATAATTTCTGACCCACCTTGCTAGGTTCTAATATTCTCAGCATGTGTGATTTCACTAGGAACTTCAAAAAATGAAAGGCATTGAAACATTTCACTGAAATTTTCTTTTCCATCACACTGTGACTGGGAACATGCATTTTCTTTTATTTATTTATTTAATTTATTATTTATGTTTGGCTGCGTTGGGTCTTTGTTGCTGGGCGCGGGCTTTCTCTAGTTGTGGCGAGCGGGGGCTACTCTTTGTTGTGGTGCACGGGCTTCTCACTGTGGTGGCTTCACGTTGCAGAGCACAGGCTCTAGGTGCGCAGGCTTCAGTAGTTGTGGCACGTGGGCTCAGTAGTTGTGGCTCGCGGGCTCTAGAGCGCAGGCTCAGTAGTTGTGGTGCATGGGCTTAGTTGCTCCGTGGCATGTGGGATCTTCCCGGACCAGGGATCGAACCCGTGTCCCCTTCACTGGCAGGCGGATTCCCAACCACTGCACCACCAGGGAAGCCCTGGAACGTGCATTTTCAGACGCAGAAGACTGATTGACAACTGTAAAACAAACAGACGCAGAAGGCACATGAGAGGCAGTGCAACACGACCAAAGCAGGATATTCCTTGTTTTTGATAAAGCAACCCTTTAGAATAGGAACTTTCTGGAGACACTGTGAAATGAATTTTCCTTGTAAAATTATCATCCATGTTCCACACGTTTGATGAATATGTGCAATCTATCTACAATCCCCAGATGTGACGGCTCCATCAGAAAAAAATAAAAAATAAATAACGGTACCAGGTGCCATTCCTGGGCCTTGTCCCAAGGCAGCCAGTGGAAGAGTCTATTTTATTCTCTTCTCCCCTCATTAAACAATTACACCGGCAGAGGAGAGCATTTGGATTTGAACAAATGGCATCCAATACCTAACATGCGAAGCAACTATTTCAAGCGTTAGATCCTAAGTGTCTGATGGTCCCAAGGATCAGGAGGGCTTATTTTTCTGAAGACGGTTGGCAGCACGATCCCCTGTCGTCACCATCCCAACGCTTACGAGAATGCGTCATTATCCAGTCAGCAACTGGGGGGGTCCTCTCAGCTGGGTTCTTCATCACCGCCTGGCGGAAGCTGTTATCCACATAGGACACCATCTGCCCCCGCGGCCCGGGCCAGGGTGTCTCTGCGCCCGCGGGCGCCGCCTCCGCCCTGCGCGCTCCGCCCGCCCGCCTCGGCCCAATCAGCCAAACCTCAGCGGCAGAGGGTAGGCGGGGCGAGGGTCGCGCGGCGCCTGGCGGCCGGGAGCTCCTGCTTCCTTCGCCAACTTCGCTCCGCGCGGCCGGGAAGGCTCCCCCCGGACCCTGGCTCTACACGCCTCCCCGGCTGCGCTCGGGGACTGCGGCTGCGGCTCCTCCCGGCCCCAGCGGGCCGGAGTTATTTTTAGAGAGTTCGGTGAGAAGGTAGGCTGGCGGGGGTGGGGAGCACCAGCCTCCCGCTCCTCCGCGCGCAGGACCGCCCCCTCCTCTCCGGGGCTCGCGCCGCCGCCTGGGGCCCCCGGGAAGCACTCGGGCACCGCGGCTGCCGTCTGAGGACCGGCTCAGGTCTGGGCGCCGCGACGTCGGGTCGCCTCGGCCGCCGTTCCCGCCGCGCCGAGGCTACGTCTACTGCGTTCGGCCAAGCACTCCAACTGCTGCTGCCTCCTCTCGGGCCGCGCCGCCGCCTACCACAAGCGGCGCGCGCAGAGGCCAGAGCGCCGCCCCGCTGCGCCCCCGGCCCGCTGTTTCTTGGCAACTTTGTTCCTGGGCTGCAGGCGCGGGAGGGAAGTGGCCGCGGGCAGCCGGGTCGGGACTCCTGGCGGCGGGCATCGCGCACAGCCCCCCGGAGAGTGTTTGGGAAGCGGCGACTCTCCTCCTCTTCCCCGCCTCTTTCTCCTCCTGCGCCTCTGTGCATCCCCGCCGCTCCTCGGGGAGTACATCAGTGATGTTTTATGATGTTTCACGTACATTAAAATATTTAGGTCCTTATAGCACGCGGAACCATACCGAATATTTTGTAATAACCTATAAGGGAAAAGAATATGAAAAATAATATATATATTAAATATATATATATATATATGGCTGAATCACTTTGCTGTACACCTGAAACTAACACTGACATTGTAAATTACCTATACTTCGAGTAAAAAAAAAATAATAATTCTTTCACAATACAGTGGACCATACCAAAAAACATTTAGATCCGGGCTTCCCTGGTGGCGCAGTGGTTGAGAGTCCGCCTGCCGATGCAGGGGACACGGATTCGCGCCCCGGTCCTGGAAGATCCCACATGCCGCGGAGTGGCTGGGCCCGTGAGCCATGGCCGCTGAGCCTGTGTGTCCAGAGCCTGTGCTCCACAACGGGAGAGGCCACAGCAGTGAGAGGCCCGCGTACCGCAAAAAAAAACAAAAACAAAAACAAAAAAAAACATTTAGATCCTTCAGAATTCAAAGATACATCTTGATGGTCATGTCTACACGTCAAACTTCTCACATTGTCAAACAGCTAGATATTGTGATTGCTTATTTCTTTACTGAAGGAAATCGTCTCTGTGGGAGAAAAGAATATTCCAGTCAAAATCAGTTTTTAAATTCCTATAAAGGTTTCCTAACCAAGAGTCATCCACCTCTCCAACAGTTTTCCTTCTGCATATAAGAAAATCAGTTTTGTTGTGGTGTTAGTTTCTTCCAAATAGCTTTCACATCTGGAGTTTCATTCAGTTTATAGCTCCAGGCAGTGTGTCCTAATTGGTCTGAAAAATCAATCAGTAATAGTACCAGCCAGTGATTGACTTAACAAAGGGTAGTTAATTAAGCTTTTCTACTTTCATTATTCCATTTAAGTGTCACAACCATTCTATCAGGATTTCTTGTTCAAAATTACCCTGCTGGTAAATGTGGGAGCCAGAAATCACACTTTTGACCAAATTAAAATCCACAAGTCATAGGTTTCCAAGATGAGACAAAATGCAAGCAACATGTTCTCTAAGTAACTATGTTAATTGAGTCAACAAGCATTTTCTGGTAAATTTACAGTTCAAGGAACAAAGCTTGGGGATGTAATGGCTAATAAAACAACATCCTTAGATTATAAAAAATTTTTAAAAAACACGATTGTAAAAATGAAGAAATGTACACAATGCCACTTCGTCTGTCCCTCACCCATGATCTAGAAAATGCCTTTATTGCAACTCACTGATTAAAGTGCATGAAAATGTGCATATACAAGACACAGTCACAAACTGAATATTCTCCTTTGATATCCTTTATCTCAAACAGAAATCACCATTAAAACTCAATTTCTGAATATATGAGTTAATAGGATTAATCTTTGTAAAAGTGGGTTGGATTTCAGTCTTCTTATGTGAGTATAGTAAGTTTTTAAATTTGCCCTCCTACCTTTATTATTGACACCCTTGTATTTAAAAACAAAAAGTTAAGGAGAAGGGATTATCCTAAGTTCTTTGGAACTATTATCAAGAACTCCTTCCTATTGTGAAATGATGTAACTCTCATGTAATGACAATCAACACCAGAAAACAAATAATGCTTTTAAACTTTTATTTTGTAAAAAACATTATTTGATCTGAATTTCTATACCACATGAATGGTCACTCTAATTTCTGATACTTATGCACAATTACAAATGTCACTTTTCTGTAGACACATTCATTATTGCTTGCTCTAAGTCAGAGGTTTCTGAAGGGTCATTTACCAACACTCAAAAACAATTTTTTTCTCAGGTAATTTACTGCATTATCTACTTATCTTTTGCCAAATATTCTCTAACATACACACATATTACCACTTGTAATACATTTATATGAGTAGAACAAGATGCTCCTAACCCATTTTTAGGATCTACACTAAGTAAACAATTACATGATCCCTGGAAACTACTTTCTGAGTCCTTATAATCTATATAAACAACCAAGGAATTCATAGATAATAGACCTAAAATTAATCATCGAATTATTCCAAAAATATGTAGCAAGACAAGATGGCAAAATAATTCATAAAAATGGTTGAAAGAATGTAGTAATTTTTAAAATTTGACAAATGGGAGCATTCCATAGAAACTACCTCAGTTTGCTGATAAATTAAGATTATTATATTATTGTTTGTTTTGGGAAAGTAGCATGGACTCCTCTTATGTAAACTGTGTATTTACCTAAGGAATATATATATGTAGTCTTATCAATGCCTGCTGGGGAAGTAATAATGTGAAGTCAGCTCAAGATCAAGGCTTCCAAGTTTGGTAATGGAAGCTTTCAGAAGTCACTGTAGTCAGTGAGCTCCAAACACCATCACTCTGTTCTAAAGAAGAATGAATTTGGCTCCTTGAATCTCCTTATATTGAGTCCTTGAAGACCACACCCACTTCTTTCAAGTGAGTGCATTTCAGAGGTCTTTGGATGGGTGTTACTATGGGTAATTAGATCTCTTAAAATCAGAGGGAAAGATCTATTTAACACCCTGGCTAATCTTCATAAGCACATCTCCACAAACATCATCTCATCAAGAGACACAGATTTTACAACAAACCCACCCATGAATGCCACCTGTATATCTAAATTTCTGGACATCAAGGACTTTTACAACTTACAAAAAAGCTAGAACACATTATTTCATCAGTTAGTGACTTTAGAAAACCTGTTGGAAAAGTCGGAAATGTTTTACCTGAGGTTTATTTATATTCTGTATTGGAGGATGCGCTTTATTGATTGATTTATCTTTGTATTTCAGTGTAAGACTTTAACGTAACAGCATTTTTGGCCACCAGAATGGAGATTTCTCCTGTCCCTCACACTCCATTTCAAGCCCCCCGAGGCTTCCCAGCGAGAGCAGAACCGGAGATTCTCTGCCTGGCGCTCCTTATGCCAGCTAAGGGGGAACAGTAGAGAAAGGATGAGATGGCCAGTTCAGCGACCCTCTGGGCCAAGGGAAGGGAAGAGGCGTTGTACTCATGTATGGAGTTTATATCGACTTATGTCTCAGTCCATTTAGTTCTCTGTTTATGCGGGGAGTTATTTGCCACCTTGAGCAAACCTCCATCCTATTTACCACTGGTTCCAAATATTCTTCGTGCAGTCACGGAAAACCAAACTGTGGATTCTGAAGAATCAGCTCAGAGCTTGGCACAGCGTTCTTAGAGCACTGCCTTGGCTATGCAGAAACCCTTGGGTCCAGCAACAGTCTGAGCTGGATGAGAGATGGAGGGAGGGAGCCCCATTTTCCAGGATGTCCCACTTTGTGCATATGCATGATTCCCCTAAGAGGTCACCATTCCTCTGCTTCCTTTGAGGTCTGGGAGTTTCCCTGGGTTTAGCTATTAAGGGATAGGGCAGGAGGTGCCTTTTGGTTCTGGGGCCATAGGACAGGGCCTCAGCAGGAGGAGACCCAGCTGAGCAGGGTCATGGGGCGGAGTGTGGGCAAAATGGATTGTTACCTTTTGGAAGCAGCAAGTCCCCCAGTTCTCCTGACCCTCCAACATCACTGCATGGAGTCAGTAAAATGGGCAAGGTGTGGACTATGGGAATTCGGAAGGAAGGGAAGTGAGAGCCTAGTAGTTGTGGGGATGGGGGCAGAGCACTTTTTCTGTCAAGGTCGCTGAACAGAACATTCTTCCCTCTTTTTTTTTTTTTAATATGTTTATTTATTTATTTGGCTATGCCGGGTCTTAGTTGCAGCATGTGAGATCTAGTTCCCTGACCAGGGATCGAACCTGGGGCCCCAGCCTTGGGAGCGTAGAGTCTCGGCCACTGGACCACCAAGGAAGTCCTCCCTTCTTAAATTCAGAGAAAAAAAGCAGTGATGGGTGGAAGAGTTGCCTGTGTCTGGGCAGTGGAGCATTTCTCTGGTCTTCTCCAGATACACCCAATCCAATCCTACAGGTAGAGGAGTCTGCACATTTTTTTACCTCCTAGAATTTTTCCTATCAGGAACTCCCAAATTCCCACCTGAACCGGGGGCTGCTGAGCTTTTCCTCCCTGGATTGCTTTTCCCCAGGTGAACCATGTCAGCACCATGACAAGGCCCAACAACTATAAATATCAACCAGGCTTCCATGTCTCTATGAAGTTAAATATTTGCCAGAGTGTGAGGATAAGAATATTTATTAGCAGTTTGCTAGCCGTAGTTAGACATTTTAAATATTTGACATGTGGTATGTGGACCTCTATTTGTACTCTTGCTCTGACCCCATAAATATTTTTATTTTTTTAAAAGTATTTTGCATTTTAAAAAATCTTGGTAAAGTATGACAGTCAGAGTAACCAGCTGGGGGCGCCCTGTACCAGTCATCAAGTGAAGCTTTCCTTTGACACCCACCTCTTCCCATTCTAGTGCCTGCTTCCCGTTCAGCTTCTTTGAAAATTGCTTTTGTCCTCTGTAACTTCTGATGAAATAAAATTTATATTTTAAGGCAGGACAAGAGAAATTAAACATAAATTTCCCTTTCAGTGTCTGTTTAGGCCTCCTCTCTCCACGGTGTGCATCTGGATTACACATTAACCAGAGCTTCTGATGCTTCTTACTCACCTCTTCATAATTTTAAGTGTGATCATTTAAGATTAGAGTGTAGTGAATTCATAATTGTCAAGAAGTGAAGATCTAAAATTTTGCATATGGTGGTAATAGGATGTGTTCCTAGTACATCTGAACTTATCACTTGATGTGGTTCAGTGCAGGCCACCCCAAAATGTGCCACTTTGACATATTGGTTATACTTAAGAGACAACCAAGAAGGACACTCTGAACCTTCGTTGTCCCCCTGAAAGCAGGAAATAAATCTCCCATACAAAAGGTATCCTCCTGTTAACAGAATGTAAAAAGATATTCTAATCACCAAAGATAGGAAACTGAAAGCTAAGAAGGCTGCATAAACAAACTGTGTTATTTTACTAATTTAATACCCTAAGAGAAAACTTCTTTGTTTTGTCAATTTTTCACAAATGTATTGTTTCTTTGTCTAAAAGGTATAAAAGCTGCCTACTTGGGTCACTTCTCTGAGTCTCATTTTTCTATGAGCTCCCATACATACGAATTAAATTTGTTTTTCTCCAGTTGATCTGCCATATGTCCATTTAATTATTAGAGCAGCCAAAGAATCTAGAAGAGAAGAAAGAAAAATTTTTCCTCCCCACACACCCATTAACAAGATACGTGATGAATTAACTATGACTTGAGTCTGCTATGCTATGAAGTAATTCCCGGGGCACATAAAGCCTGATCATCACTGAGGTAGAGCAAAGGGAAGAAAAAAACAAATGGTAAGTGCTGATGCCTGATCATTCAAATCTTCCACCTTGAGGTGAGTAGGGGATGTGTGAAGAATTTTAAACCACTGATTCTCAAACTTGCCGGAGCGTTGGAACCACGTGAGGATTTTTGGAAAACGGCGATGCCTGTGTCCCATCAGAGAAGTTCTGATGTAATGTTCCGGGGCATAGCCTAAAACTGGGGAGTTTTAGAAACTCCCCAGGTGATTCTAACGTGCAGTCAAGTTTGAGAACCATTGTCCAGATTTAAACCTAAAATGTTCCTCCGTTTCTATATGTACATTCACCATTCCACAGTTTTTGAAATTAGATTACTCAGAACTTGATATATTGATAGATAATATGTTATTGATTAAACAGAGTTCCATATATACCTATATATGGCATGGTCTGGCACAATATTTCTTTGATTATACATCTAATTTCCCCTGGCACACATATGCATTATTCTTTTTGAGTTGAAAATGTGGCCCCGTCCTGCCTGTGTTGCCAGATTGGCATTGACAGTAGTGTGTCTATTAAAGCTGTCTAACTTTCATGTACTGGGACCCTGACTCATTAAAATCAATAATTTTCATGACTCTCAGAGAGAGGGCTAGGTAGCATTGGTGCTTAAATCTTTGTCCTACCACCTGAGAAGCAGATTTTGCTGTCTGAGAGTAGGATACTGGTCACTGTAAACTTTGCTAAATATCCAATTTAACCTTAATTTTTAAAGTGTACTTATGTTGAAATGTGCTGAATAAGAATGAGAATTCTATCAGAATATAAGGCCACTGCTTCTAGGTTTCATCCCATTCCTGCTATGTCCCCTTACTGAATTAAGTAATTTAGTTGACCTCCTTTGTCTATTGAAGGCCAAGTATGTGCCCAGGATACCATATGTTTCTCTCCATTTCTCTCATCAAATTGGTGGATGCTTAGATGCTTGGATACTACTAGACTGAAAATACTAAGAAGGTAAGGACAGTATTTTTTTAATTACTATATTCCCACTATCTTACACATGCTTAAAATGTAGAATACTATAAAAATGTGGTGAATGAATGGATAAATAAATGAAAGAGCGAATATAAACAGTATTTTTCTGGCATTAACAAAGTTTTCCAAAATACAGGTAACATAATAAATAATATGTTATTTATTACATATTATATGTAAATAATAAATCATAAATAAATATGATTTATTTAGGAAAATAATAAATTTTCATAATTTTATGAAATTTAATAAATTTATAAAATCATAAAATTATAAAATGAAATTTATAATTTTATTCATAATATTATGAAAATTTATATTTTCATAATATTATGAAAATAATAAATCATAATGTCAACAAAATGTAAGAAATAAACTGATTTCCAGATTCATAGGCCGAGGAAATTCTATTTATTTTGAGATTTGAAATGACTATACTGTAATGTTATTCTATACGTTGGATTTTGAGATTTCCTCAGGATGGCAAATATATATTAGTGGAAGATAAATATTCCTAGTGATGGGAAACAGAAAACAAGACTTAGAATGAGACAGTCAGGATTTATTTGTATTGATTTATTTTTATTTTTAAAATTTTTATAGGAGTATAGTTGATTTACAATGTTGTGTTAGTTTCAGGTGTACAGCAAAGTGAATCAGTTATGCATATACATATATCCACTCTTTTTTAGATTCTTTTCCCATATAGGCCATTACAGAGTATTGAGTAGAGCTCCCCGTGCTGCACAGTAGGCCCTTATTAGTTATCTATGTTATATATAGTAGTGTGTATATGTCAATCCCAATCTCCCAATTTATCCCTCCCACACACTTACCCCCTGGTAACCATAAGTTTGTTTTCTACATCTGTAACTCTATTTCTGTTTTGTAGATAAGTTCATTTGTTCCCTTTTTTTAGATTCCACATATATGCGGTATCATATGATATTTGTCTTTCATGAGACAGGATTTAAATAGGCATATATATAAAATCACTTAGCATTAGGTGATATAAACATCATGCACTGACAAAAGCAAAACCGATTTGCATTTGAAAGAGTAACACACATGATTGAGAATTCACATTTCTAGAAATAGAATGATACATATACTCTGTAAGAAAGAAGAAAAAGAAACTGAATAAAGAAGGAAACAAAGAAAAGAAGAAACCAAGAAAGAAAAACAAAGAAAATACCTTGGTGTATGGTCATGGGATAAATGATGATTGAAATGTGAAAAAATTGCATAAACTGTAATGTGCTAAATTCCATGAAACTGGGAGTTCACTTCTTTCAGATACTCAGGGCAAGTGAAAATCTCTCAAATGAGTTAGGGGGGAGGCTGATTTGCTCTAACAAAGACTGTGACTCAGAGGCTGTTTTTCTTTTTTCTTTCTTTTTTTTAGCGGGGGCTGCCCTGAGTGGCATGCGGGATCTTAGTACCCTGACCAAGGATGGAACACTGAAGTGGAAGAGGACCGCCAGGGAAGTCCCCAGAGGCTGTTTTTCTTTCACGTGTCCGTTCATATATAACAGGTAATCAAGAGGAAGATTGATATCTTCAATAACTGGCTTTTTTCTAAGTGCACAAAAAAGAGCTTATTGATGCCATCTCTTAGCCATCCTGAGAAAATATCCTGAGCAAGGGGATCTAAGTGTAAGAAAATAATGTACTGTGTTCCAAAGCAGTTGTGTTTCCACCCTATTGGGTCAAGATTAGGCACATGACACACCAAGCTTCAAAACTTATCTGGAAGTGCTGGATGTACATTAAAAGCTCTTGTTTGTTTGGTTTGGTTTGGTTTAGAAGACAAAAATTCAACGACAGGAACAGCAGAAGAAATATACATGAGGTTATGTTCCATGAAAATAAACTGATCTTCAACAAGAACGATGTCATAGTGTTCTGGGTTAGAACCAGGAATGAGTTCTCCAGAAGAGTAAACTGTGCTTTTCACCATCGTCAAGATGTCGAGTGTTTACCTGTTCAGCATCTGGCTCCTAAGGGTCATGGACAAGGAATATCTACTTATCTTTGAATCTCTGAAATAGAAGACTGAGTCAGAATTGATTCTCCAAATTTGGAAATACTTATCAGAAATGTGCCCTTATTCTGTCCATCTATATTACCTAGCTTTCATAGAACACGTTCTCTCTACTCTTCTCCCCTGTTTCATGTAGCCCTTCATTAACTAACAAATTTCTTTATCAGCTTCTTTTGACAAACTGCATCTCTCCAGGTGATCTCAGATTGTATAATTTTACTTTATTTGCTTTCAACTCATCACTTCGTTCCATTTCCACCTAAAATTCCTGAGTGCTTTCTGTTGACACTCAAATTTCAGTGAGCAACAGTCATTACACCTTGAATTTCATAAGCTTAATTTTGCCCCTTTTCAAAGAAAGTTTTCTAGCTAATATTCTTCTTATTTAGTTTGCATTTAGTTGTACATACTGGCAGAATTAGCTACTATGGGCCTTTGGACTTGTCTTTGATTGGAAGGTGAGGAAAATGTGTACTGGATACATTTTCTTAGTTATAATATCAAGAATTACTTATTCTAAAGACATTTCTACATCTTTCAGTTTTGATGACCTTTATTAGAATTAATGTCATCTGGGTCATATTTACAATTGAATAATGAAATCAAGGTGAGACCACTGGGAACATTGCCAGTTAAACCCATCATGTGAGTCTTCTCATCCCCAGAAGAGGTTATTTATTTATTTAGCTGGTCACTTTTGTTTTCTTGTTTTGTGTCAGAGATTTTTCAAAAGAGGATTCTTCAAAAAAAAAAAATTATTCAGAGAAGATTATCGATGGAAATAAAAAGACTGATACAGAAAATTCAGCATATGTGTAGTTTAAAAAGGTAGATAAACATGTAAAACAGAGAATGTATAAAGTGAGAAGAGAACATGGCCCATGATAAATTCCTGGGAAAGCTATAATTTTAAAGAAACATTAAGGAAAATGAGAGGAATAATGGCAAAATAAAGGAAATAAATGTTACTTGGAAAGCATAAACTGAGTGCTTACCATGTGACCTCGATTTTACCAGCACCATATAGTTGACCTTTATCACTGCAGCTAAAGATACTAAGAATTAGCGGAGATGACTGCCCAGGTTCTCCTCCTGTTGGCTTTCCTTTGATTCCTTGCTAGTGACTAAGGATTCAAGATTATGTTAAATATAGTTCCTGTTATTAGATAATGAAAAATGCAGAAAATATGATTTTCGTCCCCAGCTCAACTCCTGATGTGTGATTTTGGTCAAATTTCTTCATATCTCTTTGATATTTTATTATATTTTTTAAACATTTTATCTCTTAATTTTCTATCTTTTTTATAAGATTTAATTTCTGTTCACCTAAAACATTTGTCTTTTAGAGCATGAAAACTTTCAAACTTCGGGGGACTCTGAATTGTACAAGCATGCCACTGTTTTAAAGGGAAGGGCTTAAGTTTATTGTTTTCTTACTAGAGAAAATCATAAGGAAATAGAGACTTGTTGCTATGTGGAAAGGAGATTAGTAGCAATTGTTTCCTTCAATCCCATTTGAGGAAAAGCATCATTCACTCTGTGTTACTTTATCTGCAGCCACGAGGAATTCTTCCTATGTGAGTTTCTCCCCTCACCGATGGTTCATTTCCAAGATACCTGGGAAACATCCACAACTAACCTGCATTAACATAATCCTTTTAAGTAGAAAGATCACATTTACTGAAAGGAAGCAGCCTGTAAAAATCAAAAAAGAATGATGAAGAAAAATTTGTCTGATTTGTAGAGCCTTGTACTTGGAAGATCAGCACAGTTTCTAGAGAGTTAGAGTCCAGGGAAGCTTCTCATATGGAGTGAAGGAACCATTGCCTCAGTAAATGTTCAGACTAATCTGACATCATTTCTCAACAATTCTGTAGTAACATTGTTCTTCATCAACCAGGTAAAAACATACCATAGAGTCTATTATTCCCCTCAACATCCTATCCTTGAGCGCAAATCTGTAATTCTGTATATATCAAAAAGTGTGTCTTTTTTTAGGCAATGTGTGGCCGGACTGTAGAACTATTTTTTTTTTTTTTGTATTTCTCTTCCATATTATTATTTATTTGTTTATATGTTTATATTCTTATAAGCAAGTTTTCCACTATCCTCTGTGTTACTGCCTTACATGCTCTAGATTTTAGGCACAACTTTAGGAATCAGTTAGCATATCTATATAAACTACTTTATGGATCTTATTGTCAATGAAAATTCAATTAACAATCAAGGTAAGGGAAAAAAAGAGCATTTTACTCAAGCCAAACTGAGGAGTATAACCCAGGAGACAGACCCTCAGGGGCTCTGAGAACTATTCCACCTGTTAGAAATGGAAGGAACAGTCACATAACTTTTCAGGACAAAGGGATCATACATCAAAATGACATATTGATATTTTATATAAAGTTCACCAAAGATACACAGTCCAGGTAACTCATACAAAGTTAGCAGCAAGTCGTTATGATCCCTTACAGAGTTGAGAAAGAATGTTCTTCTTCAAGAAGTTACATTGCCAACATTAGAAGAAAGGGAAGCAAAGGATCTTTATGCTCGAGTGGGCACCCCCATGTTTGAGGAGGTCTAGTTAGTGTGGAATGCAGATGCACACTGCACATGAGGGAGGGAGAGAGGAGGCCCAAACAAACACAGGAAGAGAATTTTATGTTTAAATTTTCTTGTCATACCTAAAAATACAAATATTATTTCATCATTATCAACGTCTCATCTACTTTTTTCCATCAACTAGTGCAGTGGATTCAAATGGGGGTGATTTTTTCTTTCCGAGGGCAATTGTTGATATGTGGAAAAATTTTTGGTTGTCACAATTGGAAGTTACCATTGATATTTCATGGGTAGAGACCAAGGATTCTGCTAAACATCCTACAAGGCAGACCTACAAGAAAGAAAAAACCAGTCCCAACTGTCAATTGTTCTGATGTTGAAGAAGCCCTGAACTAGAAAATCTTGATATAGATGAATAGTAAGACTTTTAATCAGCCAATAACAGGAGAGAACAGGCAGGAATAAATGGAAAGCTAAGAATGAAAATAAAATGTTGTCGGTCTAAGATTTATATGGGATTCCCTGCAATCACTCTAGATGATTAAATTCATATCTACTAGCAAATAGTATTTTTACTTGGAATTTTGTCACTGTGATTTGAGACTTTCTGCCTTTCAATCTGTAAACATATTTTCAATACTGTGAATAATACATCTGAATACATTCCTTGATTATTTTGTTGCTTATTTATTAATACTTGTTTTAGGTACTGAGGAGTAGCCATGAACAAGACAGACATCATGCCTACTCTTATGAAGGCTATAGTCAGGGAGCAAGGAACTGAATAAATGCTCCAGGAATTGTAGTTAAAATTTGGGTCAGTGAATGAAAGGGGAAAAAAGGGAGTATATTAAAGGAATATAAAATGAAGTATAAACTTAGGCTAGTGTAAAGGAGTGGCATTTGAAGACAGACTTGAAAGGTAAATAGGGTGGGGTAGGTGGAGATCCTGAGGTGGGAACAAGGTCAGGTACAGGACCTAGAGGAAGACTAGAAGGACCGGAACAGATCACCACATTCACCTATTCTTCCTCACTATGGATCAGTTTTAGAAGATTCCACACTACAGAACCACACACCATCAGGGAATCTTAGATCTCGGGAAAGGAACAGGATTTTCTTGAGCATGGCTAATTTTCAGGTAGCTTGGCATCTTGCATCAGAATTTGGATGTAGTGATGCTCGCTGCCTGCTGATTCCAATGTACTGCATCTTCCTTCTTTGTCCAGAGTCAGGAAACCTGTATCCAATGGAAAAGACTTTTTGCACTTGTAGATTTTAGAAACAAAGACTCTTTCTCAAAATGAAGGCTTTATAGAGCCTTGAGCATAATAATGTATCACCCCAATAATTTTAATTAACTTTATCACCCAGCCATTGGATACAAGTTCCATAAAGGCAGGTATGTTGCAGGATTTTCTTCATAGCTCTGTCACTGCTAATTAGGTCTGTACCTGACACTCAGTAAAGACAGGGTTAATCATCATTATGATCATAATATCCTTTTTTAAAAAATATTTAATTTACTTATTTCGTTGTGACAGTTCTTAATTGTGGCTCACTGGGTCCTTAGTTGTGGCATGCGCACTCTTATTTGGGGCATGCATGTGGGGCCTAGTTCCCTGACCAGGGATCAAAGCTGGGCCCCCTTGATTGGGAGCATGGAGTCTTAACCACTGTGCCACCAGGGAAGTCCTGATTGTAATATCCTTTTAATCTCTTGGCTGTACCATCCTCCAGCTCTCTACGTGCTCGCACAGACATCACTCACCCAGTATTCCTCAGCAGCCTCTTCACTGGAACAGTGCCTGTGAGCCCTGTGCTCCTGACTTTGAGAGCAGACCAAACAGAGCAAGCTCTTGTTGGCTTCACAGAAGATCTTCTTTGTCTACTTATGGGTCCCACACATATGTCCCTCAGAGTTCAGGAATTGCCCGAGATTTGCTTTTCTGGCAATGGACACCAGATTCTTCAGAAGAAAATTGGTTTTGAGGTTTGTCTGCTGTGATCGTTGCCTGCACACTGGGCAACTGGCAGGGTCATCAGCTTGCTCCCAGAAAAGACAGAGACAGGACCTATAGAAGCTGTGTCCACAGTCTATGGTGACTGGGTCTAGAAGGTAATTCAGGCACACGAGGCAGGTGAGCTCTTTCTGGAAGGCTTCTGGGATGTCTGAGTCCATTTTTCTGAGGGAAGGAAATCAGGAGTTTATTCCTCTATCCCAAAGACAAAAAAGGCCCAAGGAATATCAGACACAGATTGTCACTGAATAATACACTGCTTTAGGAAGGATTTTTCATTTGACAAATGGAAAACTGAGACACAAAGAGAACTCTCAAGAGCTACAGAAAATTTTCCTAGCTGCCAAACCAACACAACTTCTTGCCTTCCTTTCCCTACCTAAAGGAGAACCTCAGGTTTGTTGAGATCTTATTTTCCTCTAGATAACATGAGCCACAGGAGTTTGACCTAATTTATAGCTCTGTGTGGTGGGTCCTGATTGCCCTAAACAATCAATCATGATGCTCAATGCCAGTCATTGATTTAGCGCCGCATACTTGACTAAGCTTGTATTTTTATTATTTCGTATAATTGTCAGGCATTTTTCTTTGCATGTCCTTTTTTATCTCATTCTGAATCTAGATCCACAAACATTGTTTTTCTTTGCAAAACACTTTCTGAATAATTCAGAGATAATGAAGAGGACCCTAAACATTGTCAGATTGGATCCTATTCTAACCAGAAGCAACTTACATGGATATACTAATCGGTTGAGTTTGCCTTCCTGTCTTATCTGTAGCACACTCATCAATCAAACCAAAAATGAAAGAGAATGGATATATCTTCCCAGTCTTTAAAACTGTTATCAAGCACCCCTTTCACTTTGTGGTAAGATGCAGTTTGCATGTAATGGTAATAATCAGCGCCAAAAAACAAATCATGCTTTTTAAAACTGATTTTGCTAAATTATTGGGTCCTAGTGTCTGTACTAGTTAAGTAAAGAGGTTCCTCAACTTTCTTATATTTCTGCATGTACGCAAGTGTCACTTTTCTCTTGCCCAATCATTTCTTAGTTTCTTTAAAATTTCAGTCAGAATAACCCACATTTCTGAAGAGACAAAGTTTACTTCACTTTAAAACAATATTTTCTCCCAGATTATTGCATGCATTACCTAGTTCTCTTGTGTACAATATTATGTCTCCTGTGTATACAGGTACACTCCACTTTTAAAGTAGACTGTAGTAGGTACTGCACCTGAAGTCAAATAGTCCTAAACATTATTTTTAGGCTCTACGTCAAACACAAACAGATAAGATATCAGACAACCACTTTCTGAGTCTTTGTAATGCATAGGAATAACTAAGAGATGAACAAAATCAGATAACTAAAACTAATCACCATATTATTTCCAACATGTGTGCCAAGACAAGATGGCAATACAGAAATACAGTCATTTCACTAAGTTGGCACACAAGATTATTTCAATGAAGCAGCCTCAATTTTCTGTTAACATTAGGAAATTGTGCTTTTTTCCCCTCAGGAGAGTCCCATGAACTGCTCTATGGTGAATTGTGTACTCACTGAAAGTGCTGTAGAAACAATCCTCGCTGGAGAAGTAATAAGGCAATGTTCGCTCGGGGATCAAGGCTTCCAAGGGTGGTGGTGGTAGCTCTCAGAAGTCTCCAGAGCCAGGTGAGCTCCAAACACTGGCTCTCAGTTCTGGAGAAGAATGAGTTTGGCTCCTTTAGTGTCCTTACATTGAGCTCCGAACCACACCCGCTTTTTCCAAGTGATTGCATTTCACCAGTCTTCTAATAGGGTTAATATGGATGATGAGAGTTCCTGAAACCTAGGACAAGACTGCTTTAACACCTTGGATAATCTTCATAAACCCATCTCTGCAAACATCTTCTCACCAAGAACCACTGATTATACCACAAAGCCACCCTCAAATGGGCCTTCATATGTGTTTCTAGATATCATGGATTTTTATTTTTAACTTACCAAAGAAGTTGGAAAGATGATTTCATCACTTAGAGAGTTTAGCAAATGTCTTGGAAAACTTGGAGATCTGATCAAGCTCCCTAGTGTCTCCCAGCAACAACAGGACAGGAGATTCTCTGCCTGGTGCTCCGCAACCCAGCTCAGGGGGGAGAGTAGAGAAAGGCCCCAGCACAGAGACCCCTTTGGGACAATGTCATTTATAGTTTGCTTTGGAACAAAACAGAAACAACAATAACCACAATGGGAAAACTAGGACAAAGAAACATTTTGAAGAAATAACACATACCCTTCCCTTCCTTTCCTGATATATTTCTCACTGAATAATCAACTTGAGAATGCAGAGTTTTTGGAAGGAGGGAGAATCATGACCCTGTCTTGAAGTCTTCCAAGATACATGTACCATATATATATATATATATATATATATATATATATGTTTCCCGTGGTTGATGCTCCTAAATCTTTATGAACATTATTTTAAAATGACCTTGAACTGCAAAAGCACAACCTCTCTCTCATGGGGGACCACAATTGTCACAAGCATTCCCAAGGTCATTATTTTTCAATTCTTAACCAATTTCCCTAGCACCCTTCTTTTCTAAGTGAAGTATGGCAATATAGGTTAATTACTACAATAATAATTTGTGTTCCCAATTAGTCATAAAGTGGTTTTGGGAATGCTGACATGAAAGTGATTTTATTTTATTTCTCTGTTTTTCTATATTTTACATATTGCAGCAGTCACTAAAATCAGAGCACCAGATGCAAATGTACAGTTTCCTCTTCAGGAGACACTGACACTCTGGACCTCCTCAGTGGAAGAGTTTGAAGACAGCACTAGCCCAGAGTTCCCTGGAGAGGATGACATTGGGCCTGTAAGTGTGTGTTTAATTAGGAGCCTGCCCCTCTAGCAGCAGCTAGGAAGACACATAAGTGTAAGCTCTCTAGTTTAAAATCACGATAAAAGACTTGACTTATGTCTGCAAAACTGCTTCATGGTATCACTTGGATTAGTTTAGTGCCTGATTGAATAATCAGAGGTGTGTGCATGCTCAAACATGCTGCTGCCCTCACTTCCCCCTTTGTGGTCTAGCCCGGCCAAGTTGGCATGTCAAGAAGCCATCATGAGGTTATATGCTGCAAAAGTTATCAAACATAAAAATAAGTCTCCTTGGTCTATTTTATTATTCAAGACCACCCACAGAATGAATGCCCTAGATATATTGATACATTCTGGAACTCAATAAGTTGATCATATTACTACACATTTCTGATTGCAAAGGTAAGAAACTCACATTTTGGCTTCTAAGTTTACTGTCTGTGAGCTTGACTGACATCAGTGAATTTCTATTTTTAATTTTATATTATTCAGTATTGTGAATTGTTTTGCAGTGTTTTTTTGTTGTCATGTGGAATCAGCTCTTTTAGAATATTGATAAAAATCCATTGGTTGAAAACATACAAGAGATCATAGACTAAGTCAGTAATTACTAGCTATTGTCACTAACGTAACAGGTTAATAATATGTAGTATATTTTGTTCAGTGATATCCAGCATTTCAGAAATTTTGATTGATTTCTATTGATTTAGCTATTGAAAATGCAGCATAATACATTCTTTTGTACATATATCCTTGTTTGTGAGAATTTCTATTGGAAAGAATGCTCAAGATGATTTGCTGAGTTAAAAGGATATGTGGATATAAGCTTTTTTTTTTTTTTTTTTTTGCGGTACGCAAGCATCTGGAATCTTCCTGGACCGGGGCACGAACCCGAGTCCCTGCATCGGCAGGCGTACTCTCAATTACTGCGCCACCAGGGAAGCCCGGCTCTGGTGATTTCTAAAAGAAAGAAAAAAGTCATAGCTGAAGATCCTCTTTTTGTTTTAACACACCCAAGTAAATTAACTCACAGACCAGGAACATGGCAGCGAGGCTGCAGAGGCAGGGAGGACAATAGGGTAGGTATTCATCAACTTTCTATATAATTCTCCCAGCTTATGATGAAATTTGTGGCTTTTGTTTAAGCATGCTAATGTACCTCTATCCCTCTAGTGCCTGATGCATGCCCCGTGTAAGAATACTGCCTCGTTTCTTATATCGCACGTTACTTTATTATATTACACGTGCATATTAAAACACTGACCAAAGTGAGGCTATTTATAACATTTGCCATCTGCAGCCCTCAAATTCATCAAATGAGGGATAGAAGTTACAAGAACAATTCCAATAGGTCTTCTGCACTCTTTGGAAATTTGTGGCAAGGAGCTAATATGTTACCTAAATTAATAGGTAAAATAAACTTTATGTAACATTTAGATATGCTAACCAACCAAAAGTTAGATGTCACAGGTTAGTTTCCCTGGGAAGCAGATTCTGAGAAGCAGATTAACTTGCAAAATGTTTAGTAAAAAGTACCCTTGGGATCCACACCTATGGGCCTGTGGAAGGAAGGAGATGGAAACAGGATGGGGTAGGGAGAAATGGATATGCAAGGTAAACTTAACAACAGTCTCAGCTGACCCCATGGGGAGCTCTGTAGTTATAAGGATCCCAGCATTGTCTCAGCTTGGGTCAACACAGCCAGATCTTCATGCCCTGACATGTACTAGAGATTTCATGTGGGCCACCCCGCAAAGAGCGTGTGTTTGGGCAAGGTGGCGCCATAGCTGGGATGATCTCTGAAGGGGCTTGTGATTCACGGTCACGACTGACAACCCTCTCAGCTGTCAGGGTATTGAGTCCTTCACTGATGGGGCATCTGGAAAGCTCATCAAATGTCCACCCTCTAGGATGTCTGTGTGTCCAAGACTACAGCAGGTAATATAGAGAAGATTGATGCATAAATTATTTAAGATACGGTTCTCTCCCTTGAGTAGAGAGAAGAGACTATGTAACATGCCCATTCAAGAGGAAGTAGAGTATATTTGAGTCGGTTCAGACACTTGGGAGTTGTGTGAGCATAACTCTTCCATGGCTCAAATTTTTACTTGGAAATTGTAGGTAACAACTGTATTAGTTTTCTGCTGCTGTAACAAATTATACAAATTTAGCAACGTAAGATAACACACATTTATTATCTCACAGTTATCTAGGTCAAAAGCCCAGGTGGGCTTGGCAGGATACTGGGCTCCGGATCCCACCAGGTGGAAATCAAAGTGTCCACAAGCCTGAATTCCTTTCTAAAAGCTCTAAGGGAGAATGCATTCCTGCTCATTCAGGATATGGGCAGAATTCAGATTCTTACAGTTGTAGGACTAGGGTCTTCTTTCCTTTGCTGTCATTTGAGGGCTGCTCCCAGGTTGTAGACACCAGACATATTCTTGGCGTGTGGCCCCCCTTACTGTATCTTCAAAGATACTAACAGTGGGTCACGTCCCTTTCATGCTGTGGATCTCTCCTGCATCTTCTGTCACATCTCTGATTGCCTTTAGTGTCTTCTTTTTCCACTTTTAAGGGCTCATGTGATTAGACTGGGCCCAGCCAAATAATCCAGGATAACCCCTCTTTTTTAAGGTCCATCACCTTAATTTGCAAAATTCCTTTTGCCATGTAACATATTCATAGGTTCCAGGGATTAGGGTGGGGGCATCTTTGGGAGCCATTATTCTGCCTATCACAATGACTCATAATGATGTGTGAGGAGATACTTATAAATGTCTGTATATCTGACACAGAGTAAACCCACAGTAAATGAAGCTCACACCGGGAGTTTGGAAAAGAGATTGATTAATAAGCACTGGAATCATCAGTAAAAGCTTCATAGAGAATGGGGGCTGAGTCTTGAAGGATAAAGAGAATTTGGATAAAGGAAAGGATGGAGAAAAAGGCCATGATGTCCTGAGAATAATATAAAGAAAAGAACAAATGCAGCAAATTCTCGTAGCAAGAGGCAAGATTTAAAGACAAATAGTCCTGAATTCAAATGCTTGCTTTGCTTGTAATAAGATCTGTTATCTTAAGCAATTTAATAAACCTCTCTGGGCCTCAGTTTTCCCTTTTTAAAAAATTGTTTTTGTCTATTGACAACATTCTAGGACAAAAGCAAGACATTTTAGTATCCTCTCTTTGCTTCCTCAGTTTCACTGATTACAGAAAACCCACATTGTCTTTACAACCACATTTATAGCTATTCTGGGGGGATAAACAAATTCATCTCTAACCTACTTGTGTCATTGCAAAATACTGAGGTGAATAGCTCCTCAGGTTTCATAAGCAGACGAGGAGAAGGGCTAGGCAGCAGTTTTCAAACTTCCTCAATGCTTCAAACCATCAGTGGAAATTTTGGCGAGTGTATTTCCAATATATGAACAATATGTATATTCACCAAATATATACATTCATCAATATGTGTTCATACATTGGAAGTACATATTATACATATGTGATATTAACATATACATTTGTGTTAATATAAATATGAATAAACCTAAATCATGTTTTATTTTAATTTTAGATAAAATAATTATTAACAGAAGTGTTAAGAGATTCCTTTTACATTACAATTGATTGTCATGCATAATTCTTAAAGTGCCTTTGAATAGAGATCGCCTTGAGTTTAGTTCAGAATGCCACAGTGTGTTCATTCTGACAAGTCTGTCCCTGCCACACTTGCACTGTCTTCGTAACCTCAGAGAGCATCCTTCTTTTTTGACTTGTTCAAAGAACCATCCCAACAAGTACCTAAAAAACATATGTTTGGTCTCACAGTAAAAGATTGAACTGGGGTGGCTTCTACTTAATGTTGCATTAAGAAGTATGCAGATCAAGAGAAAATTTTCAAACAGCCTAAAACTGTTACTGATCAAGAATTCAGTGAAACTTGTTCAGGAAAATTCTGGAGATTAAGAAGGAAGGTAAAGTGTGCATTTCACTTGGGACAACTGCATGTGACTGAGGTGTCAGGGTCCCAGTCCTCAGGAACTGCCAGGTGGCCTCGTCGCTATACGGAAAAGAGCTCTTGGGAGCCTCCACCTGTGCTTTTTTCCTCCAAGAGGAGTGTTCTGACAGCTCAAGCTTCTTCTCTGAGGAAAAGACTGCCTCTTACCTCTGTTGCTTCTGATTGCCCTCTGTCCTCATGGATTATGCCTCTTACTTCAATATTAAGATCAACCCCCCCCCCCACACACAAGCAGTTCTTACTCCTCTACGGCTTAAAATTTTAAAAATTGCCTCACACATGTGGAAGCAACTTTTGTCCATTGACAGAGGAATAGATAAAGAAGATGTGGTACATATATACAGTGGAATATTACTCAGCCATAAAAAAGAATGAAATAATGCCATTTGCAGCCACATGGATGGACCTAGAGATTATCATACTAAGTGAAGTAAGTCACACAGAGAAAGACAAATATATGATATCACTTATATGCGGAATATTAAAAAATGATACAAATGAACTTATTTTCAAAACAGAAATAGACTCAGACATAGAAAAAACTTGCAGTTACCAAAGCGGAGGGAGGAAGGGATAAATTGGGAGTTTTGGGTTAAAATATGCACATTACTATATGTAAAATAGATAAACAACAAGGACCTACTGTATAGCATAGGGAACTATACGCAATACTTTGTAATAACCTATAATGGAAGAGAATGTAAAAAAAGAATATATATATTTTTATATCTATCTATCTATCTATCTATACAGCTGAACCACTTTGCCGTACACCTGAAACTAACACAACATTGTAAATCAACTATATGTATTTCAATAAAACTTTTAAAAAGAAGTGAGATTTGGATTCACATATATACACTATTGATACTATGTGTAAAATAGATAAGTAATGAGAACCTACTGTATAGCTCAGGGAACTCTACTCAGTATTCTGTGGTGACCTAAATGGGAAGGAAATCCAAAAAAAGGGGATATATGTATACCTACAGCAGATTCACTTTGCTGTACAGTAGAAACTAATACAGTGTAAAGCAACTATACTCCAATAAAAATTATTTTAAAAATAAGAAGTGAAAAAAAATTGCCTCGGGGCTTCCCTGGTGGCGCAGTGGTTGAGAGTCTGCCTGCCGATGCAGGGGACACGGGTTCGTGCCCCGGTCCAGGAAGATCCCACATGCCGCGGAGCGGGTAGGCCTGTGAGCCATGGCCACTGAGCCTGCGTGTCCGGAGCCTGTGCTCCGCAACGGGAGAGGCCACAACAGTGAGAGGCCCATGTACCGCAAAAAAAAAAAAAAAAAAAAAAAAATTGCCTCATGCACACCTTCCCTCTCTATCACAATACTAGTGAATAGGGTTAGATTTGTAGAACCTTGTTAGAGAAATTTAGATTTACTTTTTCTTGAAATGAATCACTGAGGATTTTGTTCTGAGAACTTTAAAGACTTTAGGAAGATGGTCTTGTCAGCTGGATTGGAAAAGCATAGGATATGGTGGCTGGGAATGATTGGGAGTGGGGAGAAGGGCTCAGAGCCAATAATCTAACCGTTGTGTGAGGAGATGCTTGCATGGGTCCCCCACCTATGTCTTTGTATGGAGTGATAAAAGAGAAAGTTTAATCAGGTGTTTACAATATTTATGATAGTTATTTGCAATGCACATTGGATGAGCACACTGCTAGATGCTATATAAAAACGGAAAATTAAAATTTGATCATAAATGTGTTCTTTCAGAACTTCCTCTTTTTTGTATTCTGATCTACTCTGGGGATTACAAAGGAGAAGTTCAAGTGAAATTAAATTATTAAGTAATACGTTATTAAGGAAGTCAGGGGCTGGGGGGATTCTGGCACATAGTTGAAAACTAACTATGTTCTGGTTTTAGTGCTGCTACCAATTGACTGTGTGATTTTTGGCACAACACTTAGATCTGTAGTTTCCTCAGCTTAAAAAAAAAAGTATTCAATAATACAAATTCCAAGAATCTTCTTGATCTAGAAAAGAATATGATTGTAGAAGAATAAAAAATGCTGAATTGGGGGAAATTTTCCTTCTTTCTTCTCTTTTTCAAGCATCATGCATCATTGTTCAACCACAGTTGATTTTTCTTCAACCGTGGTTGAAGAAATATATAAGTAACATATATGTACTTATATATTATTAATCTATAGCATATGTGATCCTATTTTCAAGTGTTTTTAAGAGGAAGTAGCATATAAGTAAATAGTCACTATATGACATTTTAACAGTAACTCAACATAAATAGAACCAACATTTAATAATAATCATTATTTCTTCATAAAAACACAAAATAATCAAAATTACATTTTCCTCTGGAAGTTGTACTGTTGCAATATTGTAAAAGAGCTAAGAGATTTCCAAGGTAAGAAAGCTAAGTGCCGTGTTGGTAATTTGAGGAAGTCCATGCATATGATACATATAGAGGACTCCTCAATTATCTGCTCTGATGGATAGAAGCATTAGCACAGAGAACCTAAAAACAATTATGTTACATCTAACTCTGAACTAAGCTTACAAAATTATGCATAAACATGACTGTATCTAATGTCTTGAGGACTAACAATACTTCAAATTAATACCTCAAATTGAATCATGAAATTTCAATGCAGGAGACACAGGAAGTGTCCAGTTTCACCATCAACGAGAGCTTTAAAGAGAATGAAAATTATCACCTCTGCTTCCAAGCAAAGAAATAGGTTAAAACTGACTAACCTATTTCTTCAAGTTTACTTTCTGTAGACAATTAATACTTTGATTTAAATAATAATTTTGGTGGATTGGAGTAAGCTTGGAATCAGAAGACCTATATTTATATATTGGCACCTACTTTTACTAGCTATGTGACATTGAGCGAGGCCACAAATCCTTGAACTTCAATGTGATCATCTGGGACATGAGATTAATAATAGAGTTATATCTACCTGTGTTCTTCAAATGAGTATGAATAAGACACAACAAAATGATTAACATGGAATTACTTTGTAAAGTAAGCTTATAATGATTTGATGAATTATTATAGATAAAATAAAAAATTATAACAATATAAATAATTATTATATCAAGCAACTTCATACTTCATGCAAACTTTCTGAACTAAACCAAATTTTTTAAATGACTCTACTTTCAAGTATAATATGATTTATCTGAAAAGACATATAAACAAGAAGACTTAGCATTCTTCCACTAACACCATGTGAGCTTGTATAAATCTCTAAAGCTCTCTGGAGTTGTTTCCTCAATTGATGAGGGATGGAGGATAGATAGTGCTGGGAGGAGTATAATTTTAAATACGGTGGTCATGGAAAGCCTCCCTGAGAAACTGACATTTTAGTAAAGACCTGAGGGAGGTTATGGAGGGAGACATGTGGATATTTGGGGGAAAGTGCTCCAAGTAAAGGCACAATAAAACTCTGTGTTGGAAGCATGCGTTGAGTGTGAACAACACCAAGGAAGACAGTGTGATTAATGAATGAGGCCTGAAAAGAGAAGGATAAGTTAGGTCTGAAGAAAAAAATGGTGGCCAGATCACGCAGGTCTGTTGGCCACTGTAAGGAGGATGGTGGGAAACCACTGTAGAGTTTAGGGTTCAAGGGTGACATTACCCAATCTGACCTAGCTGCTATGTTCAGAACAGACCACAGGAGGGAGGCAAGTGCTGAATCAGAGACACCAAAAGTAGAGTATTGTATTTACCCAGGAAACAGATCAAGGCCACCTGGAGGAGTTGGCCTTGGGAGAGGAATAATTAGATTATTTATACATTTTGAAGGTATAATTAACAGTATTGATTGATGGATTGAATATGTATGAGAAAACGAGAAAAGTCACTTGGGAAGGGGCGGTGACTCCAAGTTGCTTAAGCAACTGGAAGAAGAAGTTGACGTTAAATGAGATCAGGAAATGTACAGAAAGATCAGGTTTGGAGGAGATGGTATCAAGAGTCCAACTTAGGATATATTAAATTTGAGACGTCTATTAACTTTGCAAGTGAGGATGTCCAGTAGCAGTTGAATAGAATCTTAAGTTCGGGGGAAAGAACATTTGAACATCATCAAAATACAGATAATATTTAAAGCCATAAGAGTGGGTGATATCACCTTGGGAATGAGTGTTGATACAGAAGAGAAGGGATCTAAGAACCAAACCCCAGTGAACCCCAGTGGAGAGATGAGAAGAGTCAACAATGGGAGCTGGAAGAAACAACCAAGGGGAATAGGAGAACTGAGAGGGAAGCTTCCAGAAGCCAAGTGAAGAAAGTATTTCAAGGAAAGAATCATCCAAAACCCAATCAAAAAATGGACAGATGATCTAAATAGGCATTTCTCCAAAGAAGACATACAGATGGACAATAGGCACCTGAAAAGATGATCAACATCGCTAATAATCAGAGAAATGCAAATAAAGACTGCAGTGAGGTATCACCTCACACCAATCAGAATGGCCATCATTAAAAAGTCTACAAACAGTAAATGCTGGAGAGTGTGTGGAGAAAAGGGAACCCTCCTACACTGTTGGTAGGAATGTAAAATGGGGCAGCCACTATTGAGAACAGTACAGAGGTTCTTTCAAAAACTAAAAATAGAACTACTATATGATCCAGCAATCCCACTCCTGAGCATATATTTGCAGAAAACTGTAATTCAAAGAGATACATGCACCCCAATGTTCATAGTAGCACTATTTACAATAGCCAAGACAGGGAAGCAACATAAATGTCCACCGATAGATGAACGGATGAAGAAGATGTAGTATACATATATATATGAATACTACATGGCTATAAAAAAGAATAAAATAGTGCCATTTGCAGGAACATGGATGGACCTAGAGATTATCATACTAAATGAAGTAAGTCAGACAAAGACAAATATCATATGATATTACTTATATGTGGAATCTAAAATATGATACAAATGAACTTATTTACAAAACAGAACCAGACTCACAGATATAGAAAACAAACGATGGTTACCAAAGGGGAAAGCAGGGTAGGGATAAATTACAAGGATGGGATTAACATATATCTACTATATATAAAATAAATAAGTAACAAGCACCTATTGTTTAGCACAGGGAACTATATTCAATATCATGTAAAAACCTATATGGAAAAGAATATGTATATGTATAACTGAATCACTTTGCTGTGTACCAGAAACTAACCCAACACTGTAAATCAACTACACTTCAATAAAAAAATTGTTTTTCAAAGCTATGGAGAAATTAATTAGGAGAAAGACTGAGAGTTTACCAATGATTTTAGCACAATGGAAGTCATTCATAATCTTGAGAAGGGCTACTTTTTGTTTATTGTGGAGACCTTTTGGAGTAGATTCAAGACAGAACTGGAAGAGAGAGAGGGGACAGAATGAGTAAAAGAGACTTCTTTCAAGGAATTCTGATACATAGGGAAGCAGAGAAACCAGGTAATAGTTGGAGATTATTTAAAGAAGGATTTAAAAAAAAAAGATATTACAGTATGTTTGCATGATTTGGGTAATGGTCTGGTTGAGACAGAGAAATATTGCATAAAGAAGAGAGAGAGAGTCTAATTGCTGAAGTGAAAGGGAGTGAGACCCAGTGTACAAGTATTAGCATATAGGATCATGGTTAGTTCATTCCTAGTAGCATGAAAGAAGAGAGAATACTCATGTGCAGATAGAACAGGTTAGTTCTATCTAACTAACCTGTTGGCAGCAGGTGGCAGCAGGACAGAGGAGCTCACTACGGATTATTCTAGGGTACAACCAAGGACCTGAGTAGCTGAAGTAGAATGGAAGTTCTCTGAAAGAGAGGTCAGGATTTTGGAAATTTAATCCATGGACATTTATCATGAGTTATGACACGAGTGTTATAAAAACTTATATGACACACAGGAGTGCTGTAAAGACATATATGATACAATCTTAAAGCAATAAATAAGAGTAATAAGTAATATAATCTAATGATATGAGCATTATGCTGGGGGAGTTTTAAGGAGGACAGAAGGAAAAGGATCTGGAAGTGTCAACTAGGAGAAAGAAGGACAGACAACCTTTCTACATCTAGGTCCAGCAACAGAAGAGGTATGAGAAACAAGCCAGCTACCCCTTGAGGGCATGTATGCCCTAAATTTGTTATTGATATTTTTATCTCAACAGATATTTATTGGAATGCCAGCTACCTTCAGGTCAATAAATGAGGACTTCATAAATAAGGGCTTTAGTATCGTTTGAGCCTGCCATTTATTTTAATGTTTCACCCCATTCATATATATTGGAATCCAGCGTGTTTTAGAGAAGATGGGCACTCACATGTCTATGTTCTATCCAATTTCCAACTCAGAAAACAATATTGTGCTTCCCTACATATCTTCCTACTATTTCAATGGACAAAAACTGTTCTCTGCTTCCTCTCTGGCACTCAGCAGAAAGAACGCTGCCTGCGTGTTTCCAGAGCAGGAGGCTGTAATCAAATGGTGCTTTATATTGCCTCCTAATGGTGACGCAGCCTCTTCGAAGTGCTTTCAGAGTCTGTAGAGGAAAAGTACCCAACAGACATAAAACCTGCTAGGAACTTAATCACGCACCCTAAGCAGCAGATCACTCAGATATAATAGGCTAGAGATTTCATTTAATTTTGTTTTGTTGGTCACATATAAGCATCCCTGTATGCCCACGTGTTCCCTCTTCCAGACTTACAAATCGTGTTTTCTTGAATTTGTTCTCTTTTTCAATTCAAACAATCCTAAAGATTCTTCTTTGACAAGAGTCTTTCGCTCCAACAGTTCAATTCAATTCATCCATATGCTTATTATGAGCAAGATCTCAGGTCCTAGTGGGAAAAGGAATGAAAAGATGAATGAATTCTGGTCCCTGCAGGCCAAAGGCTTGCTGTGAAGGGGAAGTTTGGCTCACATTGCTTCCCTAACCTTTTGGCTGAGTGAGAACAGAATAATGCCTCAAGCTTCCTCACATCAACACTCCCCTGGGGTAGTGCCTGGAAAGAGGGATTATTAAGAGGCACCTCAGATGCTTCTTGTGCACATTGAGCCATCCTAATAATACATCTGTATTTCTCATCTGGATCTTCCCTTTATTAAGGGCTAAGGGATTCTATATTCCCCAGTTTCTTCCTGCTTCAACGTTTTAGCATGTATATACTAAAACACATTTCAGTTCAGGTAACCACTTTGCCAAAGTTCTATTTCTCCCTTTGTTTCTTCTAAAATAAACGTTGCAGTCTTCAGCTAGGAATACAAAGTATTCTAAAATCTGCCTGCAACCCATCCTCTGACTGTATGTGGGGACACAGTCCTCTTTCTTGGAATAAACAGTTTGTTGGAGTTAGAGACCTCATTCCAAATCACAGCTATTCCTATGAATCAGTCTTGGTGGTGTGTTGTGTGGTATGATAACATGAGATCAAAGCAATGGTTGAGCAAACTTCAACATCCTCATCTGTAAACTGGGACAACTACAGACCACCTCATAAAAATTGTGAATGGAAATAAGATAACGTAAACCTTTGTTTCAGTTCCTGCCACTTAGTAAACATTAAAAAGTAATAATAGCTATGATTACCATATCATTCTGCTTATTCTATTTCTTTATGTTCCAGACAAGTGGATTACTAGTGACCCAGAGGTTCATGCTTATTCCCATCTTGGGAATCATAAGCAATCAAGTGTACATCAACTGTAAATGGGGTCTCCCCCTGCCTTCTATCAAAGTCAACTGCTCTGTGTAAGCTGAGCTCAAATGCCCTCCCTTGCAGGGCTTCCCAGACCATCTCACAGCCAAGGATGATCACTGTTCCCTCCTCTCTGCACAGTTGTTTCTTTCCTACTTGGCAATGATCACATATTTGTATGCATTGAAATTACTATTATAAAAATGTGATTTTCCTTCTTTGCCTTCAAACTATTTATAATAACGTGCAATTATTTTAACTTGTGTATGTTCTTAATGCTTCACGCCACTGCCATCTTCCAGACTATTTCCTCCATGAGAGTAGGGGTCACCATCTCTTGTGCTCACCACTGTGAGATCCATATCCTGACTGAGTGCCTGTTACATAATTACATCTGGCACTCAATAGATATTAGATTAATAAATTTCATATTTTAAGGCAGGAATCATGTTATATTTTGTATCCCTTACAAAACTACCACAGAGTAAAGTATGTGACAAGCAAATTTACTTCTCCTGATGAATGCTTACTTCAGTATAGAACAGAAATGCCAAAGAAAAAATTCTGCAGTTAACAAGACAGTTGTTTCACTAGAGACACTGTATTAGTTTCCTAGGGATGACATAACAAAATTCCACAACTGGGTGGCTTAAACAACAGAAATTTATTGGTACAGTTCTGCAGGCTAGAAGCCCAAAATCAAAATGTTGGCAGGGTCGGTTCCTTCTGAGTGCTGTGAGAGAAAACTCTGTTCCGTGTCCCTCCTGCAGCTTCTGTTGGTGATAAGGATTGGCATCCTTGGCATGTAGAAGCATCACCCTGACCTCGGCCTTCTTCTTCATAAGACATGTTCCCTCTATGAGCGTCTATGACCAAATTTCCCCTTTTCATAGGGACTCTAGTCATTGGATTATGGCCCACTCTAATGGCCTCATGATTTCCTCTGTAAAGACCCCCTCTCCAAAGAAGGTCACATCTGAGGTACTAGGGGTTCAGACTTCAATATATAAAATTGGGGGAAACATATTCAACCTAGAACAGGCACATATAAATTGGGCTGGAGCATAGAAGTGACACATTTCTAAACTTAGTCCCACCAAAAAAGATTTGAGGTGGCTTATAAGGGGGTTGTGGAGTTTGGGTGAAATGGGGTCTAAGGACTGTCGTTGAGTATGGGGTTTCTTTTTGGGGTAATGGAAATGCTTTAAATTTGATTTTGGTGAAGGTTGCACAGCTCTGTGAATAGATTAAAAACCATTGAATTGTATACTTTAAATGAGTGAATGATATATGAATTATATCTCAATAAAGCTGTTAAAAAGAAAACTAGGGAAAAAAAAGATTCACAAAGTACAACAGAATGAAAAATAAACAAGAATATAGGGAAGATGTACTAAATAAGCATACTTCCCTAACATGTTATGGGCCATAAAATGGTTAAACAATAACAATTCTAAACTGTTTCAGCCAAAGGAAGATATTCTATGCACATTTCTGTCCAATGGAAGGAACTTTTTCATTTGAGATCTCCATGAAGAATACACTCGTTTTGGGAAGAGAAGTGCATTTTAAATGGTGCAGGTAGTGGTCAACACACACAGGGAGAAACAGAGACAGAGGGGGGAAATAGAGGGACACTGCACATATACACCTGGATATGTACAGTGAATTCTGAACACTAAGGATGTACATATATATGGTTAATTTCTTTTCAGTACAAAGAATCATCTGAATGCAGAAGAACAGAATATGAAGACATATAGAAGAGCGTTTGCAGAATTTAGGCCATGCAAAAGAGAAGAATTCTTTAATTGTATTTCAAAATCCTCAGTTATAGAACTCCTCCATATTTGGGGCTGAGACAATGTTACCTTACTCTTGCTGTCAAAATTTTAGAACCCAGAATGTACAAACCCAAAGCTATAATAGTGATGATGATGATGATTTTGGAGGTGTCCTATCTGCTGAAATATGAGCTAGCACAAACATCTGTCCCACTTGGTTATTAATCCAAATTACTTTCCTGTGTGCAGAGTTTTAATTGAATGATAGAGTTGATCTGGGATGACAAAGTCCAGAGTGTTTTTGTCAGTAACTTACTCCATGTTTATGTAAAGTCAATAACGAAAATGGAAACGGAAAAAAAGTGTTTATGACCTCAATTCTTTTCAATTGAAAGGAGGTACAGAAAGAAACTTAAAAAAATGAGAAAACTACTCTGGCCTCTTAAGAATCTTGGCTTCATACCTCTAAAGAAGTTATATACTTTATTATATTTTATATATTTTTATTAACTCTTATATTTTATTTTATTTATATTTATTTTATATTTATATTATTTATATTTATTTATATATTTTATTAACTCTTATACAGTAATGTGGACCTACCTAACTTCAAGGGAGACTGAGAACTTCTGGCCTAGCTGTATGCCTAGGAAACAGGAAATGTGTTTGGTGAGCAGTTTCTACCAGTGCATGGATCATACTTAGAGTTTGAAATCACCTCAATAGATGCTATAGAAAGAAGAGAGCTCAGGGCCAAAGGCAGAGCCTTGAGACAGTCCAACATTTAAAGGGCTGGTAAAGGAGGAGCTGGCAAAGGAGACTGAGAAGGAATACCAGTTTGAGAGAAGTGATGTTATCTGGTCTGGTAGAGAAAGTATTAATTGGGGAACTAGCATTTCACTATACTAAACTCTTTGAGGATCTGTATTGTAACATTTTTTTTTTTTTTTTTTTTTTTTTTTGTGCTGTAAGCGGGCCTCTCACTGTTGTGGCCTCTCCTGTTGTGGAGCGCAGGCTCCGGACCCACAGGCTCAGCTGCCACGGCTCACGGTCCCAGCCGCTCCGCAGCATGTGGGATCTTCCCGGACCGGGGCACGAACCCGTGTCCCCTGCATCGGCAGGAGGACTCTCAACCACTGCGCCACCAGGGAAGCCCTGTATTGTAACATTAATAAATTGGTTTGAATATCCTTAAGGGTAGATTTATACAGAAAAAAAACTATTCAGAATTTTACTTTAATTTTTATAATCTATATTTGGTTGATTGAAGTTTGAAATTTAAAAAAGAACTTGTAAAAAAAATAAATAAATAAAAAAATAAAATAAAAAAGAACTTGTTCTTTCTTAACTTTAGTTTCAGTATATATATCTTATTCAATTAATAACTCAAGTAAATTTTAACAATAACCCTGGGACCTTTCATAATTTTAGTCTTATTTTACACAGTTAATTAAATACTATCAAACATTTTAAACAGCATTTATACATTTAATGTATTCTGTTAATTTTGAAGCAATTCAATCACCTGACAAACCTTATCAAGTACTTAAAATTAATTCTTATAAGTCTAAAAATATTTAATTTATAATTATGGGGAATATTAACTTCTTTTACATATTTCAGTAAAACTGCATATAAATATAGTAAGTAATTTCAATTTAAAACCCAAAAGATTAACTGAATTACTCAATTATATAGCTTATATTAGAATCAAGTCTTATCGAATAGGCCAAATTCTCTTAAATATCACACAGCACAGTTTTGAAATAATAATTAATGGAATAATAAATAATTAATTTGATTATCTAAACATTTCTATGTTTAAATCTAAATATTCTAGAGGTAAAAATATGCTTTCTCACAAAGGAAGTATTGGTGCCACCGCAAAGAATCTTCAAGGATACTCTCTTACATGTTTGGCATATTTACCTGAGATACTGACCAGAGATACTATGCCTGTGATGCCCTATTTGTAGTCACTATATCAATTCACTTAATAGTCTTGTAGGTCTAATAACCAACAGAGATTATATGCTTGGGTTTAGAGTTGACTTAATTTTTCTTCTCACAAGACTCTGCAACCTCACTCAGGTGGTTACATCACTGGGTTTAATTTTCTTTTGGTTCCTATGTTATTTCAAATTCTTCCTACATAGGTCTAAAGAACTCTGATCTTAATGGAAACCTACACTTTGGTCAGGTTTTTCCCATTTGGTAGAACAGATTTCCATATGGGTGTAGATAACTCATGGCTATACAGTGCCAAGGTGGAGTCCATTCCACCAATAAAAGAGAGAGAAGGAGAGAGGGAGACAGAGAGAGAGAGAGAGAGAGACAGAGACAGAGAGAGACAGAGAGAGACAGGGAGAGAGAGAGAAATAGAGAGAGAGAGAAAATGAGGAGCAAAGAGAATTGACCACTGTCTTGATAACTTTGAGAAGAGCATTTTCTGTGGAGTTGGTAGAGGCTATAAAAGGGATAAAACTGAACAATTTACCTATAATTGTGTATGTGAGCACCTGAGGTAGATTTAAAATCAAATATGTCTGATTTCAAAGTCATGACTTTGAGAATATGTACTTTGGCATATTTGTATGTGTGAATGTTTGTGTCTTTTAAATAATATTTTTAATATTTTCAAAGTGAATACTCTCAATGAATCTAAGATACCACATTTTAAAAACTAAATTTTTGTTAATGTATTGTTTTGGTTATATTTAGGGCCTTTTAGCATCCTTTAGTTTTAGAATTTTCATCTAGTTTTTTTGTTCTTTTTTTTAATGGTGGTAAGAATATTTAATATATCTGACCTTTTAACAGATTTTTAAGTGTTCCAAACAATACTGCTATCTATTCTGCACAATATTATCTGTAGACACAATGTTATGCAGCATATATCTAGAACTTATTCATCTTGCATAACGAAAGTTTTATAGCCCTTCATTAGCAACTCCCTAGCAAACACCATGCTATTGTATGCTTCTACAAGTTTGACTACATTAGATACTTCATATAGGTTGAAGCATGCAGTGTTTCCCTGCTGTGACTGCCTATTTCACTTAGCATAATACCCTCAAGTTTCATCAGGGTTGTCACATATTGCAGGATTCCCTTTTTTTAAAGGCTGAATAGTATTCTATGTTATGTAAAAACTCCTTTCATTGGTTGATGGACATTTAGGTTGCTTCTACATCTTATCTTATGTGAATATGGCTGCAATGAATATGGAAGTACTAATATCTGTTCGAGTCCTGCTTTCAGTCCTTCTGGATAAATATCCAGAAGTGGGACGGCTGGATCACAAGGTAGTTCTTTTTAAATTTTTGAGGATCCTTCATGCTGTTTTCCATTGTGGCTGCACCATTTTGCACTCCCAACAATAGTGTAAAAAACTTCCAATTATTTAGAAAACAGACAAAACCAAAATCCCAAAACACAGAGTTTTTAGTTTCTAGCTTAAACAAAGAAACATCCCACCAATCAACACTGCTCCGCTCTCCCAATAAAATTTCACATAATTGAATCTTTAGTTTACCATTCTCCATATTTTCTCAAGAACTCTGAGGAAGATATTTCTTTAGACATTTGCTAATTTAATTCTCTTTAGTCTAGGTCTTAATAATGTATTTTTTCTCAGAATTCCCACTACAGACCTTCAAAACTGTGACCTTTGCCAATAGTTATTCCTAATGAGCTTCTGGCTGAGCTCTTCCTTTTATATTCCAAACAAATCTCAACAATTTTTACTTTATCCTATCCTAATCACACTCACCTTGCTTCTTACCAAACTAGAATCACCAGCGTTCTGTGATTATTCTGCTGTGTGTGGAATAAAATGGCCCTTTCTACCTCATCAGACTGGAGAATACCTTTTCATCTTTCAAGTTCTTTAAGGGCCACTCTTCCTTTTAAATATTTATTCATAACAAAATTCCTGGTGCTACTTTCCAGGACAGATTTCAGCTTTGATCCAATATATTAAACTCTCATATGAATCAGATACACATAGAAATTTTTAGTATGCTTAAGAATGAAAAAATCTATTTTTCACATCTATTCTTTAAAATATTATAAGGCTACTAAAAACAATAAAGGAAAAACTTTATGTACTAACATGAAAGTCTGCATTATTGAGTAAAATAAACATATTATAAAACTATAAGCATAAGTACAAAAAAATTCTTCCCAAAACACCAAAAGAAAAAGTCAGAATACCCAACAGAAAATTGGACAAAACACTTGAACAGTCACTTCAAAGAATACAAGTGGGGCAACAAACTTAGGAGAAGCTGTTCTATTTTATTAGCCGTCAGGGAAATACAATTTAGTTGGCAAGCATATGGCGGAATTAGAATTTCACATACACTGCTGGTAAGAGTGACTTCTAGATATATACCCACAGAAATAAATACATATAATCACCAAATGTTCGTAGAAGCACAGTTTCTAACAGCTAAGAACTGGAGATGATCTAGATGTCTATCAAGAGGAAAATGGATAAATAGATGGTGGCATATTTGTACAGTTGGTTAGTTCATAGGCCAGAGAATGAGTGAATGATTGGTACATGGAAAAAATATGGCCCAGTAGTATGCTGGAGCCTGCTCCTACCAGCTTACAAGAGGCAATTATGGGGGTCCTCTCTGGTGGCGCAGCAGTGAAGAGTCCACCTGCCAATGCAGGGGACACGTTTTCGATCCCTGGTCCAGGAAGATCCCACATGCCGCAGAGCAACTAAGCCCGTGCACCACAACCACTGAAGCCTGCGTGCTCTAGGGCTCGTGAGCCACAACTACTGAGACCGTGTCCTGAAAATACTGAAACCCATGTGCCTAGAGCCTGTGCTCTGCAATGAGAAGCCCACGCCGCGCAATGAAGAGTAACCCCTGCACGCTGCAACTAGAGAAAAGCCCATGCGCAGCAACAAAGACCCAATGCAACCCAAAAAAAGGCAGTAACGGGCATCTCCTTCCAACTCACATACATCACGTTGTTAGCTTTAACTCTACCACTGTGGGAGTATTTGCATCATGGAAATTAAGAGATGCCACAAATCAGGGCTTTCCCCTCCCTTGCCAGAGCTGATTTACTAGTACACCACTGAAAGTATCTCACAAATGTAATTCTGAGTGAAAGATGCCGAACACAAAAGTAAATATACTATATAATTCTATTTATAGAAACTGCAAAACTAAACGTTGGTGTTAGAATTCAGGATAGAATAGTGGATATTATTCAATGTGAGGAGTAGTGATGTAAAGGGGATTGAGGAGGGCATCTGGAGTTCCTAGTAAAGTTCTGTTTCTTGATTCTGCTGCTGAATTATCATTGTCCCTCCTAAAAATTCATGAAGCTGTACGATTATGATTTGTGTACTTTTCTGTAAGTATGTACACATCAATTGAAAGCTTTCTTAAAATAAAAAAACAAATAAATGCATAGCATGATATCATTTTGTATTTTTAAAGGTATTGTGTATATGCATCGAAAAATGTCTGGAAGGATTAATACTAAGATGTTTACAATACTTACCTCTGGAGGGTGACATGGTGTAGGAAAGGAAAGACGTGTGTAAAAGATTACTTTGAGCTTCTTATTTCCTATACTTCTATATACATTTCTTAAAAAGATAAACACGCTTGATTTTAGTAATAAAATTTAACCAAAACCCTCTATATTTTTTCTTAAAACATGTCCTTTTACAATCCCATTCTATCATTTGATTGAAAAGTTAAATATTCTATTTCTCAAATCTTCAAAGCAAAGAAACTTGTCTGCAAAGATTCTCCTAGTTTTGGAGAATGAGAATTAATTCGTTTAAAAGAGTGGAATTTAGAGGAATCATTAAGAAATATTCTCATTTACCTATACACCTATCTTTTTATTTTAATCAATTTTTGTGATTTATAATTTATATACAATAAAAAGCACAGATTTTCAATGAATAGTGAAAAGAGTTTTACAAATATATATGTTCATATAACCACCCTCCAACTTTAAAAGATTGAAAATTTTAAAAAGATAGAAAATCACTTGGAGAAGAGAGTTCCTGTCTTTCCAAGCTACATTATTTAATGTGTAATTTAGAGTGCAAGGGTTTTGTGTTTACAGATTAAGTAGAAGTCATGGAGTTCTGTTTCTGTTTTTCTTTTTTTGTTCACGGATGTTCATTAAAGGTTTTTTTATTGGAGTATAGTTGATTTACAATGTTGTGTTAGTTTTTTGCTCTACAGCAAGGTGAATCAGTTATACATATACATATATCCACTCTTTTTTAGATTCTTTTCCCATATAGGTCATTACAGAGAATTGAGTAGAGTCTACTGTGAAATACAGTAGGTTCTTATTAGTTATCTATTTTATATATAGCAGTGTGTATATGTCAATCCCAATCTCCCAATATTTCCCTCCCTTCCCCCCTTGGTAGCCATAAGTTTGTTTTCAACATCTGTGACTGTATTTCTGTTTTGTAAATAAGTTCATTTGTACCATTTTTATAGATTCCACATATAAGCGATATCATATGATATTTGTCTTTGTCTGTCTAACATACTTCACTCAGTATGACAATCTCTAGGTCCATCCATGTTGCTGCAAACGGCATTATTTTGTTCTTTTTTGTGGCTAAGTAATATCCCACTATATATATGTACTGCATCTTCTTTATCCATTCCTCTGTTGGACATCTAGGTTGCTTCCATGTCCTGGCTATTGTAAATAGTGTTGCAATGACCATTGGGGTACATGTTTCTTTTCAAATTATGGTTTTCTCTGGATATAAACCCAGGAGTGGGATTGCTGGATCATATGGTAGTTCTATTTTTAGGTTTTTAAGGAACCTCCATACTGTTCTCCATAGTGGCTGTACCAATTTACATTCCCACCGAAAGTGTAGGAGGGTCCCTTTTCTCCACACCCTCTCCAGCACTTATCGTTTGTAGATTTTTTGATGGCGGCCATTCTGACCAGTGTGAGGTGATACCTCATTGTAGTTTCGATTTGCATTTCTCTAGTTAGTGTTTCTCTAATAGTTAGTAAAGATGTTAGAGCATCTTTTCATATGCCTCTTGGCCATCTGTATGTCTTCTTTGGAGAAATGTCTACTGAGATCTTCTGCCCATTTTTAATTAGGTTGTTTGTTTTTTTGATATTGAGCTGCGTGAGCTGTTTGTATATTTTGGAGATTAATCCCTTGTCGGTCACTTCATTTGCAAATATTTTCTCCCATTCTGTGTGTTGCCTTTTTGTTTTGTTTATTGTTTCCTTTGTCATGGAGCTTTAAAGTATTTTTCTTTTTAAAACATTAAAGTATTTTTAAAAGGTAAATATGTATTAGAGCCTGGTGATAAAGGAGCTAAAAATTTTTTAATTGTTTTCTTTCAAACATATTCCAGAGATGAGTGTAATACTGTTTGATTTAGTTCATGTCTGTATAAAGACAGATTTATCTTGTCCTTATTGCCATATTGACTGATCTAATCACTTTCAATTTATGAAAGAAATATTAGTATTATGCATAGAGTATCTCATTTTGCTCTTTGGAATATATTACTTTACTGTTCTCATAAGAATAGTTTTTTCTTAAGTGTAGGTTAGCGTAATGATAGTGTATTGGTTTCAAACAACGATAGTGTATTGGGTTCAAACACAGGAGATTTCAAAGTACATATATGATGTTTACTTAAAATAATCTGATCAAATAAGATAATGATTTTACATGATTTTTTTGAAATATGTAACGACAGCATCTCATATTCACTTACAATGATCTAAGTGCCAGGCTTGTCTGCTAAACTTTTTAACCACCGCGTGCAACAGGAACTTGTATTATTACTATTTTACAGATGAGTAAACTGAAGGTTAGCAAGACTAAGGAAATTACATTAGAGTACATGACAGGGCGGTTAATGGAGGACGTTGCCAAAAAGAATCCAAAATCTAGATAGCCTGCACTGCTTTCTTAAGGAATTTAGAATCACTATATAGTGCACTGGATTCCACTTAAGGTTTCTGAGTTGGGAAATCAACAACAGAGTAGAGACCTTGGAAAATTAATCTGACAACATTGTTCTGTTTGAGCTCTCAAGCTTCCTCCCACTTGAGGTGACAGCAAGATTCCAAGATTTCTTGGTCAAGACTGTTTTAAATCATTTCAGCCTAACAAGGTTGGATTATACACATTCTCTCCAAGGCTGGTTAGCCAGCACAACTATTTTGTACTGATTTATATATATTCAATTCTAGCCAGTCATAGGTAGGGAATCATAATAGCTACTATTTATTGAGCATCTGCTTTTACCAAACCTGACAGTTCAGAGAGTCAGAAATCGCAGCTTAAGCAAACAAAGATCTTATAATTTGGTGTTTCTGTGACCCAGCCCAGTATTTGGCCCATGTTGGTAATTTTAAGAAATGCCTTTCAGACTGAATAAAATATCTAAATAAGTATATATTAGTAAAGGACAAAAATGCTTTCTCTCTTTACTGAATTAAAGTTAAATAGTTTTATTTTGTACTCTACTGTTCTATTGTTTAAAAGAGTTTTGTAACTAGGTAATAACTATTCATCATCTAATAGTTGCTGTACTGTTCAATCATTTAAAGGTATTTATCGTATACGTATTATGTGCCAAGTGCTCTGTCAGGCACAGCCCTTCCTCTTTGGAGCTTTCAGTCTAGAGATTCTGTAAGAGCTGATAACTAGTAGCAGATACAAGTGTATTACGTTTCCTTCGTTTAATATTTCTATTCTGAATCTCTTATTTCCTGCACTGGGAGAGGAAGAGGATGATCAGGTCACATTTTACCTTATCTACCTACCTACAAAGTAAAGCCACACATTTTTTGTGTATGGATGGGCCTATGGCACTATGAAATATTTCAAGGTGTTCTTCAAACAAAAGCTAATGAGGTTAATATGAGTCATTAGGTACAAACAAGGAGCCCAGAATGCTTTCCTGAGCACAAGCTATTGCTGTTCTTTTTGGGTCATAATCTCTGCTTTCTGGTATTGTTATTTATCTTTCTGTTTAGGTCCTGTCTTCCCCCTTTGAGTAAAGTTCTTCAGTAACAGTAATGATCTCTTATACCTCATAATCGCTTCTTTACTTAGCATGTCATCCATTCATTCAAAAGGGTGTTTCTATATGCGAGGCATTGTGATAACTCTGGAAACTAGACAGGAACATGATATGGTTCCTGACACCAGGAAGCTTAAAATCTGAAAGGGAATAAGAGAGTAACATCTGTAACAAAAGGCTGACACAAAATTAAGGAAAAGTAGAGATCAGTGTATTAGTAGCAAATGTCTCTGAATATCAAGAAGACTTCACAACATAGGTATTTTTAAGCAGGATCTTTAAAGAGAGAAAAAATTATGCATATGAACGTGGAAATAATACGTCCATATAAGAAGTTATGCATATGAAAGTGGAAATAAGATGTCCACATAGGCGAGTACATTTGCAATTTTGGACACTTTCAAAAATAAAGCATTATTAAACAGATGTTGTATTCATTTTTCCTTGGGAGTTTATGAGTCATAATGAATGTGTGAAGGAAGTAAATGGTGCAGGGTTGGGGAGAGTATTGTATGAAATCAATGTTTTTGAAATCTCAAATAGCAACCCAGGCAAGGTGTAGGGATGTCAGATTTTTCATTTGTCATTACGTGACATAATACATAGTGAATTATCAAGTAAATAGTTTTCCTTTCGAACATTAAAGTTGTTCTTCTGTTCAATCATTCACCTGTTCGTTAATTGAAACAAATAGCCATTCCTAGCTATCTTGTGCCAGGAATTATGGGTATAAATATGTATCAAATAAAGTCCTTGACCTCAAAAAAAATTCACAATATCCAGGAAGATGGACAAGTAAACACAGTTACAATATAGTATGATAAAGGTTTCAATCAAGATACATAACGTATCTTACTGGGTTTGGCATTCTTCTTCTACAAGTCCTTATATGAAGAGTCATCTACAATCTTTCCTCAATAGTCGAAGAAGGAAGTATAGTGTGATCTAATGCTTATCAAAGCAAACACGTGTCAGGTTTTTTGGGGGGGAAGGTGGGTGTTAATCAACTTCATTAAAGCTTAGTTTCTTCAGCTGTAAAAGAGAAATAGTAGCAACAGAAAAATCTAGTGTGGCTTGCCTCAGTGAGAATCCTGCGCACCGCAAGGAAGAGTAGCCCCTCCTCGCCGCAACTAGAGAAAGCCCTCGTGCACCAACGAAGACCCAATGCAGCCAAAAATAATAAATACAAAAAAAAGAAAGAAAGCAGCTTAAAAAAGAAAAGAAAAGAAAAGAAAAATCTAGTGTGGCTTGCAAAACCACCTGTTAGAGATTTCAAATTCTTTGGGGCTAAATCCTGATAATTAAATGAAATAATTCTGTAAAGCATATATCAAGTGCCTGCCATGTGCAATGTGCTCATAATATTAACCAGTCATTAATTACTCTTAACGATGTATTTTCCCCACTAAACTGTAAGCTTCATGAGGAGAGAACGAATCCTTTCAATAAGATTTGACAGATGTTCATTTGTTCTCTGATTTCTTCAAATGTAGCCCAGCTCACCATAAGGGTATTAATTAAATTGTTAGGTAGTTGTAACATTGTTCAAAACCCTTCTTATATTTAATAAATATAATTTCCTTCAATTATACTCGCATCTGACCTTCAGAACATCTTTATTAACAGATGGTACTTAATAATGTTATTAGATGATCCTATATTTTACAAATGAGAAGATACATTCAAGTAAACCGAATGTGTGACTCTCCAGGGTACAAGGCTTAGACAGGACCAGATCCAAAGCTTAAGTCCAAGTCTTCCGACTCCAAGCCCAGTGTTCCTCCCAATACAAGCAAAGAGCTTAGCAAATGCAGCCCATGCTCAAGGGAGGCAGTACAGTGGTTTAGAGTAAGGCACACTTTGGATTTTGTCTTAGCTTTGTGACTTTGAGTGATTTATCTCATCTCATTAAATTTCAGTTTTCCTACATGTAAAACGGGAAGGGTGATAGTATCAACCACGAAGGGTGCCGATGATTAAACGAGTTGATGTATATAAAGTGGCTCATTTAGAAAGTGCTCAGTAAGTATTATTCTTCCACCATTCCTGGTTAGATTTAACAATAGGAACATTAGGAGACATTTAATAAATATAAGCTATTGTTAGAAAGGGCTGAAGAAACTCCTTCCTTTCCTGTCCTAAGTCATCTAGTAGTTGTCTTGGTTCACTGTTAACATTTTAATTTTCCCACATCTCTTCACTTAGCTCATAAATTCTTTATCAAAGTACCCAACATTCTCTATGATGTAGCCCCGTGTCTCCTCGCTCTCTCCCTGTTCGCTCCCTTTCCCAAAGCAAACTATCTGCCATTCCTTGACTATCCCTCTGACTCCCAGACCCAAAGTTTCTTCTCATCTCCCCTGGTTCAAACTCTGCTGGTATTTCACGATTCTTTTAGATGCAATGCTTCCATAAAGCACTCCTAGCTAGAGGCCATGCATGCAGTCTCCCTTACAGATTATAAGAACATCGTTCATTTTATAAATCATGTCGTTATTGTCCTCCTTTAGATATCATTGTTTTATTTTTTTAAGAATTTATAACGGGTAGATTTATGTGCGATTGACTCTTCAGGTTAACTCAACAAACACTGATTTCATACCCATAATGTAAGAGAGTGCCAAGGGCAGCTCTGATATAAAAAGAGATGTACTCTCTGCCTTCAGCAAATTCCAATAATATTTCTTTAAAAATGGTTGTGCTATGTAAAGGGAGAAATAATTCCCTAATAATTGATAAGTATCAATGATCTTCATTAGGAAAAAGAGCACAGTGGTAACTGGCATTGACACCAAAATGCACTCCCTGAATATCCAAAGCAGTGCCAGAACTGGACACCACCGTTTTCTACTTGATTTTACTCCTTTTAGGGCTATAATAGTATTTAATAGGATTTCGGATCTGAAGAAAGTTCTTGAGGAATAGTTTAGTCTACCAACTTGCCTGGAACATGCATTTTCCTAGACAGAAAAAAGAGAATCGTTCTATTGAATTACGGGGTACTTGGTGTTCATTTTGTGAATCGGATTGTGGTCTGGAAGTGGAGAAAGAGAAAGGAGAAGAGTTTGTTCTTTGCTTCCTCCTTCCCTTTCTTCCTTCTTTTCCTTTTATTTTAAAATAAGGGCTAGAAATTTTCAAGCTAAACTTTTTTTTTTTTTTAAGCACTTCTCCGAAGGGGCCGGGTCTTCTTCTTCTGGGGACTGATGCTGCCTCTTGCTCTCCGGGATTGGTTGAGAGTAAACTAGAAATACTTTCAGGGGCGGAGAAACTGGGAGAGCCCTGGGAGTGCGAGTGGACTCTAGGCTGCAGAACTGCTAAGAGCGGCCCTCGAAAGAGGAAGCCTTTGCCCCTTCGCTCGCGAGGCAGCAGCGTGGCCAACGCAGAGGCACCGGTCACCGGAGACCCCGCCGGCCACACGCTGAGATGTGGAATCCCCTGCACGAAACCGACTCGACCTTTGTCGCCTGGTGCCGCCCGCGTTGGCTGTCCGCTGGGGCCCTGGTGCTGGCCGCCTGCCTCTTCGTCCTCGGCTTCCTTTTCGGTACGGGGGCCCTGGCCACGCACAGCCCCGAGCCTACCCGGCTGTTCGGCGGTTCGCGGGACTCCCAGGCCAGATGCCGCGTGGGGCCAGCTGCTGATCTCCCGGTCTCCCGGGGGGTGGAAGAAAGTGGGGACGAGCACCCGCGAGTTAGGTGGGAGTTGCTGGGGGCGGTGCACAGCTGGGTTCTGGACGGGCTACCGTAGGACAGTCACCCAGGGTAAGGAGTAGAACGGAGAGACTCAAACTGAACTTGAGAAAGTTCCAACTGCTGAGGCCCTGCGAGCAATCGGTACGTTTTAGCAGGAGCGCCGGATCTCTGGGGGCATTTGCTAGGTCGTCCAAGGAGTTTTGCCAGAAACGACTCTTACCTGTTTGGGGTCTTTATCTAGTGCCTGTGCCTGGACCTGCTTCGTGTATACAGTAGGTAGAACTCAGGGCACTGCTGCGTGGGAGCCCTATTCTCTCATTCTTTCGTCCTGGGGAGTAAATAAAGAGGAACATTTAGGAGCTAACCGGCTGACATTGTCAGTGCTCTGAACAGATCCTTAATAGCAGTTCTTGAGCGTTTTCCCCTGTGTACTGATTTGCAGACTTAACCCAACTCTCCATGATTACCAGGAGGCAGCACAGATTCGCTGAGACTCTTTTAAATTCTAATTTTAACTCTGCAACTTCTCTGTGTCCTTGAGCGAGTTACCGAGTCTCTCTGAGCCACAGTTTGTCAACCTTTGTAAGAATACTATCTGTAAGTTAGTGGGAATCGTAAACGAAATAGCATCTAAAGCTCCTGGCACAGTACTGGGGTATTGGCACTTTTTAAAAATTCTTTTCTGGTGAGGAGATGCTTCTAACTGGACATTAATGCACAGGACTAGCGTTAAGGTGTAGCCTGATAGTTCGGCCGTACTCTGAATTCTGGGTCCCATTCTGGGATTTAGAAGACCAGGGCGTAGACCAACTAAGCTGGCTCAAATTCAGCCTCTTCTTGCTTGTTGTGTAACCTTTGAGCCACACTCTGCTCATAACTAGCGTGTGGATATTAGGGTTATTGTGGGGCTTAGATAAGTGTGCTTGTTAAGGGCACACTTCTACTTGAGTTTCAGTTTTCTCAGCTGTACAACGTGGGCAAGGGTAGCATGAGGATTAAGATCTTCTGCATCTTTTAAAAGTATTTTATTCGTCCCAGTATAGCCCTCAGCCCCATCCCTGTATTCACTGTTCAATGGCTGTGGGTTCTTTATTAATGTTTGTTAATTTTTCTCCTAGGATTCTCTGCTCCCTCCCTCCCACAGGCCTCCGTCCTCTTTATCCAGCTCATTTTTCAGATCTCGATTCAAGCATTTCATCCTCCGAGTGCCCTTATCCTACAGTCTAATCCAAGTCCCTTTATTTTACATACTGGTGGGACTGTATTTCCAGTTGCTGCCAACCATTTATTTCAATATGCGTGTATATATGCATGTGTGTAACGTGTATGTGATTAATAACTGGAAAGCTCCATGAAAGCTAGCTGGGTGATTTAGGTAACCATTTTATGCACAGATCATATCATTTATCTAAATAAACTATGTCACGAAGCCAACTACCAGGGCTAATGGCTCTACGCGATCTGGCTACCCATTGCTCTAGTCTCTGTGTTCACTGTGTGTCTTGCAGAGATGTTGGGTGAGTTGGAGTTTCACTGTAGCTCTCTGAAATTGAACTTTTGAAGCCTACTTCAACTGCAAGCACAAAATATTTAAGCATATTTGGCTTTAGTTTCAGAACCAGAACAAATTACAAGTCTGAATTGCCTTCAACTCTTTGAAATAATTTATGTACTTGAAATATACTCATAAATAATTCATTACAAACATTTACTAAATGCTTATTCTGGGTCAGCAGAGGCATCGTCACTGGGGATAGAAGCCTTAAGGAGAAAGAAGGTGGATCTCCTTTTTGCCTTCATTTTTCCCATCGGGTGAACCATCTTCAATTTTAGTGCTAATTTCATAAAACATTTCTTAGAATAACAGCAATACTTATTGAAATTGGAATAAAAAATATGTTGCAACTGATTTGTAATTAAGTGTGTCTGCATGATTTTTTTTCCAATGGAAGTAGGCAAGAGCAATGAAACTTCAGAAAATCTCAGTTAATGCCAGAGGTCATTGATAATTTATGTTTTATATATGATAAATACAATAATAAGGAAAGATAGGCCCTGTCTATAAGCTCATATCTCATTCCTATATTTGTTTGTATTTTACAGGATGGTTTACAAAATACTCCAGTGAAGCTACTAACATTCCACAGCATAATGTGAAGAAAGCATTTTTGGATGAGTTGAAAGCAGAGAACATCAAGACGTTCCTGTAGTAAGCATATACTTAAAAGTTTACTATTCTTTTTAGAAGTTTTGATCCAATATTTCATAAACAGAAACTGACTTTTTAAAAAGGTTTTATTACTGAAGATCTTGTATCATGTTTCATCTGGAGAGGATTGTACCTTCAGCTGAACTTTATCATGATAGATGTTTTAAAGCAGGTGTCAGCAAACTTTTTCTGTAAAGGTCCAGCTTTTGTATGCCAGCTGATCTCTGTCCCAGCTACTCAGCTCTGCTATTGTAGCACCAAAAAAGTGATAGTAAATACGTAATTGAATAAGTGTGACAGTTTTGATAAAACTTCATTTGTAGGCACTGAAATTTAAATTTCATATAAATGATATGTCACAAAATATTATTCCTCTTGATTTTTTTCACCTATTTAAAATGTGATAACCATTTTTAGCTTGTGGGCTGTACAAAGAAAGGAAGTGAGCTGGATTTGGTCAGTGAAACATAGTTTGCTGACTCCTGTTTCAGAGGAAGATAGTATATTTTAGTCAAAAGAATAAATTTTGGACTTCGAAGGCAGACATACACAAGGTTAAATTCCATCTTCGCCCACTGATATTAAAGTGACTTTGAGTGAATACTTAACCTTCCTGAGCCATCATTTTCACCTCTATAAAATGGGGATAGTGATATTGTTCTGATGAGCATGAAATTAGAGAGCATATATGTGACCTAGTATAGAAACCAGCTCCCTATTTCCTGAAATAGCTATCCCTGGTGTAGGGAAAAAGAGGTAAATGAGTAAATTTTAAAAAGTATTTGCAAGGCAACTAAAAATAAAACACTTTTATTGAATAATTGATTGGAATACTTAGCTCTTTCAAAGTGACATACTTGAAGTCCTGATAACGATTAAAGGACTCCTTAGTGAATACAAGTTATAATTTTATGTAAAAACAGTCAAGTAAATATATATATATATGTATAGGGTACATACACATAGTTATACAAACACATATGTCTATTTAATTATGATAGAATTAAAACTATGAATAAAATTTGCTAGGGCACCTATCAAGTCTTTGGAAGGGCCATTTCAAGTGAGAGACCCAGAAGCTTAAATTTTGTGGAAATCCTTCTGCCTCTTGCACTTCTTTTACTATAATTATGTATAATAGGTATAATAAAAGTGGAAGTCTGGAGAGATATAATCTTCACTCCTAGACAGGGGTGCTGCCTCTGCTTCATTTTTCCTTTTCTAACCTGTGAGATGGAGTGACCAGCAAAGAAATAAAATGAATGCCTTCCTCTAGCTCACTTTCTGGGCTGTCATCTTCTTGCTTAATTCTTGTGGCTTTGACCAAGCTCCTCTAACTGTTTAGAACTCAAGGATTTGCATCATTAACAAACAAAAGAAAGAGATTAACGGAACCCCCCACTCACCCCTCCGAGGACCACGGAACCTCCAGAAGCCTCCTGGACTCTCCAGAATTCCAATTTGCCATTTGTCCATCAGAGTGCTTTCAGTCTATTTAGACCCTTAGGTTAGGGGTCATTAAAGCCTCAGATCCTCTGTCTTTTTCCCCTTTCTAATCCTTCGCTTTACTACTAAAAATTCTCTACTACTTCTAAGTCACCTGACTCTCAATAGTGGCTGGGGCAGCGCGTTAAGTAGGGGCTGCCTTTTCAGTCTTCCTTGGGGTGCAAGGTTGTCCTAGTTTTCCCTTTTGTTTTGTAACATCTAGTTAAATTCTCAGATCTGTTCACTATTTTGCATGTCTTTAGAGGGAATTTCCTTCTCCACCCAGTTCTGAAAGACAAGATTATTTCAGAAGAGTGTCTTAGCTTTCACTGATCTACATTTGAATACCAGTTCCGTCTTTCACTGGCTGTCTTTAGGTCATCTAACTTCTCCAAGCACTGTGCATTTGTAAACCAGATGCAATGTATGAAAACAGGAATACCAATAGCTCCCTTTATTAATGAGATAACATAATGATCCTTGGAACATATATAAACTTTTCTAGCCAGACAGAGATGTATGAGCCTATTTGTTTTGTTAATACATGTTGTTCGCTATTTTGGATAGTTTGTAAATTATTCTTCTTATTAGAAAATAACTGGATATTCTAATAGAATCAAGACAGTGTGACACACTTCTCAGTTGATTAAAACAAAAAAAAAAAAACGAACTTCTGTTTCTTAGCAGTTGTCTAATTGAGCCTCAAATCTTTGTGAATTAGTGAGGTAGCAATATTCTCCCCATGTATGGATGAGAAATTGAAGACATGGCCAGGATTACACAACAAGTTAGTGGCAAAACCTGTAATGCACTGATTTTGTGGCCAGTTGATTTATTTATCCTTGGAAACAAATCTTTTTTCCTACTCATCATTTTCAGGATTAACTTTGCTCCAAATGAGTGGGTTCTAAACCTAATCATAGAACACCATTGCATCTTGGTGGGTAATGACAAAACTTGTACCAGGAATTTCACTCATAATGTTACCTAACCAAACTTGGGTCTGCTAGCCTGCTGTGCAGCAAAGCCAGTCTACTGACACCAGGTTGAGGTGAAGGAGTCCAGCATTTACTGTAGGGCGTCAAATAGGGAGAACAGACAGCTTATGCTCAAAAGACCAGAACTCCCAGGTGGCTTTCAGGGGAGGGTTTTTTTTTTTTTAAAGCATATATAATTCTTTCTCTCCTTTATCTTTTATTTACTTTTTTTTGCAGTACACAGGCCTCTCACCGTTGTGGCCTCTCCCATTGCGGAGCACAGGCTCCGGACGTGCAGGCTAAGCGGCCATGGCTCATGGGCCCAGCTGCTCCGCGGCATGTGGGATCTTCCCGGACCGGGGCACGAACCCGTGTCCCCTTCATCGGCAGGCAGACTCTCAACCACTGCGCCACCAGGGAAGCCCTCATTCAATAAATTATTAGGGGCTTAAAATCTTACATGGGATCTCTAATATGTATTTACAAAATAAAGTAATGAAAAGAACACAATTTTAAGAGCCAGCTGAGGAGTCTATATATTCCTTAATCAATGGATACCTGCAAAGAAAACAGAAAATAGCCAACAAGTTGCTATTTTCTTTCATATTACACAAATCCAAACTGTAACAGAACTAGATGCAGATTTTGCATATTTCCTGAAGTCACAGCTATAACTCTATTCTTACATGAGAGAGGAATTGTTATGGGAGTCTTGAACCTGCTCACACACACACAGAGGAGATCATTATTAGACTTTATTATTGAAACCGAGTCCCCCTAAAACCGAGCTCCCCTGCCAAGTTTATGATTAACCTCTCTACCCAAAGCTTTATTCTCTTTCTCATTCTGCCCCTGGTCCTCTCAGGATTAAGAAGTACCAGAGAAAAGGGGGAACTGAAACCAAGCAGTACCCTGCAGGCCCCTCCCAGGTACAAGAGCCCCTCAGTGTCCCCCGTTTCTTTTTTGTAGTAAAAGGCTTTAGTCTTCTAGGCCTTCTATGGGTTCCAAAGAGCAGACTCAAGCAGTTACTAATTAGGGAAGTGAGGGAATAGAGAAACAAAGGAAAAGCAGTCAAGCAAGAAAGTAATGATAGCTTAAACAGTATAACAACCTGATGCACATCTTTGGGCTGTTCTGCAGAAACTAAGAACCCCACCCAGCTGGAGGATGGTGACTACATGCTGACCATGATCACACAGACCCTAGACTAGTTGGAACCAAAAGGTTGATGATTCAGATTTCCAAAACATCACCCTGTTACCTCACCACCAACCAATCAGAAGAAAGTCCATGAGCTGCAACCCTCACCGCAAATGTTGCCTTTAAAAACCCTCCCCTTTAGATAGCTAGGAAGGAGTCGCATAGCACAGGGAGATCAGCTGGGTGCTTTGTGACCACCTAGAAGGGTGGGATAGGGAGGATGGGAGGGAGGGAGACTTAAGAGGGAAGAGATATGGGGATATATGTATATGTATAACTGATTCACTTCGTTATAAAGCAGATACTAACACACCATTGTAAAGCAAATATACTCCAATAAAAACGTTAAAAAAAATCAAATGGGAAAAATATTTTAGGATCATCCAAAGTATTTTGCCTATAAAAATAAAGGAGAGGGCTTCCCTGGTGGCGCAGTGGTTGAGAGTCCACCTGCCGATGCAGGGGACACGGGTTCGTGCCCCGGTCTGGGAAGATCCCACATGCCGCAGAGCAGCTGGGCCCGTGAGCCATGGCCGCTGAGCCTGCGCGTCCAGAGCCTGTGCTCCACAATGGGAGAGGCCACAACAGTGAGAGGCCCGCGTACCGCAAAAAAAAAAATAAAAAATAAAAAAAATAATAAAGGAGAGAAGGAATTATATATAATGCTTTAAAAAGAAAAAAAACCCTCCCCTGAAAGCCACCTGGGATTTCTGGTCTTTTGAGCATAAGCTGTCTGTTCTCCCTATTTGACGCCCTACAGTAAATGCTGGACTCCTTCACCTCAACCTGGTGGCAGTAGACTGGCTTTGCTGCACAGCAGGCTAGCAGACCCAAGTTTGGTTAGGTAACATTATGAGTGAAATTCCTGGTAAAAGTTTTGTCATTACCCACCAAGATGCAATGGTGTTCTATGATCAGGTTTAGAACCCACTCATTTGGAGCAAAGTTAATCCTGAAAATGATGAGTAGGAAAAAAGATTTGTTTCCAAGGATAAATAAATCAACTGGCCACAAAATCAGTGCATTACAGGTTTTGCCACTAACTTGTTGTGTAATCCTGGCCATGTCTTCAATTTCTCATCCGTACATGGGGAGAATATTGCTACCTCACTAATTCACAAAGATTTGAGGCTCAATTAGACAACTGCTAAGAAACAGAAGTTCGTTTTTTTTTGTTTTAATCAATTGAGAAGTGTGTCACACTGTCTTGATTCTATTAGAATATCCAGTTATTTTCTAATAAGAAGAATAATTTACAAATTATCCAAAATAGCCAACAACATGTATTAACAAAACAAATAGGCTCATACATCTCTGTCTGGCTAGAAAAGTTTATATATGTTCCAAGGATCATTATGTTATCTCAGTTAATAAAGGGAGCTATTGGTATTCCTGTTTTCATACATTGCATCTAGTTTACAAATGCACAGTGCTTGGAGAAGTTAGATGACCTAAAGACAGCCAGTGAAAGACGGAACTGGTATTCAAATGTAGATCAGTGAAAGCTAAGACACTCTTCTGAAATAATCTTGTCTTTCAGAACAGGGTGGAGAAGGAAATTCCCTCTAAAGACATGCAAAATAGTGAACAGATCTGAGAATTTAACTAGATGTTACAAAACAAAAGGGAAAACACAGGACAACCTTGCACCCCAAGGAAGACTGAAAAGGCAGCCCTTACTTAACGCCCCGCCCCAGCCACTATTGAGAGTCAGGTGACTTAGAAGTAGTAGAGCATTTTTAGTAGTAAAGCGAAGGATTAGAAAGGGGAACAAGACAGAGGATCTGAGGCTCTAATGACCCCTAACCTAAGGGTCTAAATAGACTGAAAGCACTCTGATGGACAAATGGCAATTTGGAATTCTGGAGAGTCCAGGAGGCTTCTGGAGGTTCTGTGGTCCTTGGAGGGGTGAGTGGGGGGTTCTGTTAATCTCTTTCTTTTGCTTGTTAATGATGCAAATCCTTGAGTTCTAAACAGTTAGAGGAGCTTGGTCAAGGCCACGGAGAATAAGCAAGAAGCTGACGGCCCAGAAAGTGAGCTAGAGGCAGGCATTCATTTTATTTCTTTGCTGGTCACTCCATCTCACAGGTTAGAAAAGGAAAAATGAAGCAGAGGCAGCACCCCTGTCTAGGAGTGAAGATTATATCTCGCCAGACTTCCACTTTTATTATACCTATTATACATAATTATAGTAAAAGAAGTGCAAGAGGCAGAAGGATTTCCACAAAATTTAAGCTTCTCGGTCTCTCACTTGAAATGGCCCTTCCAAAGACTTGATAGGTGCCCTAGCAAATTTTATTCATAGTTTTAATTCTATCATAATTAAATAGACATATGTGTTTGTATGACTATGTGTATGTACATCTATACATATATATATATTTACTTGACTGTTTTTACATAAAATTATAACTTGTATTCACTAAGCAGTCCTTTAATCGTTATCAGGACTTCAAGTATGTCACTTTGAAAAAGCTAAGTATTCCAATCAATTATTCAATAAAAGTGTTTTATTTTTAGTAGCCTTGCAAATACTTTTTATATTTACTCATTTACCCCTTTTTCCCTACACCAGGGATAGCTATTTCAGGAAATAGGGAGCTGGTTTTTACACTAGGTCACATATATGCTCTCTAATTTCATGCTCATCAGAACAATATCACTATCCCCATTTTATAGAGGTGAAAATGATGGCTCAGGAAGGTTAAATATTCACTCAAACTTACTTTAATATCAGTGGGCGAAGATGGAATTTAAACTTGCGTATGTCTGACTTCGAAGTCCAAAATTTATTCTTTTGACTAAAATATACTATCTTCCTCTGAAACAGGAGTCAGCAAACTATGTTTCACTGACCAAATCCAGCTCACTTCCTTTCTTTGTACAGCCCACAAGCTAAAAATGGTTATCACATTTTAAATAGGTGAAAAAAATCAAGAGGAATAATATTTTGTGACATATCATTTATATGAAATTTAAATTTCAGTGCCTACAAATAAAGTTTTATCAAAACTGTCACACTTATTCAATTACGTATTTACTATCACTTTTTTGGTGCTACAATAGCAGAGCTGAGTAGTTGGGACACAGATCAGCTGGCCTACAAAAGCTGGACCTTTACAGAAAAAGTTTAGTGACACCTGCTTTAAAACATCTATCATGATAAAGTTCAGCTGAAGGTACAATCCTCTCCAGATGAAACATGATACAAGATCTTCAGTAATAAAACCTTTTTAAAAAGTCAGTTTCTGTTTATGAAATATTGGATCGAAACTTCTAAACAGAATAATAAACTTTTAAGTATATGCTTACTACAAGAATGTCTTGATGTTCACTGCTTTCAACTCATCCAAAAATGCTTTCTTCACATTATGCTGTGGAATGTTAGTAGCTTCACTGGAGGATTTTATAAACCATCCTGTAAAATACAAACAAATATAGGAATGAGATATGAGCTTATAGACAGGGCCTATCTCTCCTTATTATTGTATTTATCATATATAAAACATCAATGACCTCTGGTATTAACTGAGATTTTCTGAAGTTTCATTGCTCTTGCCTACTTCCATTGGAAAAAAAATCATGCAGACACACTTAATTACAAATCAGTTGCAACATATTTTTTAATCCAATTTCAATAAGCATTGCTGTTATTCTAAGAAATGTTTTATGAAATTAGCACTAAAATTGAAGATGGTTCACCCGATGGGAAAAATGAAGGCAAAGAGGAGATCCACCTTCTTTCTCCTTAAACCTTTTATCCCCAGTGACGACGCCTCTGCTGACCCAGAATAAGCATTTAGTAAATGTTTGTAATGAATTAATTATGAGTATATTTCAAGTACATAAATTATTTCAAAGAGTTGAAGGCAATTCAGACTTGTAATTTGTTCTGGTTCTGAAACTAAAGCCAAATATGCTTAAATATTTTGTGCTTGCAGTTGAAGTAGGCTTCAAAAGTTCAGCTTCAGAGAGCTACAGTGAAACTCCAATTCACCCAACATCTCTGCAAGACACACAGTGAATACAGAGACTAGAGGCAATGGGTAGCCAGATCGCGTAGAGCCATTAGCCCTGGTAGTTGGCTTCGTGACATAGTTTATTTAGATAAATGATATGATCTGTGCATAAAATGGTTACCTAAATCACCCAGCTAGCTTTCATGGAGCTTTCCAGTTATTAATCACATACACGTTACACACATGCATATATACACGCATATTGAAATAAATGGTTGGCAGCAAATGGAAATACAGTTCCACCAGTATGTAAAATAAAGGGACTTGGATTAGACTGTAGGATAAGGGCACTCGGAAGATGAAATGCTTGAATCGAGATCTAAAAAATGAGCTGGATAAAGAGGACGGAGGCCTGTGGGAGGGAGGGAGCAGAGAATCCTAGGAGAAAAATTAACAAACATTAATAAAGAACCCACAGCCATTGAGCAGTGAATATAGGGATGGGGCTGAGGGCTATACTGGGATGAATAAAATGCTTTTAAAAGATGCAGAAGATCTTAATCCTCATGCTACCCTTGCCCACGTTGTACAGCTGAGAAAACTGAAACTCGAGTTGAAGTGTGCCCTTAACGAGCACACTTATCTAAGCCCCACAATAACCCTAATATCCACATGCTAGTTATGAGCAGAGTGTGGCTCAAAGGTTACACAACAAGCAAGAAGAGGCTGAATTTGAGCCAGCTTAGTTGGTCTATGCCCTGGTCTTCTAAATCCCAGAATGGGACCCAGAATTCAGAGTACGGCCGAACTATCAGGCTATACCTTAACGCTAGTCCTGTGCATTAATGTCCAGTTAGAAGCATCTCCTCACCAGGAAACAATTTTGAAAAAGTGCCAATACCCCAGTACTGTGCCAGGAGCTTTAGATGCTATTTCGTTTACGATTCCCACTAAGTTACAGATAGTATTCTTACAAAGGTTGACAAACTGTGGCTCAGAGAGACTCGGTAACTCGCTCAAGGACACAGAGAAGTTGCAGAGTTAATATTAGAATTTAAAAGAGTCTCAGCAAATCTGTGCTGCCCCCTGGTTATCATGGAGAGTTGGGTTAAGTCTGCAAATCAATACACAGGGGAAAACGCTAAAGAACTGCTATTAAGGATCTGTTCAGAGCACTGACAGTGTCAGCCAGTTATCTCCTAAATGTTCCTATTTATTTACTCCCCAGGACGAAAGAATGAGACAATAGGGCTCCCACGCAGCAGTGCCCTGAGTTCTACCTACTGTATACACGAAGCAGGTCCAGGCACAGGCACTAGATAAAGACCCCAAACAGGTAAGAGTCGTTTCTTGCAAAGCTCCTTGGACGACCTAGCAAATGCCCCCAGAGATCCGGCGCTCCTGCTAAAGCGTACCGATTGCTCGCAGGGCCTCAGCAGTTGGAACTTTCTCAAGTTCACTTTGAGTCTCTCCGTTCTACTCCTTACCCTGGGTGACTGTCCTACAGTAGACCGTCCAGAACCCAGCTGTGCACCGCCCCCAGCAACTTCTACCTAACTCGCGGGTGCTCGTCCCCACGTTCCCCCAACCCGGTCACCGCCCCCCACCCCCCGGGAGACCGGGAGACCAGCAGCTGGCCCCACGCGGCAGCTGGCACGGAGTCCCGCGAACCGCCAAACAGCCGGGTAGGCTCGGGGTTGTCCGTGGCGAGGGCCCCGTAACGAAGAGGAAGCCGAGGACGAAGAGGCAGGCGGCCAGCACCAGGGCCCCAGCGCACAGCCAGCGCGCGCGGCGCCAGGCGACAAAGGTCGACTCGGTTTCGCGCAGGGGGATTCCACATCTCACCGTGTGGCCCGCGGGGCCTCCGGGGACCGGTGCCTCTGCGGTGCGCCCCCGCTGCTGCCTCGCGAGCGGAGGGGCAAAGGCTTCCTCCTTCGAGGGCCGCTCTTAGCAGTTCTGCAGCCTAGAGTCCACTCGCACTCCCAGGGCACTCCCAGTTTCTCCGCCCCTGAAAGTATTTCTAGTTTACTCTCAACCAATCCCGGAGAGCAAGAGGCAGCATCAGTCCCCAGAAGAAAAAAACCCGGCACCTTCGGAGGGGTGCTTAAAAAAAAAAAAAAAAAAAAGTTTAGCTTGAAAATTTCTAGCCCTTATTTTAAAATAAAAGGAAAAGAAGGAAGAAAGGGAAGGAGGAAGCAAAGAACAAACTCTTCTCCTTTCTCCACTTCCAGACCACAAATCGATTCAGAAAAAGAACACTAAGTACCCCGTAATTCAATAGAACGATCCTCTTTTGTCTGTCTAGGAAAATGCATGTTCCAGGCAAGTTGGTAGACTAAACTATTCCTCAAGAACTTTTTTCAGATCCGAAATCCTATTAAATACTATTATAGCCCTAAAAAGAGTAAATTCAAGTAGAAAACGGTGGTGTCCAGTTCTGGCACTGCTTTGGATATTCAGGGAGTGAATTTTGGTGTCAATGCCAGTTACCACTGTGCTCTTTTTCCTAATGAAGATCATTGATACTTATCAATTATTAGAGAATTATTCCTCCCTTTACATAGCACAACCATTTTTAAAGAAATATTATTGGAATTTACTGAAGGCAGAGAGTACATCTCTTTTTATATCAGAGCTGGCTTGGCACTCTCTTACACTGTGGGTATGAAATCAGTCTTTGTTGAGTTAACCTGAAGAGTCAATCACACATAAATCTACCCCTGTTATAAGTTCTTAAAAAATTATAACAATGATACCTAAAGGAGGACAATAACTACATGCTTTATAAAATCAACGATGTTTTTATAATCTGTAAGGGAGACTGCATGCATGGCCTCTAGCTAGGAGTGCTTTATGGAAGTATTGCATTTAAAAGAATCGTGAAGTACCAGCAGAGTTTGAACCAGGGGAGATGAGAGGAAACTTTGGGTCTGGGAGCCAGAGCGATAGTCAAGGAGTGGCAGATAGTTTGCTTTGGGAAAGGGAGCGAACAGGGAGAGAGCGAGGAGACACGGGGCTACATCATAGAGAATGTTGGGTACTTTGATAAAGAATTTCTGAGCTAAGTGAAGTGATGTGGGAAAATTAAAATGTTAACAGTGAACCAAGACAACTACTAGATAATTTAGGACAGGAAAGGAAGGAGTTTCTTCAGCCCTTTCTAACAATAGCTTATATTTATTAAATGTCTCCTAATGTTCCTATTGTTAAATCTAACCAGGAATGGTGGAAGAATAATACTTACTGAGCACTTTCTGAATGAGCCACTTTATATACATCAACTCGTTTAATCATCGGCACCCTTCGTGGTTGATACTATCACCCTTCCCATTTTACATGTAGGAAAACTGAAATTTAATGAGATGAGATAAATCACTCAAAGTCACAAAGCTAAGACAAAATCCAAAGTGTGCCTTACTCTAAACCACTGTACTGCCTCCCTTGAGCATGGGCTGCATTTGCTAAGCTCTTTGCTTGTATTGGGAGGAACACTGGGCTTGGAGTTGGAAGACTTGGACTTAAGCTTTGGATCTGGTCCTGTCTAAGCCTTGTACCCTGGAGAGTCACATATTCGGTTTACCTGAATGTATCTTCTCATTTGTAAAATATAGGATCATCTAATAACATTATTAAGTACCATCTGTTAATAAAGATGTTCTGAAGGTCAGATGCGAGTATAATTGAAGGAAATTATATTTATTAAATATAAGAAGGGTTTTGAACAATGTCACAACTACCTAACAATTTAATTAATACCCTTATGGTGAGCTGGGCTACATTTGAAGAAATCAGAGAACAAATGAACATCTGTCAAATCTTATTGAAAGGATTCGTTCTCTCCTCATGAAGCTTACAGTTTAGTGGGGAAAACATAGCTTTAAGAGTAATTAATGACTGATTAATATTATGAGCACATTCCACTTGGCAGGCACTTGCTATATGCTTTACAGAATTATTTCATTTAATTATCAGGATTTAGCCCAAAAGAATTTGAAATATCTAACAGGTGGTTTTGAAAGCCACACTAGATTTTTCTTTTCTTTTCTTTTTTAAGATGCTCTCTTTTATTTATTTATTTATTTATTATTTTTGGCTGCATTGGGTTTTCGTTGTTGCATGCAGGCTTTTTCTAGTTGCGGCGAGGAGGGGCTACTCTTCCTTGCAGTACGCAGGATTCTCACTGAGGCAAGCCACACTAGATTTTTCTGTTGCTACTATTTCTCTTTTACAGCTGAAGAAACTAAGCTTTAATGAAGTTGATTAACACCCACCCTCCCCCCAAAAAAACCTGACACATGTTTGCTTTGATAAGCATTAGATCACACTGTACTTCCTTCTTCGACTATTGAGGAAAGTTTGTAGATGACTCTTCATATAATGACTTGTAGAAGAAGAAGAATGCCAGACCCAGTAAGATACATTCTTATTTTTCTTGACTGTAACATTTATCATACTATATTGTAACTGTGTTTACTTGTCTATCTTCCTGGATACTGTGAATTTTTTTTTGAGGTCAAGGACTTTATTTGATACATATTTATACCCATAATTCCTGGCACAAGATAGCTAGGAATGGCTATTTGTTTCAATTAACGAACAGGTGAATGATTAAACAGAAAAAAAACTTTAATGTTAGAAAGGAAAACTATTTGTTTGATAATTCACTATGTATTATGTCACCTAATGACAAATGAAAAATCTGACATCCCTACATCTTGCCTCGGTGCCTACTTGAGATTTCAAAAACATTGGTTTCATACAATACTCTACCCAACCCTGCACCATTTACTTCCTTCACACATTCATTCCTTCACACATTCATTATTCATTTACTTCCTTCACACATTCTTCGACTATTGAGGAAAGATTGTAGATGATTCTTCATACAAGGACTTGTAGAAGAAAAATGCCAAACCCGTAAGATACGTTATTTTTCTTGATTGAAACATTTATCATACTACATTGTAACTGTGTTTCCTTGTCCATCTTCCTGGATGTTGTGAATTTTTTTTTGAGGTCAAGGACTTTATTTGATACATATTTATACCCATAATTCCTGGCACAAGATAGCTAGGAATGGCTATTTGTTTCAATTAACGAACAGGTGAATGATTGAACAGAAGAACAACTTTAATGTTCGAAAGGAAAACTATTTGCTTGATAATTCACTATGTATTATGTCACCTAATGACAAATGAAAAATCTGACATCCCTACACCTTGCCTGGGTTGCTATTTGAGATTTCAAAAGCATTGGTTTCATACAATACTCTCCCCAACCCTGCACCATTTACTTCCTTCACACATTCATTATGACTCATAAACTCCCAAGGAAAAATGAATACAACATCTGTTTAATAATGCTTTATTTTTGAAAGTGTCCAAAATTGCAAATGAACTCGTCTATGTGGACATCTTATTTCCACTTTCATATGCATAACTTCTTATATGGACGTATTATTTCCACTTTCATATGCATAATTTTTTCTCTCTTTAAAGATCCTGCTTAAAAATACCTATGTTGTGAAGTCTTCTTGATATTCATAGACATTTGCTACTAATACACTGATCTCTACTTTTCCTTAATTTTGTGTCAGCCTTTTGTTACACATGTTACTCTCTTATTCCCTTTCAGATTTTAAGCTTCTTGGTGTCAGGAACCATATCATGTTCCTGTCTAGTTTCCAGAGTTATCACAATGCCTCGCATATAGAAACCTCCTTTTGAATGAATGGATGACATTATGCTAAGTAAAGAAGCGATTATGAGGTATAAGAGATCATTACTGTTACTGAAGAACTTTACTCAAAGGGGGAAGACAGGACCTAAACGGAAAGATAAATAACAATACCAGAAAGCAGAGATTATGACCCAAAAAGAACAGCAATAGCTTGTGCTCAGGAAAGCATTCTGGGCTCCTTGTTTGTACCTAATGACTCATATTAACCTCATTAGCTTTTGTTTGAAGAACACCTTGAAATATTTCATAGTGCCATACGCCCATCCATACACAAAAAATGTGTGGCTTTACTTTGTAGGTAGGTAGATAAGGTAAAATGTGACCTGATCATCCTCTTCCTCTCCCAGTGCAGGAAATAAGAGATTCAGAATAGAAATATTAAACGAAGGAAACGTAATACACTTGTATCTGCTACTAGTTATCAGCTCTTACAGAATCTCTAGACTGAAAGCTCCAAAGAGGAAGGGCTGTGCCTGACAGAGCACTTGGCACATAATACTTATACGATAAATACCTTTAAATGATTGAACAGTACAGCAACTATTAGATGATGAATAGTTATTACCTAGTTACAAAACTCTTTTAAACAATAGAACAGTAGAGTACAAAATGAAACTATTTAACTTTAATTCAGTAAAGAGAGAAAGCATTTTTGTCCTTTACTAATATATACTCATTTAGATATTTTATTCAGTCTGAAAGGCATCTCTTAAAATTATCAACATGGGTCAAGTACTGGGCTGGGTCACAGAAACACCAAATAATAAGATCTTTTTTTGCTTAAGCTGCGATTTCTGACTCTCTGAACTGTAAGGTTTGGTAAAAGCAGATGCTCAGTAAATAGTAGCTATTATGATTCCCTACCTAAGACTGGCTAGAATTGAATATATATAAATCAGTACAAAATAGCTGTGCTGGCTAACCAGCTTGGAGAGAATGTGTATAATCCAACCTTGTTAGGCTGAAATGATTTAAAACAGTCTTGACCAAGAACTCTTGGAATACTGCTGTCAACTCAAGTGGCAGGAAGCTTGAGAGCTCAAACAGAACAATGTTGTCAGATTAATTTCCCAAGGTCTCTACTCTGTTTTTGATTTCCCAACTCAGAAACCTTAAGTGGAATCCAGTGCACTATATAGTGATTCTAAATTCCTTAACAAAGCAGTGCAGGCTATCTAGATTTTGGATTCTTTTTGGCAACATCCTCCATTAACCTCCCTGTCGTGTACTCTAATGTAATTTCCTTAGTCTTGCTAACCTTCAGTTTACTTATCTATAAAATAGTAATAATACAAGTTCCTGTTGCACGCGGTGGTTAAAAAAGGTTAGCAGACAAGCCTGTCACTTAGATCACTGTAAGTGAATAAGAGATGCTGTCATTACGTATTTCAAAAAAATCATGTAAAATCGTTATCTTATTTGACCAGATTATTTTAAGTAAACGTCATATATGTACTTAGAAATCTCCTGTGTTTAAAACCAACACATTATCATTACGCTAACCTACGCTAAAGAAGAAACTATTCTTATGAGAACAGTAAAAAAATATATTCCAAAGAGTAAAATGAGATACTTTATGCATAATACTAATATTTCTTTCATAAGTTGAAAGTGATTAGATCAGTCAATATGGCAATAAGGACAAGATAAATCTGTCTTTGTACAGACATGAACTAAATCAAAGAGTATTACACTCATCTCTGGAATATGTTTGAAAGAAAACAATTAAAATTATTTTAGGTCCTTTATCCCCAGGCTCTAATACATATTTACTTTTTAAAAATACTTTAATGTTCTAAAAAAAAATACTTTAAAGCTTCATGACAAAGGAAACCATGAACAAAGCAAAAAGGCAACACACAGAATGGGAGAAAATATTTGCAAATGAAATGACCGACAAGGGATTAATCTCCAAAATATACAAACAGCTCACGCAGCTCAATATCAAAAAAACAAACAACCTAATTAAAAATGGGCAGAAGATCTAATTAGACATTTCTCCAAAGAAGACATACAGATGGCCAAGAAGCACATGAAAAGATGCTCTAACATCTTTACTAACAATTAGAGAAACACTAACTAGAGAAATGCAAATCAAAACTACAATGAGATATCATCTCACACCGGTCAGAATGGCCATCATCAAATAATCTACAAACAATAAATGCTGGAGAGGGTTTGGAGAAACGGGAACCCTCTTGAACTGTTGGTGAGAATGTAAATTGATACAGCCACTATGGAGAGCAGTATGGATGTTCCTTAAAAAACTACAAATAGAACTACCATACGACCCAGCAATCCCACTACTGGGCATATACCACGAGAAAACCATAATTCAAAAAGAGTCATGTGCCAAAATGTTCATTGCATCTCTATTTACAATAGCCAGGACATGGAAGCAACCAAAGTGTCCATCAACAGGATGAATGGATAAAGCAGATGTGGCACATATATACAATGGAATATTACTCAGCCATAGAAAGGAACAAAAGTGAGTTATTTGTAGTTAGGTGCATGGACCTAGAGCCTCTCATATAGAGTGAAGTTAAGTCAGAAAGAGAAATACAAATACTGTATGCTAACACATATATACGGAATCTAAAAAAAAAAAAAAACTGTCATGAAGAAACTAGTGGCAAGATGAGGATAAAGATGCAGACCTACTAGAGAATGGACTTGAGGATATGGGAGGGGGAAGGGTAACCTGGGACAAAGTCAGAGAGTGGCATGGACATACATATGCTACCAAACGTAAAATAGATAGCTAGTGGGCAGCAGCCACATAGCACAGGGAGATCAGCTCAGTGCTTTGTGACCACCTAGAGGGGCAGGATAGGGAGGGTAGGAGGGAGGCAGTTGCAAGAGGGAATAGACGTGGGCACATATGTATAACTGATTCACTTTGTTATAAAGCAGAAACTAACACACCATTCTAAAGCAATTATACTCCAAGAAAGATGTTTTAAAAAAAAAAGAAATATAGGTCTCAATCAAGTTTCTAGACACTGGTTAGCAAACAAAATCTATAGATCCCATACACCAGTTAACAATCAATTATAAAGTGAAAGAGTAAAAAGGTTTTAATCCCTTTAATAACAGAAATACATGGCCCCAATGAAGAAATCTAAAAATGATATGCATGCAATGCTTATACTTTAAATGCATAAATAAATGTGAATTTTACCAGGGGAAAAAAGTTGCTTTCTGGTATAAAATGTCATCCTTTTCATCTTTATGCTTTAAAGGAAAAAAAAAAACAGGCCAAAAAAGTGCCTGCCTTCTGCCAGTCCAAAATCTTAATTCCAAATGATGATACACAGGACCCAGAAAATGGTTTCCTTGAAGGATTCAGCCTCTGAATGAAACAGGCTGTGCTCAAAGTCTGGCTATATATGTCCCACACCAATTTCAATTCAATCAGTACCACCCCAAATCTAATACCCTCATATCTAATCAAAATCTCTAATTTGATCCCACATATTTTTCAAGTTCCTTCCAACTGACACACTCCTTACCCAGTTCTAGAAACCCTCTCATTCCCATTAGATCACAGTTCACTAAATGAGGTGCTTTTTCCTGAAAATCTTTGTGATTTTTACCAAGAAAATATTAAGAAAAAAATTAACTTCACAAGTAGGAAAATAGTTTAAAAATAAAAACTCAAGGAAAGGATATCCCAATGTATAGTACCCTCTCTCTCGCTCTCTCTCTATATATGCATAAATAGTGTCATTTTTTAAAACTTCTGGTAGGAAAATAACTCTTTTGCTCATAAGCACAAATTACAGAAATAAAGTGACCTACCTTCTACCAACAAAATCCTGATTCCAGTTGGAGATATTCAAGGACCCAGAGAGAGAGAGACAGTGTTCTCTGGGCAGCTGGCCTCCAAATGCAGACCCATGTCCTGACGGCTCTGGCTTTCTACCTGGGCAAAGGTATAATTTGATCAGCACCAGTCAACGGTAATTGCTCTCGTTGATCAGCCCACTTTGTCTGCGCCCCTTTGAGTTTTTAAACCAGTCTTACAGCAAACTAAGAGGTTGCAAATAAAAGGAGTGGGAAAGTCAAACCAAGCAATTATTAAACTAAAGAAACCTGGTCTAGCAGCAATTAATATCGAATGTATTTATAAGGTAAAAGAAGGGCAGCTTTAGTTATGAAAAAGAAAAACTCGTGGGAAAGATTACAATGATGCACTTTACGCACCTAGACACATAGCACTGAGACACAGAACACAAAGACTGAGAATTATAAGGTAAAACTGACATATCTGCAATCATTGTGTGAGGTTTTTTTTTCAAACACCGTTCTTCCAGAAACTGATACATGAGGACAGAAGAAAATTAATACTGTTATAAAAGTATAAACAATATAGTTAACAACTTTGACTATATTTCCTGCAGCAACCACATAGCAAAATGCTTTTCAACACATATAAAACATTTACAAAAATATACCGCTGTTAAGACCACATAATAAATCTCAATAAAAATTCCACAGAATCTACATATTGAGTACCCTCTTGATCAATCTTTTATTTCAATCATGAAATAAAATTGAAAGTCAATAATGAAAAATGGGAACACCACCATATTTATTTAAAAATGAATATCCACATAACATCTACAACAATATCCATATAATAGCTAAAAATCTATTGATTTTTCTGTTGTCTGCAAGTAGTTAGTAAAAACTAAACCAAAATACCTCAGAATTATTTGAAAGAAAAAAAAGATAAAAATGATAAAACAATTCAAAAAACAAAAGGGAAAACAACCATATACAAAAACATAAATGATTAATAAAATAGAAGTCTGTTACTTAAAAGATAAAATAAAGAAAGAACTGGTTAATAAATTATATAGTACTCCCTGCTACAGGAAGAGAGTGCTCCCTGCGTGGGAGAAGCTGGTGCAGAGTGGCAAGTGGTGATGGGACTCGGGGAGGGGTAGTCATTTGATAGAGGTGGACCCTGCCAAACCCCATTTTAACCAGGTCAACATCAAGAGTCATAAACTGGGAATTCCCTGGCCGTCCAGTGGTTAGCACTCCGCGCTTTCACTACCTAGGGCCCAGGTTCGATCCCTGGCCAGGGAACTAAGATCCCACAAACTGCGAGGTGTGGCCCCTCCAAAAAAAAGCCATAAATTACTTTGATAGTATATGTCCTTGATATGATGTGATTAAAATGTGACAAAATTCCCTCCGTAATCTTCCTCCAAGAAAACAGAGAAACTCAAGATAATCATAAGAAAAGCATCAAATTCCAATAGAGGGGCATCCTCCCCCAGACTGTCAGGTTTCTATACAATCTTTTGGTCAAAAACAAGGAAAGTCTGAGAATCTGTTACAGCCAAGAGAAACCTAAGGAGACATGAAAACTAAATGTAATTTGATATTTTAGATGAGATCTTGGAACAGAAAAAGGACATTCCGTAAAATGTGAGGAAATCTGACCTTTAGTAGACAGTAACATATTGACATTGGTTCATTAATTGTCATCAATATACCATGGGAATTAAGATGTTACTAAAAGGGGGACATGCGAGTGGCGTCGGGTCAATACTCCCTGATCCACGTGCTCAATGCTTTGTAAATCTAAAACTGCCCCAAAATTTAGGTATTACTAAATATTGTAAATAATAAACAAACAGGAGAAGGCATCAATAAACAATATTAGAATGAAAAAAATTTGAAACATAATCTGAGTTTTGGAAACAGTCTACCAGACAGCACATTATAAACCAAATGATTCTATGAACCACTATGTGGCATAATCTTTTAGAGCACTTTTAAAAATATTTTAGATTATGAAATATAAAGTGTTCACAGAAATCTATAAAGCATACATGTACACTTCAACAAATAACTATAGAGTAAGCAGAAGTGGAACCAGTACCCAGGTCAAGAAATGCAATATTGCCAGGCACCTGGCTGCCTGACTTGTGCTCTTTTGCCCAGATTACAGCCCCTTCTGCCTCCTGGACTGACCTTATCCTAACTATTCACATAGTAATTTTGGTAAACATTATAAAATTAAAACTCTGTCCATTTTTGAAAACTTTATATAACCTTGAAGAATCACAATTTATGTCTTTAGTGTATTTTTGGTGTCGTTTTTCATCACTTACGCCTTTGCATGCAGCTGGACTTTTCTGTTTCAGTACTGTAAAGTATTCAACCATATAATCGCGTTGGGCCGGGTCCTGTGAGAAGGGTGTCTGTCGCGCTTCTGGGGCGAGCTCTCTCCTTCCGGAGCCCGATGGACAAGCCTGGGGGCGGCAGAGGTTTGCCCCGGCTGTGGCCAAGAACGCTCCTGTGGGCCGTGTTCTTACCCATACCGCAGACCCCCGGCCCACCCCCCGCCCAGTCGTGGACTTGGCGGCTCGTGGAGCGCCTCCGTGGGCCCAAAGGGGAGAGTCGATCGGTGGGGGATGACGCACCGTCGGTGAGAAAGCCTTCTCTAGCTGTCCGAGAGGGAGCCTTGGGGTACCGGACCCCCAGCCGCTTCCCCCTCAAGCGTGCAGTGGTCACGGTCGCGACTGCCAGAACACGTGGGCAGAGCCCCTCGCCTTCGCTGTAGGGCTTGCGCCGGCCCTGTGGTGGAGCCGAGCGCCGCTCTTTGCCTGCCGCGGGCTGCGCCTTCCCGCTCTGAGTCGTGGGAAGGTCCCGCCAGGCCTGCGTCCGGCGCGGGGCCGCGCGTATGCGTGTGCGTGCGCGTGCGGTGACCCCGTTGGCTAGCCCAAGGGGGCGTGGACGCCCGGATGTCCCGGGTCCCCAGTCCCGCAGCCGCGAGGAGCCCGTCGTGCCTGCCCTCTCCGCGAGTCGCAGCCGGTGGCGGTGTGTGGGAACGGTGCGGGTCGCCTCGCTCGGGAGCGTTTCCCTGGGGCGCGAGCACCGGGGGTCGGACTTAGATGAAGGCGGATCTGGCGAGGACGGAAAGGTTGAGTTTGGGTGGATGGGTCCCCCCGTGCCACGCGGGGGGACCGTCGCACGCGGGCCCTGGCGGCGGGACCGGGTCGTGGGAGGTCCCAGGGTGGCTGGGCCTGGCCGGCGTCTCAGGCGTCGTGGGACCGCCTTCGTGTGTGTGGCGGTGGGACCCCGCACTTGTTTTCCTGGTGGTCCGGTAGTGTCTCGGCCCTTCCTCTCCCTGGGCAGCGCCCCGCGCCCCTGCCCCGCGGCCCTCGCCGTGTGTGCGTGCCGCCACCTCCCCGTCGCCGCCGGCCCTCACCCGCCCCCACCCCTCCGCGCCCCCTTCCCCGTCTGGGACCGAGCCGGCCTCGCCCACGTGAGGGTGTCGCCCCCCCGCCCACGGTCCTCAAGGACAACGGCATTCCCTTCGGTCGGGTCACTCAGGAGGCTGGAGAGTTCATAGTGACGTTTCCCTATGGCTACCACTCTGGCTACAACTGCGCGGAAGCCATCAATTTTGCCACCCAGCGCTGGATCGATTATGGCAAAGTGGCCTGGGAATAGGGCTCTGCATGACCTTTGGAAAGATCTTCGTCAAAATAAGGGAGATTTCAGGTGAGCACCCTTAGGATATTAAAAATGGGTGGTTGGGTGGGGACTCTAAAAGGGACCTATAATTACCAGCTGCGAAGGGAGTTGGATGTTAGAATAGTAACATTAAGACCAGAGCTTTGTATGGTACTGACATTGTCTGTATGTGTGTGTGTGTGTGTGTCTTCTGTTTCCTGAAGCAATATGGAATGGAGACTTTGTTTTCTTGGAGCAGCACGGAAATAGGAAGGTGGGGAGGCTTTATCTTCCTTTCCAGCCAGGCTTGGAGATGCAACAATAAGATGAGTGTGGGCATGAAGAGGTGAGGAAGATGGGCCGTGTCCCTGGCATGCACTGTAGAGAAGAAAGGAGACTTGGGGAGGTCTGCATTGTCACCAGACTGTGAGGCCCCCTTCCCTGGCCCCTCTCCAGAGCTGCAGAAGCTTTCCTTCCTCATCATGGCAGAGAGAGTTGACCTCCAGGGGAAGCTGACTCTGTCCATTATGAAGTTTTGTCCTTGGTATGGGAAATTCCGGAAAGGCTATTACTCTGGATAGTAATAACAATTCTCTATTCAGTTCTCCTTCCCTATCACCTCTCCTGCAACCTCTTATTTTTCTTTTAATGGTGAAGTAAATAAATGTGATGCTGTTGATGTGGTTTTGTGTTATCCCTCCAGCCAGAAACTCAGTCCATCCGTGGACCCACTCTGTATGCGTATGTGCAAAGTTGAATCTGAAGCGTGATGTCTTTCGTAAAGCAAACTTTTCCATAGTCACTGCTTTGAGCTTTCCAGCAGTTACTTAGAGGGGAGAGCTGAACTTAGAGTCAGCAGAAATGGCATTCAAACCTGCGCTTTGCTACTTTCTAGTCGTGGGACCTTCAGCCAAAAAATCATTGATTTTCTCTGAGCCAGAATTACAGTGCGAGAATTTTGTGACGATACTGGGGATGTAAATGTGACAGGCATGTAAGAGGTGCTCAGTTAATTTGATGTGCATTCAGACACTCTCCTGTCCTCTAGGGCCAGCCCAATGCCTAGGACATCCACTCGTATTCTTTCTGTGATGCTTAGTTCTACTGTTGTGTTCCTCACCACACCCCCAGGCTTACACGTTACTTTTCTTTTAATTAATAGACTTTATTTTTGCAGAGTACTTCGCAACAAAATTAAGTGGAAAATACAGGGGATTCCAAAATACTCGTTCCCAGGCTTCTCCACCAGCATCCACACCAGAAAGGAACATTTGTTACAATCGAAGAACCTGCGCTGACACCTCATTATCACCCAGAGTCCTTAGTTTAATTTATTCACTCTTGGTGTTGTACAGTCTATGGATTTGACCAGTGTATAATGACATGTATCTACACTTATAATACCATACAGAATAGAGTCATTGCCTAAAAATCCTCTGTGCTCTGCCTAATCATCCCCCCGTCCCCGACCCCGACAACGACTGATCATTTTACTGCTTCCATAGTTTTGTCTTTTCCAGATGACTTCTTTCTCGTAGTAATATGCCTTTATGTTTCCTCCACGTTTAGTGGTTTTATAGCTCATTTCCTTGTATTGGTGAATAATATTCCATTGTATGATGTATGACCCTTTATTTATCCAATCATGTGCTGAGGGACTTCTTGGTTGCTTCCAATTTTTTCTGCAATTATGAATACAAGTACTATAAACATTTGTGTGCAGGTTTTGGTGTGGATGTAAGTATTCAGCTCATCTGAGTAAATACCAAAGAGTGCAACTGCTGAATTATATGGTGAGACTATATTTAGTTTTGTAAGAAACTACAAATTTTTTTTTTTTTTTTTTTTTTTTTTTTGCGGTACGCAGGCCTCTCACTGCTGTGGCCTCTGCTGTTGCCGAGCAAAGCCTCCGGACGCGCAGGCTCAGCGGCCATGGCTCACGGGCCCAGCCGCTCCGCGGCATGTGGAATCTTCCCAGACCGGGGCACGAACCCATGTCCCCTGCATCGGCAGGCGCACTCTCAACCACTGCGCCACCAGGGAAGCCCAATATTAGCTATTTTAAATAATATTCTGTTAGAGGTACAGAGAAACTTCTGTTGATCAAAAAAAAAAAAAAATGAAAAAGCGTGAAAAGACAAATCAAAGAGTGAGAACAGATATCGTGTTACTCATACCCAGTAAAGAACTAATAAGCAGAACATATAACTACTACCAAGGCAGACAACCCAGCAGAAAAATGGACAAAATACTTGATGAGGCACTTCCTGAAGGAGCACCTCCAATCAGCCAATAATCATAAGAAAAATTGGTTCACCCCTATTAGTAACCAATAAATGCAAATCAGTATGAGGTACCCCTATACCCTCACCTGATCGGCTAAAACTGTAAAGGCAGAAAATCACCAAAGGTTTGCAGAAGTGAAGGGTGATGAGCACCCTTGCATGCAGCTAGTGTGTAAACTGGTGAAATATGTTGAAAAAATTTGCCAAGTTTAAGTTTACATATTCTATGGCCATTATACACGTCAGAGAATTTTCAGAGCAACAATGTTTGTAAGAGGCCCAAAGTGGAAGCAACCCAAAGCCCAATCAACAGTAGAAAGTTTATATGGTTGAATACTTTACAGCACTGAAACAGAAAAGTCCAGCTGCATGCAAGGACGTAAGTGATGAAAAAATACACCAAAAATACGCTAAAGGACATAAATACAATTGTGTTTCTTCAGGGTTATATAAAGTTTTCAAAAATGGACAGAGTTTTAATTTTATAATGTTTACCAAAATTACTATGTGAATAGTTAGGATAAAGTCAGTCCAGGAGGCAGAAGGGGCTGTAATCTGGGCAAAAGAGCACAAGTCAGGCAGCCAGGTGCCTGGCAATATTGCATTTCTTGACCTGGGTACTGGTTCCACTTTTGCTTACTCTATAGTTATTTGTTGAAGTGTACATATATGCTTTATAGAGTTCTGTGAACACTTTATATTTCATAATCTAAAATATTTTTAAAAGTGCTCTAAAAGATTATGCCACATAGTGGGTCATAGAATCATTTGGTTTATAATGTGCTGTATGGTAGACTGTTTCCAAAACTCAGAGTATGTTTCAAATTTTTTTCATTCTAATATTGTTTATTAATGCCTTCTCCTGTTTGTTTATTATTTACAATATTATATTTAGTAATACCTAAATTTTTGAGCAGTTTTAGATTTACAAAGCATTGAGCACGTGTATCAGGGAGTATTGACCCGACCCCACTCGCATGTCCCCCTTTTAGTAACATCTTAATTCCCATGGTATATTGATGACAATTAATGAACCAATGTCAATATGTTATTGTCTGCTAAAGGCTATCATTGGTTCAGATTTCCTCACCTTTTACCCAATGTCCTTTTTCTGTTCCAAGATCTCAGCTAAAATATCAAATTAGTTTTCATGTCTCCTTAGGTTTCTCTTGGCTGTAACAGATTCTCAGACTTTCCTTGTTTTTGACCAAAAGATTGTATAGAAACCTGACAGTCTGGGGGAGGATGCTCCTCTATTGGAATTTTGATGCTTTTCTTATGATTATCTTGAGTTTCTCTGTTTTCTTTGAGGAAGATTACGGAGGGAATTTTGTCACATTTTAATCACATCATATCAAGGACATATACTATCCAAGTAATTTATGGCTTTTTTTGGGGGGGCCACACCACGCAGTTTGTGGGATCTTAGTTCCCTGGCCAGGGATCGAACCTGGGCCCTAGGTAGTGAAAGCGCGGAGTGCTAACCACTGGACGGCCAGGGAATTCCCAGTTTATGACTCTTGATGTTGACCTGGTTAAAATGGGGTTTGGCAGGGTCCACCTCTATCAAATGACTACCCCTCCCCGAGTCCCATCACCACTTGCCACTCTGCACCAGCTTCTCCCACGCAGGGAGCACTCTCTTCCTGTAGCAGGGAGTACTATATAATTTATTAACCAGTTCTTTCTTTATTTTATCTTTTAAGTAACAGACTTCTATTTTATTAATCATTTATATTTTTGTATATGGTTGTTTTCCCTTTTGTTTTTTGAATTGTTTTATCATTTTTATCTTTTTTTTCTTTCAAATAATTCTGAGGTATTTTGGTTTAGTTTTTACTAACTACTTGCAGACAACAGAAAAATCAATAGATTTTTAGCTATTATATGGATATTGTTGTAGATGTTATGTGGATATTCATTTTTAAATAAATATGGTGGTGTTCCCTTTTTTCATTATTGACTTTCAATTTTATTTCATGATTGAAATAAAAGATTGATTAAGAGGGTACTCAATATGTAGATCCTGTGGAATTTTTATTGAGATATATTATGTGGTCTTAACAGCGGTATATTTTTGTAAATGTTTTATATGTGTTGAAAAGCATTTTGCTATGTGGTTGCTGCAGGAAATATAATCAAAGTTGTTAACTTTATTGTTTACACTTTTGTAACATTATTAATTTTCTTCTCTCCTCATGTACCAGTTTCTGGAAGAACGGTGTTTGAAAAAAAACCTCACACGATTATTGCAGATATGTCAGTTTTACCTTGTAATTCTCAGTCTTTGTGTTCTGTGTCTCAGTGCTATGTGTCTAGGTGCGTAAAGTGCATCATTGTAATCTTTCCCACGAGTTTTTCTTTTTCATAACTAAAGCTGCCCTTCTTTTACCTTATAAATACATTCGATATTAATTGCTGCTAGACCAGGTTTCTTTAGTTTAATAATTGCTTGGTTTGACTTTCCCACTCCTTTTATTTGCAACCTCTTAGTTCGCTGTAAGACTGGTTTAAAAACTCAAAGGGGCGCAGACAAAGTGGGCTGATCAACGAGAGCAATTACCGTTGACTGGTGCTGATCAGATTATACCTTTGCCCAGGTAGAAAGCCAGAGCCGTCAGGACATGGGTCTGCATTTGGAGGCCAGCTGCCCAGAGAACACTGTCTCTCTCTCTCTGGGTCCTTGAATATCTCCAACTGGAATCAGGATTTTGTTGGTAGAAGGTAGGTCACTTTATTTCTGTAATTTGTGCTTATGAGCAAAAGAGTTATTTTCCTACCAGAAGTTTTAAAAAATGACGCTATGCATATATAGAGAGTGAGCGAGAGAGAGGGTACTATACATTGGGATATCCTTTCCTTGAGTTTTTATTTTTAAACTATTTTCCTACTTGTGAAGTTAATATTTTTCTTAATATTTTCTTGGTAAAAATCACAAAGATTTTCAGGAAAAAGCACCTCATTTAGTGAACTGCGATGTAATGGGAATGAGAGGGTTTCTAGAACTGGGTCAGGATTGTGTCAATTGGAAGGGACTTGAAAAATATGAGGGATCAAATTAGAGATTTTGATTGGATATGAGGGTATTAGATTTGGGGTGGTACTGATTGAACTGAAATTGGTGTGGGACATATATAGCCAGACTTTGAGCACAGCCTGTTTCATTCAGAGGCTGAATCCTTCAAGGAAACCATTTTCTGGGTCCTGTGTATCATCATTTGGAATTAAGAATTTAGACTGGCAGAAGGCAGGCACTTTTTTGGCCTGTTTTTTTTTTTCCTTTAAAGCATAAAGAGGAAAAGGATGACATTTTATGCCAGAAAGCAACTTTTTTCCTCTGGTAAAATTCACATTTATTTATGCATTTAAAGTATAAGCATTGCATGCATATCATTTTTAGATTTCTTCATTGGGGCCATGTATTTCTGTTATTAAAGGGATTAAAACCTTTTTACTCTTTCACTTTATAATTGATTGTTAACTGGTGTATGGGATCTATAGATTCTGTTTGCTAACCAGTGTCTAGAAACTTGACTGAGACCTATATTTCTTTTTTTTTTAAAACATCTTTCTTGGAGTATAATTGCTTTAGAATGGTGTGTTAGTTTCTGCTTTATAACAAAGTGAATCAGTTATACATATGTGCCCACATCTATTCCCTCTTGCAACTGCCTCCCTCCCACCCTCCCTATCCTGCCCCTCTAGGTGGTCATAAAGCACTGAGCGGATCTCCCTGTGCTATGTGACTGCTGCCCACTAGCTATCTATTTTACGTTTGGTAGCATATGTATGTCCGTGCCACTCTCTGACTTTGTCCCAGGTTACCCTTCCCCCTCCCATATCCTCAAGTCCATTCTCTAGTAGGTCTGCATCTTTATTCCCATCTTGCCCCTAGGTTCTTCATGACAATTTTTTTTTTTTTAGATTCCATATATATGTGTTAGCATACAGTATTTGTATTTCTCTTTCTGACTTACTTCACTCTATATGACAGGCTCTAGGTCCATGCACCTCACTACAAATAACTCAGTTTCGTTCCTTTCTATGGCTGAGTAATATTCCACTGTATATATGTGCCACATCTGCTTTATCCATTCATCCTGTTGATGGACACTTCGGTTGCTTCCATGTCCTGGCTATTGTAAATAGAGATGCAATGAACATTTTGGTACATGACTCTTTTTGAATTATGGTTTTCTCAGGGTATATGCCCAGTAGTGGGATTGCTGGGTCGTATGGTAGTTCTATTTGTAGTTTATTAAGGAACCTCCATACTGTTCTCCATAGTGGCTGTATCAATTTACATTCTCACCAACAGTGCAAGAGCGTTCCCTTTTCTCCAAACCCTCTCCAGCATTTATTGTTTGTAGATTTTTTGATGATGGCCGTTGTGACCGGTGTGAGATGATATCTCAGTGTAGCTTTGATTTGCATTTCTGTAATGATAAACGAGGTTGAGCATTCTTTCATGTGTCTGCTGGCAATCTGTATATCTTCTTTGGAGAAATGTCCATTTAGGTCTTCTGCCCACTTTTGGAGTGGGTTGTTTGTTTTTATCATGTTGAGCTGCATGAGCTGCTTGCAAATTTTGGAGATTAATCCTTTGTCAGTTGCTTCATTTGCAAATATTTTCTCCCATTCTGAGTGAACCCTATATTTCTAATAATTTGTCTATCAATGCAAATTAATGATTAGAACTTAATTAGAATTTTTCAGGTATTTACACATTAAGGATAATGCTTGTTAAGGATGTGTATATTTGTGTTCTGTACTTTTTTCCTGCTTTTGTTTACATAGACATTCTTTCTATAATGGTAGATTTTTATCTGCATCCCCTGTTTTATTATAACGTGATATGCTTGTACTTTTCTCTCTTTTCTCTTATGCTTATGTTTTTACACTTTTCGTGGTCTACAAATTGCATTTTGGTTTCAGTCATCATTTCTATTGGGTGTTATGTTTTCTTTTGTAATTGTTTCAGCTTATTTCATTGTTTTCCTTTCCCTAATTTATCTTTTGGGTTAAGCTATCCAGTTTATTGAGTTGAGTGCTTAACTCCTTTCTTTTCAAGCTTGCTTAATGTCCGTACTGTTCAGTTAAGTTTTAATTACTCTTTTTCTGTCTTATGATCTGTCCTAATTCTTTATTTTTAAATTTCAGCTTTTTTGCTGTATAATTGACTTTTAAAATTGTAAAATATTCAGTCAACTTTGTGGTGATTTGATATACATTGTGAAAGGATTCCCCCCATCTAGTTAATTAACACATTTCCTTCATATATTTACTTTTTTTGGTAAGAACATTTACATCCTACTCTTCTGGAAAATTTCAACTATACATCACATTGTTATCAACTATAGTCACCATGGTTAACATTAGCTCCTGAGACTTTATTCACTGTGTACCCTTTTACCCTCCCTTCCCTGCCCTCCCCCACAACCACTTTTCTACTCTGGTTCTGTAAGTTTTACTCTTTTTTTTTTTTTTTTAACATTCCACATGTAAGTGATACCATGCCATATTTGTCTTTCTCTGTCTTACTTTACTGGACATAATACCCTCCAGGACCATCCATATTGTTGCAAATGACAAAATTTCATTCTTTTTATGGCTGAGTAGTATTCCATTGTATCTATGTACCACATCTTCTGTATCCATTCAACCATCACTGGACATGTTGGTTGTTTCCATACCTTATCCATTGTGAATGTGGGAGGGCGGATATCTCCTTGATATTCTGTTTTTATTTCCTTTAGCTATATACCCAGAAGTGAGACTGCAGCATCATATGGTGGTTCTAGTTACAATTTTTGAGGAACCTCCATACTGTTTTCCATAGTATGCACCATAGCTGCACCAGTTTACATGTCTACCAAAAGAGTGTACTTTTTGCCCTTAAATTCAAACTTTGAAATTAAGATTACTATACAGTTTTCTTTTACTTGATGTTAAATCAGTTTGTTCTGTCATCCACTTTTTTTCAATAATTTGTACTTTCTTTAGATTTGGCTTGGAAACTTCCATGAAGAGACTTGCTGCTACAGTGAGGTGAGAAGCCACCCATGCACTCAAGTGTGGGAATCTAGAGAGGTCTCAGGCACTTATACCCCCAACAGAGGAAACTCACAGAGCTGCAGGCTGAGGCAGGACTTGGCTCAGAGAGCCATCTCCTCTGGGAAATACTGGATTTCCTTTGGCTCCAAAATGCTGACAAGAGTGGAATCCTTCTGGTGGATGGACAAGCCTGGAGAATGTACCACCTCGTTTGTTTAAAAGTTCAAGTCTGAGTTCCTGCCTCTCAACTCTATCAAAACTTCTTTAAAAATAAAGGAAGTATAGGGAAGAGGTTACTCCCCAGCATTCTCAGGTATCCAAAGCATACCTAAGAAGCTGGCAGTCCGTTGCTTATTCTGTTGCCGCCATGCAGTCTAAGCACTTTGGGAGCCAGAACCCAAGTTGTAAGATTACGATCGTCCACCCAACCATGGAAGAATTTGAAGATTTCAGCAAATATATTGTTGCCATGGAGTGGCAAGTTGCACACCGAGCTGTCCTAGCCAAGGTAATTCCACCGAAAGGATGGAAAGCCGGACAGATGTACGATGATACTGATGACATCTTAATAGCCGCTACCCTGCAGCAGGTGACCACTGGGCAAGCAGGTGTGTTTACTCAGCACCACAGAAAGAAGAAAGCCATGACCGTGAGCGAGTATCGCCGCTTAACAAACAGTGAATGACACCAGACTGCATTCTACTCTGATTTTGAGGATCTGGAGCGAAAATATTGGAAAACATGCCCCTATGATTCACCAGTATACGGTGCGGACGTCAGTGGCTCCTTATTCGATGAAAACACGAAGCAGTGGAACCTCGGACACCTGGGAACCATTCAGGACCTGCTGGAACAGGAGTGCGGAGTGGTCATCGAAGGTGTCAACACCCCCTGCCTGTATTTCGGCATGTGGAAGACCGCCTTCGCCTGGCACACGGAGGACATGGACCTTTACAGCATCAACTACCTGCACTTCGGGGAGCCCAAGACTTGGTACGCGGTGCCCCCGGAGCACGACCGGTGCCTGGAACGCCTGGCCAGGGAGCTTTTCCTGGGCAGGTCGCGGGGCTGTGAGGCCTTCCTGTAGCACAAGGTGGCTCTCTTCTTGCCCAAGGTCCTCAAGGACAACGGCATCCCCTTCGATCGGGTCACTCAGGAGGCTGGAGATTTCATAGTGACGTTTCCCTATGGCTACCACTCTGGCTACAACTGCGCGGAAGCCATCAATTTTGCCACCCAGCGCTGGATCGATTATGGCAAAGTGGCCTGGGAATAGGGCTCTGCATGACCTTTGGAAAGATCTTCGTCAAAATAAGGGAGATTTCAGGTGAGCACCCTTAGGATATTAAAAATAGGTGGTTGGGTGGGGACTCTAAAAGGGACCTATAATTACCAGCTGCGAAGGGAGCTGGATGTTAGAATAGTAACATTAAGACCAGAGCTTTGTATGGTACTGAAATTGTGTGTGTGTGTGTGTGTGTGTGTGTCTTCTGTTTCCTGAAGCAATATGGAATGCAGACTTTGTTTTCTTGGAGCAGCACGGAAATAGGAAGGTGGGGAGGCTTTATCTTCCTTTCCAGCCAGGCTTGGGGATGGAACAATAAGATGAGTGTGGGCATGAAGAGGTGAGGAAGATGGGCCGTGTCCCTGGCATGCACTGTAGAGAAGAAAGGAGACTTGGGGAGGTCTGCATTGTTACCAGACTGTGAGGCCACCTTCCCTGGCCCCTCTCCAGAGCTGCAGAAGTTTCCTTCCCCATAATGGCAGAGAGTGTGACCCCCAGGGGAAGCTGACTCTGTCCATTATGAAGTTTTGTCCTTGGTATGGGAAATTCCAGAAAGGCTATTACTCTGGATAGTAATAACAATTCTCTATTCAGTTCTCCTTCCCTATCACCTCCCCTGCAGCCTCTTATTTTTCTTTTAATGGTGAAGTAAATAAATGTGATGCTGTTGATGTGGTTTTGTGTTGTCCCTGCAGCCACAAACTCAGTCCAACCATGGACCCACTCTGTATGCATATGTGCAAAGTTGAATCTGAAGCGTGATGTCTTTCGTAAAGCAAACTTTTCCATAGTCACTGCTTTGAGCTTTCCAGCAGTTACTTAGAGGGGAGAACTGGACTTAGAGTCAGCAGAAATGGCATTGAAACCTGTGCTTTGCTACTGTCTAGTCGTGGGACCTTCAGCCAAAAAATCATTGATTTTCTCTGAGCCAGAATTACAGTGCGAGAATTTTGTGACGATACTGGGGTTGTAAATGTAACAGGCATGTAAGAGGTACTCAGTTAATTTGATGTGCATTCAGACACTCTCCTGGCCTCTAGGGCCAGCCCAATGCCTAGGACATCCACTCGTATTCTTTCTGTGATGCTTAGTTCTACTGTTGTGTTCCTCACCACACCCCCAGGCTTACACGTTAACTTTTCTTTTAATTTAATAGACTTTATTTTTGCAGAGTACTTCGCAACAAAATTAAGTGGAAAATACAGGGGATTCCAACATATTCGGTCCCATGCTTCTCCACCAGCATCCACACCAGAAGGGAACATTTGTTACAGTCGAACAACCTGCACTGACACCTCATTATCACCCAGAGTCCTTAGTTTAATTTATTCACTCTTGGTGTTGTACAGTCTATGGATTTGACCAATGTATAATGACATGTATCTACACTTATAATACCATACAGAATAGATTCATTGCCTAAAAATCCTCTGTGCTCTGCCTAATCATCCCCCCTCCCCCCCCAACAACGACTGATCATTTTACTGCTTCCATAGTTTTGTCTTTTCCAGATGACTTCTTTCTCGTAGTAATATGCCTTTAAGTTTCCTCCACGTTTAGTGGTTTTATAGCTCATTTCCTTGTATTGGTGAATAATATTCCATTGTGTTTTGTATGACCCTTTATTTATCCACTCACGTGCCGAAGGACATCTTGGTTGCTTCCAATTTTTTCTGCAATTATGAATACAAGTACTATAAACATTTGTGTGCAGGTTTTGGTGTGGATGTAAGTATTCAGCTCATCTGAGGAAATAGCAAAGAGTGCAACTGCTGGCTTGTATGGTGAGACTATATTTAATTTTGGAAGAAACTGCAAATTTTTAGGTTTTTTTTATTTTTTTTTGTGGTATGCAGGCCTCTCACTGCTATGGCCTCTCCCGTTGCGGAGCACAGGCTCCGGACGTGCAGGCTCAGGGGCCATGGCTCACGGGCCCAGCCGCTCCGCGGCATGTAGGATCTTCCTGGACTGGGATTCGAACCCATGTCCCCTGCATCGGCAGGCGGGCTCTCAACCAGTGCGCCAGCAGGGAAGCCCTGCTAATTATTTTTACCGGTAGAAAACTGATTTTTTTTTTTTTTTTTGCTCATGATCTACCGCATGTTTGCACAAAAGGTCACACATACCCATTTACAAATTCCACTCCTTGTCGTATTTGTCCTTGTTGCAGTGTTACAAAGACAAGGTAAAGATTTTACAATCATTCAAGAGCCAGAGGACCCAGCCTTTATTCAGACTCCTACCCCAGCTTCTTTAGTAGTCTTTCAACAAATCAGGTTTCGATGGCTCTCCATTTGTCAGTTTAGGCAAAATGAGCTCTTAGCCACATTGCACCTCTGTTAGAGTTTGCACATAACAAGTTCAGATCAGGGCAAACATAATTTGTGCTAAATAAATATTACCTATTAGCATTATTACTTAGGAGCCCAAAGTTGTAAGATGGATATTAGAACCTGTACTTAAGCATAACTCGTAGAAGTTGGAATTCGGGTCTTGGGACTCCTCTAAGATTTGTATAAAGGGTCAGTTATGGATCTGTCTGACTACCTGGCCACAGTGAATTATTCGTAGAGATTAACCATTACACCAATTCAGTTTCCGTGTGTATAAGGATTCCTTTCCAGATATTTGGAAATAACTTTATCATGATATTTATGTCGTTAGATTGTTACCGTATATGGGTCTTGAAGTTGCTTTTTCCCCCAATGTTTGTGTTACCTTTCATCACTTTAAATAGGAAAGCACAAACAGTTGGTAGGAATTGGCTACCGAGGTAGGTGGAATGGACACTGATGTGAGTTGAACAGATCCTGGTGAGTAGCAGCCCTTGCCCGTCCTGCTCTGCTCACCAGCCGCTCAAACTGAAATGCCTCCCAAGCTCCTTGTCATTGACCTGCAGTGATTACAGGGTAATAGTGAGACCCTTCTCACGGTTCCTCAGCAAGTGGTGGGTGTTAGGGGGATAAGCAGTTTCAGGGAGGACAGAGGAAGGGCAGACCTGAGCCCTGTTGGGCATGGGTAACATGTTGGAGGTGCCACTCAATGAAAATGCAACATTTGTGTGGCCGGGTTTCTGGATTTTTCTGGGATCCTGGCATCCAGTATCCTCGTGCCCTAAATGTACAGGCTCCTCTACCTAAAAAAGAGCTACGTTAAATCCTGTAGACCTCAGAGAGCATCTTTTCTTTGTCCCATCTCTCAGAGAGCCTTTTCTCAAAAGCTTCACATGGTGTCTATATATTTCAGTGCCCATTCACTCACTCTCTTATTAATTCATTCAGCACATGTTTGCTAAGCACTTACCGTGTACCAGGCACTGTTTGTGGAATTGGGGACACAACAGTGAAAAAGGCAAAGTTTCAGTTCTCCTGGAGCTTATATTCTCATTATAAAGAGAGACATAACAAGTCAAGCAGTCACAAGGCCTAGGAGAAAAAATAAAGCAGAGTAAGGGGTTAGAGAGTGGCAGGACTGCTGTGTTGGAGAGGGTGGCCTCTTGGGAGTGTGGTCTTCGAATGCGTGCTGTGGACAAGGGATCGAGAGCATCACTCTAGGCAGAGGGACAACACATGCAAATACCTGCAGTGGGGGCACCCTTAAGGGGCTCACAGATAAGCAAAGTGGCTGGAGAGCAGGAGAGAGGCGGCGGGAGCTGTGGCGGGGGGAAGGCATAAAATGTCATAACTCAGTGAATGCCAACTCCTCCCACTGTGTGATTGGGGCCATTGGTGTTTTAGGTGACCTGGGGGTGGAGAAATTTGGGGGCCACAGAGTCTTTGAAAGCACGGATAATTCACAGCCATCCCTGGAAATGGCTCTATCGTTCCTACCAGATGCAAATCCTGAGAGCGGAATGTCTGTATGTTCTCGTTTCCTGCTGTACCAGCTGACATGTCACGTTTCTGACTTGTGTTGCATTAGGTGGGACTTTAACAGAGCCAGCAGATCACTGACATTCACTAAGTTGACAACAGCCATCTCAGCTATGTATGAGCAGCAGCAAATCAATGCAGTCAGTATTTTGGAATTGTGCTGAGACCCACATTCACATAATGTGGAGGGCAGTGAAGGCATCTCCTCAGGAGACTTCAGGAGAAATCCTCTGGAAAACCAGCTACCAGGGGAGAGAGGAGGTGTGAGAGTTGAACGGGCTATAGATTTAGAATTTGAGGCTATGCATGGGAAATCATGGTGCCAGAGACGGATAATTTTTAGGAAAGAGCTAGGATTAAGAATTTGCAAAGAAAGAGCCCAGGATCCATTCCCTGGGAATGTCAAGGGTCTATTGCATAAGTTTCTTTTTCCTGAGAAACTCCTTAGTAACCAGGTGACCTAACCTCAGCTCTCTTGTGGTATATCACCTTGACTGTACTTACACATGACCCTCTAGGACCCTGAGTACTTTATTACCCTATGGTTTAGCTCATGGATTGAACCAGATTAAAACAGTTGATAATTATCTTTCTTGGCTTTCTCTGTTTAGTGAGGACTCAATGAATATTGTCGATTGAATGAATGACTTGAAACCACCAATAGAAATGAAAAAAAGAGCTAGTATCATAAGAAACACCTAAAATAAATAAATAATTCCTATTACAGCATAATTGCTTTTATGTTAATTGTCTTTTAAAACAAGATATCCAGTTCTAAGCTGGGGTTTGAAATAACTTACAGAGCCAGAAAATAAACTCTGTTTGTCTTATTCCAATATGAGACCTTCATTCATTGACTCCACAAATATTAAGTACCCTCACCGTGCCAGGCTAGTCCTACGTGCTAAGGAAACATAGTATGACGTTTATGATCTGCTAGGAGACAGACAGGCAGTTAGGCAGTTTCACCACGCCACACCTTCTTCCCAGCTACAGTAACCATAGCCAGGCTCCCCCCCAAACTGCTGGTTTTAGAGCCTCTGAAGAAAGGCATCTTTTACTGGGAACAGTCAGCCTCAAGTTCAGGACCAAAGCCTCTTGGGACTCTCAGAGCTGTTTCAGTATGTTCCCGGGCTCATGGCAGCTCTCTTGTTTACTTTTCTCAGTCATACTCTTCTTCTTCTTCTTCCTCCTCCTCCTCCGCCTCCACCTTTTCTTCTTCTTCTTCCTCCTCCACCACCTCCTCCTCCTTCTCCTCCTCCGCCTCGTGCACCTCCTCCTCCTACTTTTTCTTCCTCTTCTTCCTCCTCCACCACCTCCTCCTCCTTCTCCTCCTCCGCCTCCTCCACCGCCTCCTTTTACTTCCTCTTCTTCCTCCTCCACCAACTCCTCCTCCTCCTACTCCTCCGCATCCTCCACCACCACCTCCTTCTTTTTCTTCTTCTTCTTACTCCTCCACCACCTCCTCCACCTCCTCCTCCGCCTCCTCCTCCGCCTCCTCTTTCTTCTGCTGCTTCTTCCTCCTCATCCGCCGTCTCCTTCGTCTTCTGCCTCTTCTTCCTCCTCCACCACCTCCTCCTCCTCCGCCTCCTCCACCGCCTCCTCCTTTTTCTTCCTCTTCTTCCTCCTCCACCACCTCCTCCACCAACTCCTTTTTCTTCTTTGACATCAACCACCTCCTCCTCCTCCTCCTCCACCTCCTCATCCACCTCCTCTTTCTTCTTCTTTTTCTTCCTCCTCCTTCTCCTCCTCTGCCTCGTGCACCGCCTCTTCCTTCTTTTTCTTCCTCTTCTTCCTCCTCCACCACATCCTTCTCCTCCTCCTCCGCCTCCTCCACCACCACCTCCTTCTTTTTCTTCTTCTTCCTTCTCCTCCTCCACCTCCTCCTCCTCCTCCTTTTTCTTCCTCTTCTTCCTCCTCCACCACCACCTCCTCCTCCTCCTCTGCCTCCTCCACAGCCACATCCTTTTTCTTCCTCTTCTTCCTCCTCCACCACCTCCTCCTCCTCCACCTCCTCCTCCATCACCTCCTTTTTCTTCTTCTTCCTCCTCCACCACCTCCTCCTCCTCCTCCTCCGCCTCCTCCTCCTTCTTCTTCTTCCTGCTCCTCCTCCTCTGCCTCCTCCTTTTCTTCCAATTCTTCCGCCTCCACCACCTCCTCTTGCTCCTCCTCCGCCTCCTCCACCGCCTTCTCCTTCTTTTTCTTCCTCTTCTTCCTCCTCCACCACCTCCTCCTCCTCGTCCTCCTCCGACTCGTGCACCGCCTCCTCCTTCATTTTCTTCCTCTTCTTCCTCCTCCACCACCTCCTCCTCCTCCTCCTCCTCCGCCTCCTCCACCGCCACCTCCTTCTTTTTCTTCTTCTTCCTCCTCCACCACCTCCTCCTCCTCCTCCTCGGCCTCCTCCTCCACCATGTCCTTTTTCTTCTTCTTCCACCTCCACCACCTCCTCCTCCGCCTCTCCACTGCCTCCTCCTTCTTTTTCTTCCTCTTCTTCCTCCTCCACCACCTCCTCCTCCTCCTCC